>NC_091863.1:10025268-10328298 GCF_037783145.1 Equus przewalskii
AGGCAAGGGAGGAGGCGTGAGCTGAGCAAGTAGAATTGAATTTCACTTCCACCTGACTGCATTTCCAAAGGACGAAAGCCGAGAATGGGCAGCGGGGCCGGGTATTCTGCCTTAGGAGTTGGGCTTAGACCTGACTCTAGAGAACCACTGAGGAATGGTCAGGAGGGAGCATTAGACAGATGCTTCCCCTGTGTCACAATAGTTGGTGTGCTTTTTTGGTTTTGTTACTCTTTTTTCTATAATTTGAAGTTGTTTAAGCAAGATAGCAAAAAATTAAAGCAACTGATTTAGCACATTGTTACCTCTGTGAGGAAATTAAGGGGCTTGAGATTGTTTCAGTTTCCTCTCTAAGATTAATTTAGTCTGGGTATGGGGAAGAGTGATCCATTGGAAGTCAAAAAAGTCTCCAAGAGGTGTGTCCTTTGATTGCCTCACACTTTTGTTGGACAATTTAAATTATATTAATTATGGCAGTAATTACTTTGGTAGTAATTTAAAAGAGCCAGTAAGAGTTACGGACAAGTTGCTACAGGTTTTACCAGAATAGTGTAGCATGTAGTTGGAAATGCAGAATTCCTACACATGACAGGAAGTGTTCAATTACAGTATACTGGGTCAGTTTTGCATATAACCAGGAGATAGCCAGCTGATGTTTGCTGCAGTGATTTTGCAATTCATCCTAGTCAGCACAATTATTTTTTCATGTCTTTATTACCTTCCCAGTGAGGGATTCACAGTATCTGCCTTCACGTTAATTACCATTTTGCTCTAGAGCTGTGCTGTCTAATACAGCTATGGGCTCTTTAAATGTGGCTATTTAAATTAGTTAAATAAAATTTAAAATTCAGTTCCTCACTTCCTCCAGTACACGTTAAGTGCTCAATAACCAAATGTGGCTGGTGAGTACAGATGGAGGACATCTCCATCGTTGTAGGAAATTCTGTTAGACTGCTACTTTAAAGGTTGTCTTCTTTTATAAATGTCACTATACTTAAAAGCCATTTAATACCGAAATATTTACAGATTAAATGAAAATAACTGGGGAGAAGGAAAATGGGGAGTTAGAGAGGAAACCAGATTTTCCGTAAGTTTGTAATTGGGGAAGCTAGGTTTAGGGTCCATGTGGTTTCATTGTATTACTCTCATCATTCAGAAATTTTGTGTATGTTTGAAATTTTCCATAATAAAGAATTAAAATAGAAGCCTTAAATGGAAACACTGCTGCCCCTAGCACTTAGAAGTAGCCGTCTGTAACCAGGCATCTGAAATCCCACCCCGCACAGGCGTTGCCTGTAGTGTAGACAAGTTTTAAATCCTGCTTCCCCTCAAAAACCCCATGTTTGTTTAAGGTTTATTTCATTCCCCCTCAAAACACACAAGTAACAGCACAAGCTCAGATTTGTTAAAGAGTTTGAGCTGCCCAAGTGAGTCTTGTGGGTAGAACATGCTAGATTATGTTATTATATTAAAAATGCCATTGCTGCTGACATTAATTTTACATGCTCAAAATAGTGTTCCTAATGAAGAGAATACAGTCCATTTATTCAGTGGTTGGCTTCTTTTTGTTTACAGCCAGATCAGTCAGCTTCTGTATCTGGTTTCCTGGTTACCAGCTCCTATGGTGATAGCTTTGGAGGAGAGAAAGTGGGGATCATGGAGAAAACCCCTGGCATGAGAGGAAAGCCATCAGTAAACACGGTCGCTGTGCCACCAAAGGGCTGTTTGAAGTTGTTACAGAAACTGGCCTACTTTGGTCTTCTACTGCATCTCTAACAAATGGTGGCAGGGCTTATTGTGAATAGAGAGGAACGTTTGAGAGCAGGGTGTTCGGGGTCAGACTTGGGCTTGAATGCCAGCTTCAGTCAGCTGTGACCCGAGGAAGGAGAAGAGTGAGCCCTTACCAGCTGTCTTAGGGAGTAACAGTAGGGTAGTGCCTGGCGCACGGTTGAGTGCTCAGTAAGTGAGCACAGTAGCTCTTGCTATTAGGTATTCCCTGTGCAGAAAGGAATTGGGGCTCTGTGTTTTATTTCTCTTAAACGCTGATATTCACAGAATCACGTAGAGCGATGTACAGGTCCAAAGGAATGTAACGGTACCTTTTTATTTTACAGGGTTCTGAAGTCAAAGATCTTGAGATTAATAATGGCAGGGAAATCATCGCTTTTTAAAGTAATCCTCCTTGGAGATGGTGGAGTTGGGAAGAGTTCTCTAATGAACAGATATGTGACTAATAAGTTTGATACCCAGCTCTTCCATACAATAGGTGTGGAGTTTTTAAATAAAGATTTGGAGGTGGATGGACATTTTGTTACCATGCAGATTTGGGACACTGCAGGTCAAGAGCGATTCAGAAGCCTGAGGACGCCATTTTACAGAGGCTCTGACTGTTGCCTGCTTACTTTTAGTGTCGATGATTCTCAAAGCTTCCAGAACTTAAGTAACTGGAAGAAAGAATTCATATATTATGCAGATGTGAAAGAGCCCGAAAGCTTTCCTTTTGTGATTTTGGGGAACAAGATTGACATAAGTGAACGGCAAGTGTCTACAGAAGAAGCCCAAGCCTGGTGCAGGGACAACGGCGACTATCCTTACTTTGAAACAAGTGCAAAAGATGCCACGAATGTCGCAGCGGCCTTTGAGGAAGCGGTCCGAAGAGTGCTTGCTACTGAGGATAGGTCAGATCACTTGATTCAGACAGACACGGTCAGCCTGCACCGGAAGCCCAAGCCTAGCTCATCTTGCTGTTGATCATTAGAGAGGTTGCCCATGCGTCCTCACCAACTCACACATATACACAAATAAACACAGGGTGGACAAGAGAGTTAGTGTTTGCAGCAATGGCTCCTGTACTCATAACATTAAACTAACCATATTGCTGCTTCATTAGCGGGTGGGAGAAGGGACGCATCCACTCACGGAAGATTCTATTTACTCAATAATGGCACCTTACATTTATAATTTGTAACGGTTGTCTAATAACGTTTAATTTAAAATGTAAGTTACAGAGCTAATGACATGACCAAGACTTTAATTATAATTAAAACAGAACACTTGAATATTGCAAAAGTTATTGTCTTTTTCCCGGGAAAATGGAGAACTACTTTTTATATGTGTATATTTTTATGTAATTAGCATTCTATTCCTGGGCCAGGGAAAAAATTACCTAAAGCAATAATGTTAGATATTAAAGATTAAAATCTAATGCTTTGCACTGCAGTTCTTTGATTACTTCATTTTCTTTAAAATTATTTACATGTTCACGCTTTCATTCTACATGTCAGAGTTGAACTCACTGGTCATCACTTGTCATTTGTGTGCCACACGTGTGCCCCCCCCCCCCCCCAGCAGCCAGCTTTATCATTCTTGGAGGAAATACTGAGGACTGTACTTTGTGTGAGGACTAATGAAGACGTGTATTTGGTCATGTATTTAGTGTCTTTTCGACCACTGAACATTGTTTAGTGATTTGCTGTCAAAGAGAGTTTTGTCATCCTGCAATGACCAGACTTGCTGATAAAGCAAATTCCAGTCTTCCATGGGTAGAGTTCATGTGCTGGGCCACTCTCGCTGATCCATCCTATAGAGGCAAACCAACTTGACCGTGTGTTAGGACAGGACAGGCCCCTCGACTGTGGAGCGGTGGGTGATCAGAGGACATGCTTGGGGGGTTATGTGGGAGGGGTATATTTTGAAAAGCTAGATTGATATATTTCTCTCCCTGGCCCCTTATTGGGAACCACTGGAAAAGAATATCATTACAGTAAGCTAAACTTCGAAAGTCTAGTTTCCTAACGTAACAGACAATTTGGCTATAAGCAAAACATTTTAACCTTTTGAATTTGGGGACATTAAATCTCTTCATAGTCGCAGGTTAGAAAGAGATGTAGTTTTTATTATTTATAATCATCATCCCCCCAGAAAAGCTAATCCTCCATTCAGAAAACAAATAGGAATCCATCGTTAACAAATGGGTGTATATTGTATATTCTTTCTTTGTTTTTTCTCTAGGGGACTTGCTTTGTCTTTTTAAGTCAAAAGTGTGCCCATTGTTTTTTGACGTGCCCTTTTCTCTTAAATATCTGGACGTATTTCCATTATAGTAGACCTACCTCATTTATCAGCTGTATGGACGTCTAACAATTTATTCAAACCATTTTCTGTTGATAGACATCTAGCAGTAGTTTATGAAAGTGTTTTCCACACCTTGGTCAGCAATAGGTATTAGGAGTAAATTTTTTGTTCATTTTTTGAATAGATGATAAAGTCATGGGGTTCAAAATCATAAGGCACAGGGACAAATATCTCTACCCTTGCCACCCAGTTCCTCTTCCTGGAGACAGCCATGTGTGTTTCTTGGGTATCCATCTAAATATTTAGTACATAAGGAAAGCATAGTATGTTAGTTCACTAGGGCTGCCATAACAAAATGCAGACTGGGTGGCTTAAGCAATGGGAATTTTTTTTTCTGATTTTTTCTCCCCAAATCCCCCCAGTACATAGTTGTATATTTTATTTGTGGGTCCTTCTAGTTGTGGCATGTGGGACACTGCCTCAACATGGCCTAATGAGCGGTGCCATGTCTGCGCCCAGGATCCGAACTGGCAAAACCCTGGGCTGCTGAAGCGGAGCATGCATTCTCACAGTTCTGAAGTCTTGAAGTCCCAGATCAAGGTGTTGGAAGGTTTAGTTTTTCCTGATGCCTCTCTCCATGGCTTGCAGATGACCTTTCCTCTTCATGCCCGCCCCCCCCCCCCCCCCGCCCTGTGTCTGTGTCCAGATTTCCTCCTATAACATTTATGTGTGTAGGTATTTACAAAATGTATAATTTTGATACTTGTATAGACAATACCTTAGTGGCTTTTTAAAACTTTTTTTTATCAGTAACCTGTTTTCAGCTAAATATTCAGGGATTAGATTAGTTGGCATTCAAGAGGTCTAGAGCTGGGCAGCAAAAAATGGTCAATGGGACGGGTCTTCATGTGTGTAAAGACAAGCTGACGGAAGGGAGAGTAATCCAGCTTCACACTGTGACTTAAAGGGACCCAGTGAACAGGGCTAACTGACCAAACATGGTACTGAAATGGGACAGAACCTAAGTAGCTTCAGCCTTCAAAGAAACTACAGCTGACTGATGGAAAAGCTCTTCAGCCAGCAACAAAAGGTAGCTGAAAATCTCATTCTTCTGTTTGAAGAAAGTACAAGGTGCTTTGATTGGCCAGTGTTACTTATACAAAGGTGAGAAACATGGAAAAAATGAGAGTTGGGGAACAAAGCAGGTGGCAGGAGTGGTAGAAGCAGCTGCAGAGCCCCAAGGAAGCAAGTGAAGGGAAGTACTGAGTGCGCGCTCCCCAGCTCAGGGAGGAGGGGCCCCAGGGTTAACAGTACTGTTCCTCACCACAGGGCGTGGGGCTGGCTCTGTGATCGTGTGTGCTTCCAGGTCGGCGTGAATGTAAAGCCTTTGAGACAGAGTTCAGCGTTAAGAAAAAGGCGAACTACTGAACTTCGGAGAACAGACAAATGTTCATTTGACAGCCAACGTAGCAGTTCCAATGTGCTGTGTGGAAGATGGTAAAGTACAGTTCCATCAATAGATTACTTAATGTTTTTGTCACCCTCCTCTCACTTGTGAAAAATTCCCTAGTTGAGGTTAAAACATCCTAGGTGTTCCTCATCTTAGAAGAAAACCTTGTGTTTTACATTTCTATGAAAACTTGTATAAGCTATCACTTTAATATCATGACACTGTTGCGCCAGTTCTTGCACAGTACTAGTGGCTTGTGGGGCAGTGAAGTGTTAAGTAGGAAAACAGACCTGTGTACAGTCAGTGGATTCTGAAAAGTCACCACTGGACTGTCAGCCACGAAGTGCTGAGGTGACCGAAAAGTGAAAGAACATGAGTGTAGCACGGGCAGAGCAGAGATCGAGGGTCGCTACAAACACGGACACATGGGCACCAATGAAGCATCCTAGGAAATGAACGAGGACAACCCAGATTCGTGCATTTTAGTTGGATCACATTGGGAGTGCTGACATACGTGTGCTCCCTGGAGCCTGACGCCCAGGTGCTAGTGATGCCCCTCATCGCTCTTGTGTTGCAGAACCTCCAGTGCCACCACCTACCTCCAGATCTAAGCAAGCTTGCCGGCTCTTGAGCTTTCCTACTTATCAGCCCCTGGTGTTCCCCTTACACCAGGCCTGGGTCTGTCTCTCAGCTGTCCTACCCATGTGCTCGCTCAGTGCTGCTTTGTTCCACACCTTCGTGTCTGGTGCTTTCCCAGGGCTGCCCACCTCAGATCCCACCCACTCCTACACTCATCACTGGGCTTCCCTCAAGCTCCTTCAGAGATGCAGTCCTACACGTAATTTGGTACTTAACTACAGTAATATACTCACACAGGGCTTATGTTACTTGTTCCCATCTCACCCTCACAAGCCTGGAGAAAAGGATTGCTATTTGCAGGGCACCTCTGTTGTTGGACTGAGCCAGGACCCAAACCATCTCCCCGCTACAACTTCGTGCTGAAACAGCACGCTGCTGCTCCTGGCTGGCTTGCAAAACAGCCCTGTGCATTACATGCTCATTGAGGGCGGAGCAAACTATATACAATAAATACGTTTGGGTCTCTCCAATGGGCATGGCTGAAATTACTCCTAGATTTCTAGCTGAGCATCTTTTTCTGCTCCTAAAGCTCTGGTCCCTAGTTTGAGGCGATCTGAGTTCTGCAAAATGGGTTGAGAGCTCTATTAGCTTGCAGACTTTCAATAGGGGAAATAGGACTAAAATAGTAGTGATGGTGGGATGGGCAGCACTTAAAAAATTCGATATTAAACTTCCACAATCTTGGACAAACATCTTTATTTAAGAAATCAAATAAATAGGGTAAAAAACTTCACACAAGGGTACAAGACCAAACTTAGAATTACTTGCTCAAGTTATTCAGAATGGAACACAATTCCTCAAGTGCTCACAATTAGTGCAGAAAATATCTGGTTATATTGCGTGCTTTTCAATGGCCATTTCCTAGTTTACAGTAAGATCCCTCCACTTGTTAACAGTACAAAAGAGACCACTCCCCACCCCCTCTGGTGTACAGCCCAAACAGCTAAGAGTGCAAAGGTTAACGTAACGCCAGCTGTTCTTTATGATTCTAAAATTGCCTTATGACTTCACTAGTACAGCTACCAACAGGTTCACTTAATCTTTAGTTTACTGTCTGAGGGAAAGGAAATATAAGAACCTGTCACTTTGGTCCAGGCCTCCCACTTTGCAAACATGGATCCAGAATTCTAGAATTACAGGATCACTGTTCCCAGTCTCTAACAGGGGTAGGCATGTGGCATTTGGCGCTGCAAAAGCTGTTTTGCTTCGGCTTCTTGGGTAGTGCCATGTCTACTGCCTATACTTTTTTTTTTTTGAGGAAGATTAGCCCTGAGCTAACTACTGCCAATCCTCCTCTTTTTGCTGAGGAAGACTGGCCCTGAGCTAACATCCATGCCCATCCTCCTCTACCTTATCCATGGGATGCCTACCACAGCATGGCTTTTTGCCAAGTGGTGCCATGTCTGCACCTGGGATCCGAACCGGCGAACCCCGAGCCGCTGAGAAGCGGAATGTGCACACTTAACCGCTGCGCCACTGGGCTGGCCCCATGCCTATACATTTTTATAATAACATCTCTAGATGTATAGATAAGCCCATGGATGTGCTATCAACTTCATTCCCTACTGCAGAAGCTATTAGTCTTAAACCTACCAAATCTTGACAATGACATTTGGTTCTGGATTGTTACATCAAGATCAAGCTATCGGAATGAGGAAAGTCAAAAGCTTACTCTCAATTTTTAAATAAAGATATTTCAAGATTATTTATAAAGAGCTCTTTATAAATAATACTGTTTACAAGCAAATATTGATCTGTTGATAATCGTAAGAAACTGAGTGTACTAGGTTTAAATATAAAAGGAATTTCATTAGGTTGACAAACTGAGACTACAAGTAAAACTTTTCCAGGCTATTTAATCAAGTTACTTACAATGTACACATTCCTGAGTATACCCCATTGCAGTGACATTGTTTATTTCCGAATTTTTCTGCATTCAGCTTAAAAGGTGCTTCTTCCCAAGAAACTGAACTTTTCTGTCAAATGCGCTTGATCGAATGGGAGAATTGGGTTCATAAAATGGATTCATTGCAAACTAGGAAAGAAGAAAGTATTAGTGAGCTTGTCAAGTAAAAAGGTTGACAAATCATAGGTCTCTAAAAGGAAATTGAAGTTTTAAATTAAAAGAAATCATCAAAGACATTCAAAACAGAAGTCTGAAGACCACATTTAAGTTTCAAGAAGGATGTTCCATTGTTGAATAGTAACATTCCTTTAAGGAAGTTTTTGTCTTAGTGTTTTAGCTTTGAGAAGTACTGGTGGCAAAACTACTGGGGGTATGATAAGTGTTGCCCATGTAGTAAGGTAAATTAACTTTCAGGATTCACCCTGTGGGAAATACTAATCTACTCATATTCATTATAAATAAATGGATTAATTTGTAAGGCCCTTTGGCTACATAAAACAAACTAAAAATCTG
Organism: Equus przewalskii; assembly: GCF_037783145.1. Classification (NCBI taxonomy): domain Eukaryota; kingdom Metazoa; phylum Chordata; class Mammalia; order Perissodactyla; family Equidae; genus Equus; species Equus przewalskii. The sequence continues at coordinate 10,033,848 of NC_091863.1, forward strand.
CCCTATGCTCAGAGTTAAGAAACAGTTATACCACACTGCAAGTTACTGTTGTGTGGTAATTTTTTAATACTTTCCTCTAACACAAGGCTAACGATGAGTTTCTCAGGTAATGTAATGAGTGTATCATAACATATGTGAGAGAAAATTATTGATATTAAGTGGGATCACTAATGGGGAAAGTAGTTACCAATTTTTACACCTTATCACAGAGGGCTAAATATGCTTATTTGCTACTTCCGACTAGGAATACTGATTGTTAACTGTGCTGATATGCAAAAAATCTTGTCCAGATACAGAACATTTAAATTATTAAGAAGATAGTGCTGTTAGCACTGCTAACATACTGGTGTTTAACTGCTGACGTCCTGTTATTTTTTTTTCTAATTATCAAGAAATGTGGGTGGCACCATTCCCCTTGAGTGACTATTTGATAATATATGAGTCACTTCCTGCTGGTTTATGATCTATATTCATTGCATTGTAACTTATTTGTAAAGTAGAAAACATTTTAGATTAAAATTACGAGGCAGTTTCCCTTAGGTAGACTGCTCCCTTCTCTCTCTTTAGGGTTCCCTAATAAAATCAACTATATGCACAAGGGGGAGAATGAAACTGATTTAAAAATAACTACCATGAGCTGTTTTCCTAAATACATGTCACCCTGGTGGTGAAGACGTGCCTGCTGAGGGAGCTGCCAGGGATAGTTCTGATGGGGGGTGGGGAGCTAGTCTGAGATGGAAACTGTGCAGTATAAGGGAGTTACTTAAACAGGCCAGTTTCTTATCAAAGTTTGAATCCCTTTTTATAATCAGATTTTAAAAGTAATAGAACATACCATACCTTTATGTATAAATCATAGACATCGGTAAAGAAGTTCTTTATTCCATCTTCTTGCCTTATGTCATGAAGCATAATAAATCTCATATGTGAAACAATTAAGGTATAAGCCTTCTTAGAAATGAAAAACGAAAAGCAATCAGTTGATACAATATTGTTGCAATGAGTCACATGCAGTGAAAAGTTGAATACATAAACTGGGTTCAAAGTTAGGTTAGTTTTAAAGAGAACGTAATCTTTTTAAGTTAGAAAATAACTACAAAAGAAAGTAAACTCAGATAAACATTAGTTTTATATATGACTTGGTTTTAAAATTATCTGTCAAACAAATGTGTTTTTTTCCCCCCTAAAAGAATAAAAGTAGCCCTGTAAATGGCAATTTTTACCTGACACTTTGAAATCCACAAACTTAGAGCCTAGCATCTATGTCCCATGTTGTTCTAGTTTGTTACCCCAACCTTTAGTTAGGTATCTTATTAAAAAGGTAAGGATATGACCTGCAGTAACAAATGCTGAAACAAACCACTCATTGAACTTGTCCACAGTTTTCAAGTACATGTTGTTCGACAGCCACATATTCTCATCTACGAGGTCGAGAGCAGCGTGAGCTATGAACTGGTTCAGGTGACGATGATCGTCCTAGATGACAGTGTGAGCAGCACCAGATTAACATTTCCGTACAGCTTCAAGAACGCCAACATTTCATTCTGTAAACTCTATACAGTTTTCTTGGGGGGGGGGAGAAACACTTTCTGCTTTTACTTTGTTTATTATTGTCATGAGACTTACAAAAGATCTTCAGTGTTTTCATATCATATTCTATTTTTTAATTTGGTATCTAAAAATTCAACAAATAGAAATAGCGAATTACTTAATAAATGACATGTGTTCAAGAAACTATATAGACTTTTTTTTGATTTTGCAAGAAGGAAGTTACCAAATTCTGTAACCACGTAAGCATGTGAAAAAAGAATACTATGTTAAAAGAAAAAAAAGTAGATCCTGCTTTCAAGAAGCTCCTATGTTTTTAGAAGAAGAAGACAGGAAAAAATATGTAAGTGGTTATGGATAAAGGACAGTAATTTAGGTAGTTTGCGGTTAAGGGGGTGGAGAAGGAGAGCTACAGAGAGGTGCTGTTGGCACAGGCCTCAAGGGAGGGACAGGAGAGGGGCTTCAAGTGCAGTGACACCTGGTGAGCAGCGGAGACAGCTGAGGTGGCACTTCTCAAGGCTTGGCATAGGTCTCTCTCAGGTGTGATGGACTTACATGGCAAGGGGACCTGGGAGTGGCAGGAGGCCATGCTCAGCCCCAGCTGTGAGCAGTCACCTGTGCCAACAGCAGGAGACAGTCCTGTCAGAACTGGGAGTGTCCTTTTTATGGGCTGAAATGACTTAACTGGAGAAGGCGGGAATGTCCCATCATAATGTGGCGAGGGAATTTACAACCTGGATGCAGTCTTACTCCTCTGGAATTCTTACTTTCAAAATGCATTTTTCAAAGAACACCTCTGTTATGGGTTGAACTATGTCCCCCCAAATTCCTGTGTTGAAGTCCTAACCCCGAGTACCTTAGAATGTGGCCTTATTTAGAAAGAGGGTCGTTGCAGATATAATTCGTTAACATGAGGTCATGCTAGAGTGGGCCCCTAATCCAATATGACTGATATATTTACAAAAAGGGCGAATCTGGAGACAGACACACACACAAGGAGAACGCCATGTGAAGCCAAGAAACTACCACAAGCTAGGAGAATGGCCTGGAACAGACCCTTCCCCAGGGCACTCAGAGAAGGCACGGCCCTGCTGACACCCTGATCTCAGGCTTCCGGCCTCCAGACTGGGAGACAATACATTTCTGAGGTTCTAAGCCCCCTATATTTTGGTAGACTGTTACGGCAGCCCTTGGAGACTAATACACCCTCCTTGCTGAGGAGGCCATTCCCGCGACTGGGCTGGAGGAGGGCTGCCAGTTGCCCTGGAATCCCTCACACAGCGAAAGCATGTTTACTTCACTCACGTCACCATGACAAAGCTAATTTAATCCTTATGGATATATTTTGTGTCTGGCTCACGGCAGCGTTTTCCATTACTTTACACTGATGGGGAATCTTGAGAGATTAGGAGAAAACTGTAGAAATGCTTTAAGAAGGTGAGTGGCAGCAGGAGAAAGAACTAAGATCAAGTCATGCGACACATTTTTTATATGCACTGCTTTGCCTACCACAAGGCCACTGGAGTGCACAGAAACTATACGTAAGTAGCCATATACCACAAAGCAACTATTGCTACAGACCTGCCTCAAATCAAAGTTGTAATGAGCAGCGTGCTCATGTGAATGTGGGAAAATAATGTAGCAACAACACCTGGTAGGGTAATACCTTAAATTTCTAATGATATTTTAGTGGAAAGATCTGAATAGGTGAAAAGCATCATACACTGGACATTACACATTACAATTAATTTCAAAAACCAATTCCTGTCTTAAAGGACATTAAAATTTATTTTTGGAGGTTGGGAGAAACACAGCATAACTTGTCAGCAATTTATTAGGAATGTGGACTAGTACAGAAAGAGGGAAGAAACCCAGCCATTCTCATCTCAAGACCCTATGGCTCTGTTTACTGTGAATGGCAACATGTTCTTGAACCAAGCTTGTTTTTCTGGAACCATTCTTGACAACAAGAAAGTTGGGTGGTGTCAGTGGGGAGGACAGCACGTGGGCACCACCAAGCCGGTAGGTACCGTAGAAGGTCACTGAAAACTGCCATAGTCTCAGGGGCAGCAAGAGGATGTGTAAGGGTTTCCTTTAACCCTCCCAGGTGTCAATGGATCTACTCTGTATGTCCTGATGAAAAATGTGATTCACTGGGACAGAATGGGCTTTCATGACATTTCAAGGCAGTGATGACTATTATTCCAGACACGCTAGAGGTGGACTATGTTTTTATGTGCTTAAGGAGCAGCTTTTCATAGTGGGTGACACAGTGAACTGAAGATCAGGGGAAAGAGACATAGAGCATCAGATTGTATGTGTTAAGGGTCTGCTGAATTAAAGGATGAATCAACAATTTAAACGACGTTCCGAGGCCGGCTTCTATCACCCTGTGGGACTGCAGGGCAAGCCTCATTTAATTGTGGTGGATTCTAGTTCCCTTATCTGCCCAGATCTCTTCCAGTTCTAAAATCCAATTCACCATTATCATTACCACAGCATAACAATCCCTACAGAATTTTTTAAGGTTTCATACGCACTTTGGATTCTGCTTTTCCAGCTGGCAAAAACTCCATTTCAAAAACTGGATTATCATGGTGGCCAACAATTACAAAGTAGAAGCTTCCAGACATTGTCTTCAGTATACAGCTCCTAATTAAATGAAAACAATACATATTTTTAGTACTCAATACTGAAAACCAAAAATAGTTAACAGGAAGTCTAGAATTCAATGTTTGACTTAAAGTTGACATTGTAGAGGAGGAGGCCACTAAGCTTGCATGCTTTCCAGTATATTACCAGAGATAGATACTACCATATGTATGGCTTTTGGACTACACAAATTATATATCTGTGATATGTCCTGTAGAATCCAGTACTATATTTACATAGGGAAATTGGAAGACCTCTAATATGAAATCATAAAAACAACATTCTCATGATCCGAAAATTTGGAACATTTAGAGCAAGCCAGGCTAAACTTGGATTGGACCAGTTAGCATTAGCACTAACACCAGGAAAGATTAATAAAGGAGCTAACTAGGAAATAATTGGCTTGCCTTAGAAATTTTCAGGAGAGATGCTTCTGAGGAAGCTAAAAACAACTCTCCCTCCTGTTGCTGACACAAAGGAGAGCTATGATACCATTTATCTACAGACTGCATGCTGCATTTGTCTTCTCCCTACCTGAAGTATATATGCTACAAATAAGGCCCTGCAAATCAAAGAGCCTATGACAGGCCTCTGCAAACACCATCGATAAGAAAAGAAGAAACAGTTTTGTATTCTAGGAAAGATGGAAGAAATCATAATCCAAAAAGGAAGACATTCTGAGGCATTAAGAGGTCTTGGAACTAGGGTTAATAGGTCTGCTAAAGTAATAAAACTAAGTGAAAGTGGGAGGGGTGGAATCAGTGATTCTGTGGTTTTTAGCACAGACAACCAAAATCCGGATGGATGGAGAGACAGACAGATGGGCGGATGGATTTATGTATTTTTAGCACAGGGTCTTTGGCATTAGACAAAGCTAGGTTCAAGTCTAGCTCTGCTACTTACTAGCAACGTGACCACAGGTGGGCACGGTCCTTAATCTCCCCACGTCTGTGCCCTCCTCAGTGAAAGAGAGATCACAAACACAGCTGCCTTACGGTGAGCCTGAGGATTACTCAACCTAATGCGTGTGGAGCACCCAGCACCGTGTCTGGCCCCCAGGAGGTGCTCAGTAAATGTTATCTAGAACAACATGGAAGAGCATGTGTACACAGTGACGCAGTGACCAGTAAGGCCTCCAGGTGGGGAGGGAGGGAATCTGGTGAACTGGGAGTGTACAGTCTCAGGGAACATCCAGCTGAAGCGAGTCAGAGCCCAGGGCTCATCGAGCCTCACTGGGACTTCTGCTCATTCACATGGAACGTACAACGAAATTGGACAGAATCTGAAATGGATTTCCTAATGAACACAGCGTTCCATAAAGGAAATCAGGGCCCAGCTGGCACTTTTACCTCTGGACTTGGAAGGCCATGACTGGAAGAAAAGGCAGATCGCAGACTCTTTTGGCCTGATGAAGTAAGTAGGATGTAAAATGTTATTTGGGGCCGAGGTTGGCACACCACAGCCTGCAGGCCAGATCTGGCCTCATCCATCCTTTAACCATAGTCTAAGGTTGCTCCTGCCCAACAACAGTAGAGATGAGCAACTGCCACAGAGACCATCTGACCCTTCACAGAAAAAAATGGTCCCTGTTTTAGGAGAAAGATGAGAAAAAGGCACAACTAGTAAAACTACATAAAGACGAGCAGGAATGTTACAAAAGCTAGCAAAACTAGAACTGGCAATAATTTTCAAGAGAAAGTGAGGGGAAGAGGGAGGGGAGCTTGAAATGTTAACAAAGTCAACAATGACGTCATTAATTCTTGTTGGAATGGGTTTCATAGCCCGAGTTTGCCAAGGGAAGGGCTTACTTTCTACATTCAAGAAACAGCAGCAGGAAAAAAATTTAAGGAAGCTACTTCTCCCCACACACACTTTTAAGAAGCTGCAGAAGACAATACATGGACAAGGAAGATAACCTCCATTCCCCCTCAACACGCTCGCCCCTCTGTGGAAATCCATGACTGGCAGAGAAGCACAGTGCTAAGCAAGTACAGCATGAGGATAAACAGAAAGGGAGCTGAAGGAAACACCGCCTAAAAGTTACATCACAAACTAGCCAGCTGGGCAGAACTCGAGCTGCCAATAATCTGATTTCACAAACAGCTGAAGAAGGGATATAACTCGACTCAGTTCTGACAAGGAAAAGGTGAAATGGAAGAAAAGGAACCTTGGGAGAATATAACCACATTGTCTCAGGAAGGGGATGTCTACAATCATTCAATAGTTGAGGGCTTACCATACCTAGGTGGTGGGTAGAAGTGAGACGCACTCTAGAATTCTGTGCTGTCCGACAGACTGAACTTTCTGCCAGGATGGAAATGTTTTACACCTTCGCTGTCCGATGTGGTAGCCTCTGGTGGCTAATGAGCATTTGAAATGTGGCTAGTGTGTCTGCAGAACTGATTTTTTTACTTAATTTTAATTAATTCAAATTCAAATAGCCACATGTGGTTAGCGGCTACTGTACTGGACAGTGCAGCTCTAGATCAATGATTCCAAACTTTTTTTTTTAAGTTCTATGACCTCTTCCATCTTCCCTCCACCCACAAAGCAAGTATTACTTAGAACTCCAATATGTAATATAAATAATACAAATAAAACAACTGCTGTGTTTATGTCCGTGTGTATGTGCCTGCTCAATTTTCCCACCACCTGAAATAGGGGCCCTTTAAGCATCTCCAAGGAAGACTAGATTTCAAGGTGTAGAGGAGGTAGCTACACAGAATTTAGTAATGGATTAAACTGGGGAACTGAGGAAGAATCGAGGATGTTTCCAAATGTCTGACTGAGGTGATCAAGGAGACTATCAAGATGATGATGCTATTCACCAAGAAAGGAAGTAAGAAAGGGAAGGAAGAGGGATGAAAATGAACACGTCAATTTTGAACATGTGGTGGTAGCGAGAATGGCCCCCGTGCTCCCCACCAAGATGTCCACATCCTAATCTCTGTGAATCTCTGGAATCTGTGAATGTTAATTTACATGGCAAAGGGACATTAAGGCTGCAGATGGAACGAAGGTTGCTCATCAGCTGACCTTAAGATGGGGAGATGATCCCGGACTACCCAGGTGGGCCCAATGTAATTACGAGGGTCTTTAAAAGTGGAAGAGGGCGGCACAAGAGGAAAGTCAAGGGGGGATTGTGACTATGGAAGGATAGTCACAGAGTTGCAATGTTGCTGGGTCTGAAGTTGGAGGAAGGGGCCCCGAGCCAATGAAAAGTGGGCAGCCTCTAGAAGCTGGAAAGGACAAAGAAACAGAATCTTCCCAAGAGCCTCCAGAAGGGAATGCAGGCCTGCTGATGCCTGGATTTCAGCCCAGTGAGACCAGTGCTGGACTTCTCTGCTACAGAACTGTAAGATAATAAATCTGTGTTGTTTTAAGCCACTAAACTTCTGGTAACTTGTTATAGCAGCAGTAGGAAACTAACACACATCAAAGCTGAAAAACCTGCAGGTATAAGAAAAAAGGAAATACTCAAGGAAGTGTCAGCAGAAAGGAAGAGGGTACAGCCTATAAAGAGACTGGGGACAAAGGGAGTTCATTTGCCATGGGACAGGGGTTTCAAAGCACGTGGAAAAGAGGCGGGGGTGGAGGGGTGGGCAATGGTGCGCGAAGGTGAAGCTACTTGGACTGATACAGGGATGACAGCAGGGAAAAGAACAGGGGCTGTGGGTTTTCCAGCATGGATCCCCAACACCTGACACAGAGCCAAGAATATGGTAAGTGCTCAGCGCTTGCAGAACGAACTGCCAGGAGGGGGCTGTGGTTTGGACAGTGTGGGATATTGCTGGAATGAGAGGCATGGCGGGATTAACTAGCCTCAGCCTGGAAAAGAACCTTCTGCAAGCTTCAGCACTGAGGGTCTCGGGCCTGAGTGACTGACAATGTCTGTGTTCAAGTGATTAACAGCACCTTTAGGAGAAGCTGCTGTAAGTTATGAAGATACCTATGAAGAAATTCTCCATGACAAGGAACAGGACTCTCACCTGTGGTGAAAACAGCAGCTGACTCTGGTGGCTAGGGTGACTTGAGCAGTTTTTGAGAGAGAGACAACCAAAGAAGTCACCGTGGTGATGCAAGGAGCTTTGGACTACCTTGAACTCAAAGAGGATGTGTACGTGATGTAAGAAGCAGGGTGCTAACTAGTACTGAACATAAAAACGGGACCAGAAATCTGTGAGGCCAGCATCAGAAGGGTAAAAGCCTCCAATGAGCTGAAATGTGGAGAATATAGTAAGAGAAAAAAACGCCTTTTCAGGCTGCAATCAGGAAAAAGCAAGGGAGAAAGGTCAACTGCTTCAAGTGCCTGGTACATAAATAAGAGGACGCAGATCTGCTGAACTTCAATTTTCTCAGAAGGATTTTCAAACAGGAAGTGTGGAAGAAACAAGGTAGGCAGGCTGTGAACTTCAAGATGGGGCTATTAAAAGAAAATCTAGACACTTCAATAAATACAAGTCTTTAGGTCTCAGCAAATTACATACATCTTGGATTAACAAATGCGACTGCATAGCTGCTGATCAGTGACATTTGAGAAATCGCAGGAACAGAAGTGCCATACCATCTGAGAAAGGAAAGCATTATTCCTATTTTTAGAAACAAAAAGGCTTATCTCCTAGTCTATAACTGGGTACTTTCAAAGAGATTAAAACGCCAACAGAAATATGTATCAAATGCCTGTCTTTGGTCAGACATCATGCTAGAAGCTTTTATTATACGTTAACTCATTTAATGAGAATCCCTAGACAAAAATAGTGTGGGTTATTATTCATTCATTGAACTCCTGGTTATACTGAGAACAAGTCATGCCAAAACTACATTTCCCGTTTTCAAAGGGAAATACAGGAGACTAAGTCACTTTATGAAGTAATTTAGTATCTAAGAACAAACTTGGAGACCTGCAGCCTGGATGATAACAGAATCTGTGGTATTCCCAGAGAGGAACACTCACAGCTGACTTGAATGTCACTGCCTGAAGAACACTAGCAAAGTGCTCCAGGTCAGCTGACTGCATGGGGTCTCTAGGGAGCCTTTGAGATTTAGCTTAACCTAATCCAATTCAACATTTAAATCAAAAACTGTGATGAAGACAACTTAGCACATTCAAAGATAACACCTAATACCGGAAGGCAAAAGTCGGGATTCAAAAAGATCTCCCCAGCTAGGGGAAGCAGGTGAAATTAACAAGACGGAATTCAAGAGGACGTGAAAAAAAGTCCTGTACTTGTGCTTAAAAAATCAACTGCACAACAGGATGAGGGAAACCTAGTTTAAGAAGCAGTTCGTCTACAAGAACCCCAAAGTTATCATTTACTGCGAGCTCAATAAGAGGCAGCAGTCTGATGTAGCAGTCAGAAAAGCTAATGCCATTCTAGGCTGCAGTAAGAGAAGACGATATCCTCTTCACTAATATCACCTCTGGGGAATGAACTCAGTTCTGGGAATCGCATTTTAAAAGGATCAATAACTGAACTGTGTGTGTTGGGAGGAGGGTGGGATAAAGGCTAGGGGATGCTCTGGAAACAAGACATGAGCTATTGAAGGAACTGAGGATGTTTAAACTGAGGGAGGAAAAGATATTTTGGGGGTGGGAGAGCAGAGACAGCACAATCTTATCTTTAAATAAGATATGCTGTCTAATGGAAAAGGGGTTTCCTCTTGTGAGCCAGTTCTAATCAACTGGTACTACCAGGAACTGGTGCTTCTGAGAGACTCAGACTAAGTGCAGTCAGTGGGAAAGATCACTGTGATCAGTTATCCACGTCTGCTATGGGTTTAGGAGAGGGCAGTGCCTACGTGACGGCCAAGTATTTGTCAACTCTGGATAAGACACTTATTCCAAACTGCTCCAGAGGCCAAGCCCTAGGACTGCTCCTTTGAGGTTATGACATAACCTCAAAGGAATGTCTCAAAGGAAAGACATTTGGGTCAATGCAACAGAGAACTTCCTAACAAAGAACCACCAGGTTGCCTCGTGAGATGACTAACCCTCCCCTCAACCTGTCACCAGAAGTGCATAAGGGGAGGCTGGAAGACCATTAGTGCCAGACTGGGAGGATGAACTCAATGAACTGAGAAGTCCTTTCTAACTCTTAAGAATTTTAAGTTGCAGACAAATTTCATGGACTCCAGTTACAAAGCTATCCATTTTTATAGCAAACCTCTTTACAGCCTCTACAGAGGAGCTTCTAGAAAATTTCCTTGTGCTTCTGACAGCAGTGGCTTCAGTTTCATAGACCTGGGGCTGCAAGACTAACCTGGTGTGGCACAGGACGTGTCTACTGCAATGATGAGGAGGAGGATGAATATTATTGATCTTTAACGTGACATTTTCATATTAATATAAGCAATTCCTCCACCTCTAAGCGACATTATGCTGGCTTTTGCAGAACATTTATCTAATTCTATTCAACTTTGGGACCAAAGGTGGGGGTAAGAGGGTCTTCAGGCACAGATGGTTTTTATTTAACAGTATTTACGACATATTAACATCATCATTTCACTATTCTGCTCAAAAGCCGTAATGATTCTCATCTACAGGATGGAGTACAGGTATTCAAAACCTATTCCCACGTTGCTCTGCATGTCTTTTCTCAACCTTATTGTTCCACCTCTGCCAGAGTTGGATGGTCTACTTATTTTTTCTCCCCAACTCACTCCAACTGTGTCCACCCCAGAGTTATTTCTCTCTTCGTGCCTGGAATGCCTTCCCTGATTGTGCATGCAAACCTTGCCCATCTTTCAAAGTCCAATCAAGTTCCCCCCTCCTCAAAAATTATTTCCCAACACCAACCTACAGGCGCTCCACCTCCTATGAAGTTCTGTCACTCTTGCTGCCTCTTAAATACATTAACACCTTTCTCAGTCAGAGGTCGAAATTCATTGTACTCTTCAGTGCTGTGCACAAAACTTACACTGACCCAATTCCGTCCTCATACGACTTAGATACCTTATATCCACAGCACGGGACTCTGGAGTCAGGCCAGATTCCTCACTGCTCTTGAGAGGGTCCTGATTGATTTCTCTGCGAAATCTCCCCCTTCCTCCCATGCTCTTTTTGCCCACCATCCAAATCCTACCCATTAAGGTCCTGATGAAGTCACACTTTTTCCACAGAGATGTCCCTGCAAACTTCCATCTTCAACCACCTCTTTTTCTGAACTCTACCCAGTCTACAATGCATCTTAATTCCTATCCAATTCTCTGGCTATAATATTTCCGTTATTGCTTCTCGAGAGACTGATTCCATTTCTTTTTAGTTAGATTTAAGCAGCTTGGGGAGCTGGCCCACCTTTCCCTTCCTCAGAGCACGCACAACGGTGGGTGCTCAAAGTTTAGCTCATTTGTTTTCAACCAGGGGGCGATTCTGCCTCCCAGAGGACATTTAGCAATGTCTGGAGACATTCATGGTTGTCCGAATTGGTGGGAAGGCGCTACTGGCATTTAGTGGGTAAGAGACCAGGGATGCTGCTAAACATCCTACAGTGTATACGACAGCGCCCACAACGAAGAATTTTCCGGCTCCAAATGGCAATAGTGCTGCGGTTAAGAACCCCGAGGTTAGGTGAAAGACCCATCAAAGGCAAAGGAAGCAAAGCCCCCGAGCTGACGGACGTTTGCAGGTTGAAACACGGTGGGGATTGGTCGGGGTGTAGGCTGGCTAGGTCCGGCCCGGCTGCCCCAGGTTGGGGCATGGTGGAGAGAGGGCCAACACCTGGTCACACAGGGCGCGGGACGTCCCCTAGAGCCCCAGAATCCCGGAGCGCCCGCCCCTCCCTCGCTCCATCCCCTACCTCCAGCCAGACGCCAACAACGGAAACGCCCCACCAGTTCCCACTGCACAGTCCCGCGCTCCGCGGCTTCAGTCGGGACACCCGGAGCAGTCCTCGCGAGACTCTGCGGTTGCACTCTCGCGATACGTGGGCGGAGCTTCCGGCAGGAGGGAGCCGCAGCCTGGCGCATGCGCAGTAGCTCTCCAACGTTGGGCGGCTTGGTTTGGTAGGCCTCGCGAAGGGGCGGGATCGGCTGGGAGCCGTGTGAATTCGGAGTGATGCCTCCCATTTCTCTGTCTCCGCCCTCCAGCCGCCGGGGAGAGTCGTGCGTGGACCACTACCCTGCCCACCCCTCAGAACCGCCGAGAAAGGAAGTGCGTATCTCTGCCAGAGTTCCTAGTTCGGAGAGCAAAGACGGAGCGTTCAGCCCCCTTGTCCCTCCCGATCCTCCGGGACAGAGGCAGGGCTTCACCCGTCCTGGGCCTGCGGCCCCGGCTGGCTCGTTACCTCGGGCCCCGGCTGGCTCGTTACCTCGGGCCGGGCGGGGCGGGCTGGGGAGGCAGGAGGAACAGACACACCTGGTGGCTCAGGTGTATACACCGCGCCCCCTCGGCGACGGGCGGAAATGGAGCCTCTTGTTTGTTTTCATTAAAGCTCGTTTCCCCGCTGCGACCGTTGGGGCTTCCCTGGAGGCCACTGGTCTGTTTTCAGAAGCTCGCGTCCCCTCGGCCCGCCAGTTAACCCGTAACCGTTTTCTTTTCCAGTCCATCATGCACCCCAAATCTGACGTGTTGAGTCAAGATGAGCTGCGCAAAAAGCTGTACCAGACATTTAAGGATCGGGGTATACTGGACACACTCAAGGTATCAGTTTTAGGCTTATCTGTTATATAACTTTTATAAGTGTTACCTGTAATAACCTGTAACAGGTAGTCCACGTTTTAAATCCATCCAGGTTTTGGGTTTTAAAAATAGTATGATACATAAATTGTATTGGTGAATTACATGTTTGTGTTCATGTATAACTCTATCCTGGAACAGTAGTCTCAAGTGGTTTAGAGTTTGGGCTCTCTTAAGAGAGCATATTCCAATGTAGATTTTATTGAGCCGACATTAAGATAGGAGCGGGTGACTTTATAAAATGAACACCTTTTAGTAAGGTTAGATTTGTTTTATAAGTCTGGTTTACAGGTTCCTGAATTAGTAAGTGCTTTTGTAATACGTTGGAATGAAGGACATTGACACCATATAGAAAACATTCAGTGTGCTGCTTACCATAGAATAGTTTGGGGAATGAGAGCTTTCTTCTTTAAAATAGATTGAAAGGTATGAATATTTAATTTTGGCAGCAAGTATTTATTAGTACCCTTTCTATATGAACTAACAGCAAGGAGTAGGATTAGTTCTAACGTGTTTGCATTACTATATACATTTCAAAAGTATATTTTACACTTAAAAATGAGATATTAAGGAAAAGTGAGCTTGATGATTTTCTTCTCTCTCCCCCATTGTTTTTGTAACTTAAAAAAAACCACTTCAGACTCATCTGAAAAATGTGGAAAAGCATAGAGGAGAAAAGTCATCTCTAGTACAACCACTAATTGGCATAATGTGTGTGTGTGTATGTATGTATCCTTCTTAATATTGTGGGAATTTTCTTATGTCCTTAAAAGTTTCTTGAAATCCTCATATTCAGCGGCACCAGGCTCATGTTTGGATGTATGGGTGATTTAGGTAGCAGTCCCCTCTTGTTGAGTATTTATACCCTGGTCTACACATTCCTTCCATTGTGGTTCTCCTTCTTTTGCCTAGGATAGGTTAAGTGGCATTACTGAATCAAAGGGCATAAGCATTTTTAAGGCTCTTGGTGTATGTGTTTTGTTCTAGAAAGACTGTAAGAGTTTATATTCCACCAGCAGTTTGAGAATGCTTGTCTCACTCCAATATTATTGTCATGACATTCTTAAAACCACTCTAAAATTGGAAAACCCTTATATTAGTATTCATTCCTTTGATTATTAATGAGGTCGCACATATTTTCTGGCCATTTGTATGTTATCTGTGGATTGGCAGTTCTTGTTCCTTGCCCATTTTTTTCTAGGGTGTTAGTGTTTTCTTATTAATGTATAAGAACTCTTCAAATAGAAACTATTAATCTTTTTTCCATTTTTGTGGCAATACTTTATCTCAGTGTTTACCTTTAATTTGGCTTTAAAAATATGATGTTACATTTTTATATGGTCAAATCTATTGATTATTTTTTTGGTGATTATTCTCAGTAAAGTCTTTTTCACTAAAAGCATGAATATTCACTTTTCATTGTTTTTTAAAAGGCTTCATTTTTTTTTTACAGTTAACTCTTTAACCCACCTGGAATTAATTGTAGTGTGTAACACATTAATATACTTTGTCATGTGGAATGGTCCTTGAATTCTTGGTCATGGCATTTTTTTTCCCCCTGTGCTTCTGAATTAGATTTGATAATGTTTTACTTCATATCTGTAGTCACAATTGATATCCACTAATCATTATCCTTTTGAGCTATCCTTGTTTGGCTTGAGTATTAGCATTATGCTAGTCGTTCACTCTACAGATGCGGTGTCTCCTCAGGAGAGTGTTTCCTGCTTACAGCTGGCTATTCAGTTTCTGTTATTCCAGCCTGATCAATGGCAAGGCAGATTTTTGCTTTCTCAATCACAGCTAAGTTTTACTTTCTTGGTCCAATGACTGTGGCCTGGGTGAGTTCTAATTTTTAAAATTCACTGAGTTTTTTAGTGGCCTAATTCACATTCTATTCGGGTGTTTAAAAAGAATTTGTATTCATGGTTAAGTACAAATTCATATAGATGTCTATAATGAAGTTTATCAGATCTTCTTTTTCCTTATTTTGCATCTGTTCAATCTGTCTATTTCTTAAAGAGATGTGCTGAGGATCCACAAGTCTGTTCTCTTCTACTTCCCCTTCCTGCACAGTCATTGTATTTATTTCATTCTTAGGGACATTGCAAACTTTAATTCTGAATGGATTTCCCTCTTTACATTGGCTGCTGGAAAGCCCCCAGCCAGTTTTGTAGTTCCTTCTAGCAAGTGCTAGATGGCATGCTTTTTGGTTTGTCAAATTGGGAATTTATCTGTGTTTCATTTTTTTTTCTACTCTTACTTTTCTTTCACCCTGCTTGTATCATTCATTTAAATGTTATCCTCTTTCAGTACTTGTTTGTAAGACACCATCAATCCTTTTATTAATTAAGCTGGATCTCCTTCTTTAGTATATTACAAATCTAATGAAACCGCCTCTAAATTTTACTGGTGGAGAATGCTGTAGTTTCTCTTTTCTTGTTTTATTATTTTAGTTACTGAACTGTATTAGATGAGGCAGAGGATGTGTGTTCTGTTCAGTGTAAATGCCTTTTTTACTATAGGATTTTAGATGTAGAATAAGTCCTGTTCTATACTAGTGATTATATACTGTTCTACTCTCTAGCTAAAGGATAGAAGGAAGAGGTATAGCAAGAACACCATTTGTTTCTTGCTTGTATTCTATTAGGTACGAATTCAGTAGATAGTTTTTACTGCTGAGCCCTGTGAATCTAGGCAGTGTGCTCTTCCGCTCAGCCCAATTGTATGTTTCCAGATAATATGCAAAATAGATTAGAACAAATATCCAGTAGTCTGATTAATTTAGGGGATTTTCTTAAAATCCAAGTGAATAATAATGTTAGTATTATAACCTTGAGAAAATTACCCATCTAGAACCTAAATTTCCTCATTTATAAAATGTGAGAAAATTATTGTATTTCACAGTGTCTTGAGATGTAAACACTATATGTGAAAGTGCATCTTAATGAGCCTGCTTTGGGTTTACCGATTTCTCTCTTGCATATGTTATTTCCTTTTGGGAACCCAGTTTTATTTTGATCAATATGCCCAATAAACTGGTTTAACCCTGTATTATTTTCGTATCCTCCAACAATCCACAGAGAGGTGATGAAGTAGAATTTTCTCCTATACTTAATATTCTAATCAAAAACTGCTGAAGTGGGCTCCTAGGGAAGTCAAGTTAGAGTCTGCATGTGTTCTGGCTAACCACTAGTTCACTTCGAAGCTGGTGAAAGCAGGCTGCTTTGTCCAGAACTCACTGGTCTGTTTGTCTCACAGGGTAACACAAAGTGTGCAGGGGAAGATTCCTTACTTTTGGCCATGAATCTAGAACCATTCTGGAAATTAAAGGAAGGATTATAATTCATGTGACAGATCTGTGTATCTCCAGTGAAACAATCCTGCTGAAAATTTTTTCCCTCTTGTTTCATTTTTCTTTGTTTTTGAGCTAGACGCAACTCAGAAACCAGCTCATTCACGAATTGATGCACCCTGTACTGAGTGGAGAACTGAAGCCCCAGTCCATTTCAGTGGAAGGGAGCACCCTCTTAGTAGGTGCTTCTAACTCTCTAGTGGTAGATCACTTACGGAGATGTGGCTATGAGTATTCACTTTCTGTTTTCTTTCCGGAAAGTGGTTTGGCAAAAGAACAGGTAAAGTCTTTCCTTTTCTCTTTCTGAATTTTCTATTAATGGCATCTTCCTCAGATAATAAAGTACTGCATAATAGCTGAGTGCTCCTTCACTAGCTAGGTCCATTTCTGGTTCATCTTTGAATTCACATCATATATTTGTTATATAATGTAACAAAGGAGTACTAAATTTGATATTGTTATCAATTTCTTGGAATCTTGATTAGTCTTTTGTAAAATTGTGATGTGTAGAATCACTAAGTTTCTTGGAGCTAGAATTGCTCTTACATTCCACGCAGTCTACTAAGACTTAGAACTGCTATTTACGTTGAATGTCTGTTGTGAGCCTGGCGCTGTGCAGCCACACTGCAGGCGTCATCTGTAATACAGATGAGGAGGCATTACATTCAACGTAAATGGCAGTTCTAAGTCTTAGTAGACTGCGTGGAATGTAAGAGCAATTCTAGCTCCAAGACATTGCTTGAGTTGCTCAAGGTCACATGATTTGTGACAATGCAGGGCAGTAACTCTAGATCTCTAAAATGTGCTCTTTTTACTATGCAACAGTCTCTTCAGATATTTCTCTTCTCTGTGATCACTTAAGAGAAGGGAGGAATACATAATTTTTAAAAATCTGTGGAGTTCTCCAATATTAAAACATGTTTTACCACTTTTCTAATTATTTTAACTATATTTTGCCACCATTACCACTGAACATATTAGTCATATTTCATTATAGGCAGATAATAGCAAACTTTCTCTCTTTTAATACTTATTTTTTTTTTTAGAGCAGTTTAGGTTCACAGCAAAACTGAGCAGAAGGGGAGACTTCCCATATATTCCGTGCCCCGACGCCTGTGCAGCCTCCCTCACTATCAACATTTTTTACTATGTACATTTTTACAATCGATGAACCTACATTGTCACCTCATTATCACCTGAAGTTCATAGTTTACATTAGGGTTCATGCTTGGTGTTTTCCCTGTTTTCACTCTCTTTATCTTGTCTATAATTGTCCAAAAGTTTCATATGCAGAAGTTTTAAGAAAACAAGAACAATGTGAGTATTTGAAAAACTTAAAATTTAAATATGCTGTATTTCTTCATTAATAACCAGATTTTATTTATCAACATTAGGAATTTTTTGAGAGTCCATCAATCGCTTAAGTTTCTAATTACATTTCACAATTTTTCTTTTTGCATGAGTAATAGTCAGTTATATAGTTTTTATAGCAGTAATTAATCCAGCTCGCATGTGACTATCAAATGCCATGCAGAATATTTTCTTTAAAGGAAAACCAATTGAAAATATATGATTGTTCTCAGGGTGGACATAGTAAATCATACATATTGTAGTAGAAATATATATATTAAGACTAGCTACCCAAAATGGTTGTTTAAAACTATTTTAGGTACTCTTTAGTCATTCATAGTTGTTAAGACAGTAAAAATTTACTTTACTTACATTTTGAAGCAATAGTACTTTTGCAATTGAAAGACCCTGGAATTCACTCACGTATTCATTGGTTCATAGATATTTGAGTGTTTGTCATTTGTAAGGCATTTACCATTTCTGTCATTTCTGTTAGACCATATCATCTTCAGTGTGAAGTATTTGGAGGTTAATGAACATGATCAAGAAAAATATTTTATCCTTTTAACCTCAATATGTTTATCATAATTTATTTAATAGTATAAGAAAGAGCTTCAATTTTACATTTTTAGCATAGTTACAATCTTTTTATTTAATCTGAAGCATGTTTCTTAGTCTTATATTTAGAAACATCCTAATTTATCATTTAAACATTGATGTAAAACTATGTCTACTTAATCTTTTTTTTTCTTTAAGATATTTACTATGCAGGATCTATTACAACTCATTAATATCAACCCTGAATCCAGTCTCTACAAATCACTGGTAGGATTGTTCAGTTTTTTTAACATGCTTTGGTTTGTTAATTATAACTGAATAGTTGAATAAAGGTAAAATATTTTCTTTTAACAGATTTCAGGATTTGATAAAGAAAACCAAAAAGGTAAGAGCCTTCATCTTTGGAGAGAATAGCAACATTTTTGTCATGTATCTTTTCCTATAAAAGTGTGAAACTAATAATTTTTAGGGGGAAGAGTAGGCAATTTAATTTGGATTAAATCATTTGATTTTTTTTCCTTGCTGAAAATACATTACCCTTTAAATAGAACAAATTCATCTGTTTTGATAAATACAGATCATTTCCCCCAAATTTCAGTCCTTTTAATAGCTCTTAGATACTCCAGTGAGAAAACTGCATACAGTATCAAGAGCCCTACAAATGGATTGAAAGATCCTCTTTGTAAAGATACCCACTGTTTTGAACATTTCCACAAACAACAAAAACTCATAATGTTTAGGCCAAGTATCTTTGTATCCTAGATGTCCCCCTGAAGTACAATTTATGGAGTTTTTATTAATGATTGCTTAAAGAATGAAGTATCTGTTCAGTACTAAGTGTTATATGTATATATATGTTAATTCTTAAGTGTTTATATAGGCCTGATAAATTGCTTTAACTTTTGCCTTCATAATAACCTTCGTAGAGTCCATAACTGCTATGAAATAATAGAAAATATATCTATTGGTCTCTGCCCCCAGTTCTTGGCACAGAGCTCCTAAAACCTTTGTAATTTCCAATGACAAGAACACTAGGAGCATCTCTTGTTCTGATATCAGTCTTTGACCTCTGTTGCTGACCCAGGTCTCCTGAAACCCTTGTAATTTCCTGGGTGATAGGAGTGTCTTTTGCTCTAATGAGGCATCTCTGGGTGGGATCCTGGATGGCTCCTGGATGAGGGCTGGTCACTGGAAAGACCAAGCCATGAGTAGAAGCTTGGAATTTTCAGCCCCACCCCCCATTCTCTGGAGAAGGGAGAAGGGCTGAAAATGGAGTTAATGATTGATCATGTGTACGTGATGAAACCTCCATAAAATCCCCAAGGTAGGGGTTTGGAGAGCTTCTGGGCTGGTGAACATGTGGAGGTGCCGGGAGAGTGGTGCACCCAGACGGCATGGAAGCTCGGTGCCCTTTCCGACATACCTTGCCCTATGCACTCTTCCATCTGGCTGTTCATCTCTATCCTTTAACAAACTGATAAAGGTAAGGGTTTCCCTGAGTTCTGTGAGTTGCTCTAGCAAATTAATTGAACCTGAGGAGGAGATGGTGGGAACCTCTGAACTGTAGGCAGTTGGTCAGAAGCACAGGTGATAACCTGGGCTTGTGACTGGCATCTGAAGAGTGTGTATGTATGTGGTGGTGGGGACAGTCTTGTGGGACTGAGCCCTCAACCTGTGGGGTCTGATGCTATCTCCCAGGAGATCGTGTCATAATTGAGTTAAATTGTAGGACACCCAGCTGATGTCACAGAACCCTCACACATTTGGTGACCAGAAGTGAAGTCAGTTTTGGTGGTCAGAAGTGAAGTGTAATGTAGTGTTCTGTATAAAAGTAAAGGAGACTTACATGGAAGAGAGACATAATAGGGAAGAACTGGGTTTCTCTCTATACAGGAGGAAAAGTGAGGCTTTTTTTTCCTTTACAACTGCTGCAGGTGCCAGACCATGGCTACACTTGACAGTGGGCTTTGTAGCATGAACATGAGCTGGTAACTTGCCTGAATGCATATTTATTCTTTAGGTCTCTTTAAATAATCTGTAACATTATGTAATGGTCCTTTTGTCTTGGTGCGCTCCTGGATTTTGTCTGTTGTCAGCATTGCTACCATCCATCCCCACTTGGACATTCATTCAGAACATACCATTTGGCGCACATTTGAGTACCTACTTTCTGCCAGCCGTTAGTCTGTGACCTAATTGCCTGGTCTCTTGGGAGTAATGTTAGAGGATGAGTGAATTGGATCACAAGATGTTCTGGATTGCCTGCAAAGTAGGTCATCCATACTGAAGTTCAGTATGGTAAGTGATCCTCTATTCTGTATTCTAAGGCAGTGCTGTCTAGTGTAACTCTGTGATGGTGGGCATGTCTGTATCTATGTTGTCTGTTCTGGTAGCTGCTAGACACACATGGCTACTGAACGTTGGAAATGTGGCTAGTGTTACTGAAGAACTGAGATTTTAATTTAAATTTAAATAGCTATGCGTGAATCGTGGCTATCATATTGAACAACACAGGTCTAAGGTATATAGCTCGTGTCTGTATCTTAATTACCATTTCAGAAAGAAATTTAGGGCTTGAAGGGACGTTAAGAAATAATCCACTTATTGTATGTATTTATATCATCCTTAAAAATAGCTTTTCACCTTTATACACTCTCTTTAAATGCTTCTGGCTCAGACCATATGTAAAAGAATGAAAATTGACCATTCTTTCTCACCGTTCACCAAAATAAACTCAAAATGAATCAAAGACCTAAAGGTGAAACCTGAAACCCTAAGGCTTCTAGAAGAAAACGTAGGCAGTACACTCTTTGACATCAGTATTAAAAGGATCTTTTTGGACACCATGTCTTCTCAGAGAAGGGAAACAATAGAAAGAATAAACAAATGGGACTTCATTAGACTAAAGAGCTTCTTCAAGGCAAATGAAAACAGGATTGAAACAAAAAACAAACCCACTAACTGGGAAAAAATATTTGCAAGTCATATATCTGACAAAGGCTTAATATCCATAA
This sequence comes from Equus przewalskii, assembly GCF_037783145.1. Classification (NCBI taxonomy): domain Eukaryota; kingdom Metazoa; phylum Chordata; class Mammalia; order Perissodactyla; family Equidae; genus Equus; species Equus przewalskii. The sequence goes on from NC_091863.1 coordinate 10,054,996, forward strand.
TATATAAAGAACTCTCACAACTCAACAACAAAAAATCAAACAACCCGATCAAAAAATGGGCTGGAGACATGAACAGACATTTCTCCAAAGAAGATATACGGATGGCCAATAGGCACATGAAAAGATGCTCATCATCGCTGATCATCAGGGAAATGCAAATCAAAACTACACTAAGATATCACCTTATACCCATTAGAATGACAAAAATATCTAAAACTAATAGTAACAAATGTTGGAGAGGTTGTGGAGAAAAAGGAACCCTCATACACTGCTGGTGGGAATGCAAACTGGTGCAGCCACTATAGAAAACAGTATGGAGATTTCTCAAAAAATTAAAAATAGAACTACCATACGACCCAGCTCTTCCACTACTGGGTATCTATCCAAAGAGCTTGAAGTCAGCAATTCCAAAAGTCCCATGCACCCCAGTGTTTATTGCAGCATTATTTACAATAGCCAAGACATGGAAGCAACCTAAATGCCCATCAGCAGATGAATGGATAAAGAAGATGTGATATATATATACAATGGAATACTACTTAGCTGTAAAACAGAACAAAATCATTCCATTTGCAATAACATGGATGGACCTTGAGGGAATTATGTTAAGTGAAGTAAGCCAGTTAGAGAAGGATAATCTGTGTATGACTCCACTCATATGAGGAATTTAAAAATGTAGACAAAGAACAGATTAGTGTCTACCAGGAGAAAGGTGGGGTGGGGGGTGGGCCCAAAGGGTGAAGTGGGGTGGCACCTACAACACGACTGACAAACATTAATGTACAACTGAAATTTCACAAGATTGTAACCTATCATTAACTCAATAAAAAAAATACTTCTGGCTCAGAAAGACATCTGGCTAATAGCTCTTACCAGCTTCACCCAGCATCCTAATAAAATTTCTGAAATTCGGAAAAACTATGAGTAGTAGACATGTTAGGCAGCCTAGTGTCAAAATTTGGTTAAAATTCACTAACAGTAAAACAGCTACTGTTAAAATGAAATTATTTTTTTAAAATTGATGGCTTCCCATTAAGAGATTGAGACCATCAGAAAACAAGTAGGAAGATGTTTTGTTCCCAACTGTTGTCTATCCCCTGACAGAGACCTATGGGCTTATTTTACTATGTCTCTACTCCAAGGGTACTGATCTGTTGAATGGCCATAGTACTTTTCCCCTAGATTCCACCCCCCATCCTTCCCACCCCTAATTTTTCCTTTCAGAGATAATGATGCCCAGAAAATAGCTGGGCAGAAGATTTGGACACTGGCTCTTTGCTTTCTAGAAATTAATATCCTTACCTGGGTTTGGCAAAAGAATAGATGCATAGATCAATGGGACAAAACAGAGAGCCCAGAAATAGAGCTACACAAGTATAGATCTTCCTCAACTTATGATGGGGTTACATCCCAATAAACCCATTATAAGTTGAAAATATTCTAAGTTGGAAAGGCATTTAATACACCAAACCTACCAAACATGATAGCCTAGCCTACCTTAAACATCCTCAGAACGCTTAGATGATTTTGCCAGTCTGTAGGCTAATTTAACACAAAGCCTATTTTTTAATAAAATGTTGAATAACTCATGTAATTGAATACTTTACTGAAAGTGAAAACAGAATGGTTGTATGGATACGCAATGGTTGTAAGCAGGTCGGTTGTTTACCCTTCTGATCATGGGGCTGACTGGGAGCTGTGGCTCACTGCCGCCACCCAGCATCACAAGAGAGTATCATACCACATATCGCTCGCCCAGGAAAGAGCAAAATTCAAAGTACGATTTCTACTGAATGCGTATCACTTTATTATGAAGTCGAAAAATAGTAAGTCGAACCGTCGTAAGTCGGGGACCATCTGTATAGTCAACTGGTTTTTGACAAAGGGCAAAGGCAATTCAATGGAGGAAGGATAGTCTCTTCAACAAATGGTGCTGAAACAATTGGACGTTCATATTCACACAAGTGAACCTAAACACAGATCTTACACTTATACAAAAATTAACGTGGGGGCCGGCCCTGTGGCTGAGTGGTTAAGTTTGCATGCTCCACTGCAGGCGGCCCAGGGTTTCGTGGTTCGAATCCTGGGCATGGACATGGCACTGCTCATGGAGCCACACTGAGGTGGCGTCCCACATACCAAAACTAGAAGGACTCACAACTAAGAATACACAACTATGTACCTGGGGGCTTTGGGGAGAAAAAGGAAAAAAATAAAATCTTAAAAAATAACATGAGGGGCTGGCCCCGTGGCCGAGTGGTTAAGTTCACGCGCTCCCAGTGTTTTGCTGGTTTGAATCCTGGGCGCGGACATGGCACTGCTCATCAAACCGCGCTGAGGCAGCATCCCACATGCCACAACTAGAAGGACCCACAACGAAGAATATACAACTATGTACTGGGGGGCTTTGGGGAGAAAAAGGAAAAAATAAAATCTTTAAAAAAAAAAAATGAACCATAGATCTAAATGTAAAATGCAAAACTATAAAACTTCTGGAAGAAAACATAAGAGAAGGTTTACGTGACCTTGGGTTTGGTAATGAGATATAACACCAAAAGCATAATATGTGAAAGAAAAAGACCAACTAGTCTTTATTAAAATTAAAAATGTCTGCTCCATCAAAGACAGTGTTGAATGAAAAGCCAGGTTACAGACTGGGAGAAAATATTTGCAAAGGACACATCTGATAAAGGACTTGTATCAAATATCCAAAAAACTCAAAACTGGGTTGAAGAGACAACACAATTGAAAAATGGACAAAGGATCTGAACGGACATCTCACCAAAGAAGATACACAGATGGCAAATAGGCATATGAAAAGATGCTCAACATCATTTGTTATTAGGGAATTGCAAACTAAAACAACAGTGAGATACCACTACACATCTATTAGAATGGTTAAAATGCACAACACTGACAACACTAAATGCTGGTGAGGATGTGGAGCAACAGGAACTCTTTCATTGCTGCTGGGATTGCCAAATGGTACAACCATTTTGGGAGACAGTTTGGTAGTTTCATACAAAGCTAAACATAATCTTACAATACAATCTGATAGTCATGCTCCTAGATATTTACCCAACTGATTTGAAAACTTATGTCCACACAGACACCTGTGCATGAATGTTTGTAGCAACTTTATTTGTAATTGTCAGAAATTGGATGCAACCAAGATGTCCTTCAGTAGGTGAATGGATAAATAAGCTGTGGTACATCTAGACAATGGAATACTGTTCAGCTAAAAGTAATGGGCTCTCAAGCTGTGCAAAAATATAAATGAATCTTAAATGCATATTAATGGAAGAAGCCTATTTGAAAAGGCTACACCTTATGATTCCATTTATGTGGCATTCTGGAAAAGGCAAAACTATAGAGATGGTAAACACATCAGTGGTTGCCAGGGACTTGGAGGGAAAGGGTAGGAGGTTGAATAGGTGAAGCACAGGGGATGTTTTTTAGAGTGGCGGAAGTATTCTGTATGATACTGTAATGGTAGGATACGTGGCACTAGACGTTTGTCAAAACCTATAGAACTTTACAAAGAGTGAACCTTAACGTATGCAAATTTCCAGGGTGGAATGCAGACTGTGACAAAACAGCCTACTAACCTCACTGAAGGGGGTGGGGAAGAAAGATGCTGAGCTAACTAACTTTGGAGATGAGTGGAGACTGTAAGACCAAAGGCAGAAGGAGCTCTACATAGGCACTGTATTCGAGGTGGTAAAGTTTCCTCAAGGGGGCCACTGGTCAACAATTCTGAAACCATTATACATGTATGCTGGAATTGAGCAATTAAGTCAATGGATAGTAGGTGGCAGGAGCCGGATTTTCCGTTGTTCGAGTGGAATTTACAGATAAACAAGGGGAAGAGGCTAGAATGATCCATGTGGTAATGGATTAGTTGGAGACATCTGAATGAACTCATGTTTAGCTTAATATAGATAGATAATATAGAAAGAGTATAGATATGTTTATATACACAAGTTAGTATACACTCATATATTTCCTTGCTCTGTGGGCTGAGAGGGACTAGAAGCAATGACACCCCAGTAGCAGTGAGCACACCTAGTGCCCAGTTTGAAGCACTAAGATTTGGTTTCTAATACCACTTCATAATAATAGGCGCCAGGGCTCTTTGAAATGATGGCTGTTTCCACGATTAGAGTAGAGAATATGCAGGATGAGCCTGGGGCCTCTTACAGTGGCAGAACAGAAGGAAGTGCTTAAGACAAAAATCCACAATGAAAGAGCTCCCAAAGCCCAAAGCTGAAACAATTGGAGCAACGAAATAAAATACTGGATTACAGAAATAATGAGTTATAGAATAATTCTATAATATATGAATTATAACCCAAAGTGTAAAATAAATATCCATGAGTCTATGCTGATGTAAATAAATGGGTAAATAAATGAAGAGACTAGACAAGAGGGTGTGTGTGTGGGGGCGGTGGGGCAGAGGGGAAGTGGAACTAATTGGGGCCTGCAGAAAGTACTGCAGAGCTGAGTAAAGGTAACAGCATTAGACATACTGAGCTGGAAGAGCACATCTCTGACGATTTGCCACTGCAGATCTTGAAGAAACTTCTTCAGAATGTCTGCCTTTTTCATAGAGGTAGCCAGGACAAGGCCTCAGCAGAACAGTTGCAGAAAGGTGTGAGGACGGAACAGGCTGACTGGGAGAGGTCGTGAGAAGATAGATGGATGAGACAAAGAATTGCAGGAAAATGGATGTGAAAGAACAGAGTTTATATCCACATTAGGGGAAGCAAAAAGTATATTTGAAAATCTTCAGCAGAAAAGTCCCTTAACTCAGCTGATGCAGAAGCAGGGGTACTTTCAACTTTGTTTTTTTTAAGAATTTATTTTTCCTTTTTCTCCCCAAAGTTCCCTGGTACATAGTTGTGTATTTTTAGTTGTGGGTCCTTCTAGTTGTGGCATGTGGGACGCCGCCTCAGCGTGGCCTGATGAATGGTGCCATGTCCGCACCCAGGATCCAACCTGGCGAAACCCTGGGCCATCGAAGCGGAGTGCGTGAACTTAACCACTCGGCCACGGGGCTGGTCCCTCAACTTTGTTTTATGAAACTGAAAACTTTGAAAATAACTTACGGTTTTAAAAATGTTTCAAACATTCAGAAGGGTATAAAGTGAAAGAAAAATAGTAATTTCTGCCCATATTCTCTAATCTCACTTTCCACTGATAACTAGAGTGAATAGTTTCTTGTTTGTCCTACCAGAATTTAGTTTGTGAATATAAAAGTCTATGTAAATATAATTAAAACATGCATGTGCTCATAAATGGGATCATGTTATAGATACTGTTTTGCAATTGGCTTTCTTTCTCCACTGATGTATCTTTCTGTAGTTGTACATTTAGACTATTTTTAAAGAGTGTATTAACCCCTTGTTGATGGAGATTGAGCTGTTTCATTGTTTTTTTGCCGTTAGAGGTAATCAGTGTGTAGTATGTGCCCTTTGTGCCCCTGTGAAAGTATAGCTGTGTAAATTCATAGAAACAGAATGACTAGGTCAAAGGGCATGTGCATTTTGAATATGCATAAACCTCGACAAATTTCCCTCCCAAGTGAATGAGCATGCCTGTTTCCCCACTAACCCTTGTCAAAACTGACAGTATCAACGTTTTAATCTTAGCAGTCTCATTGGGAAAATGTATTCTCTCTGTTGTATTCATTTGCATTTATGATTTTGTTCGTGTTTATTTGACATTTAAAAATTTTCGTGTTTATTTGACATTTAAAGATTTTTTTCTGTAAACTCTTTGTCCATGTCTTGCCCCATTTTTCTGTTTTCTCACTGATTTGTAAGAGTTCTTAGAAGACTAATTTTCACATCAATCTCCACATTATTGCAAGTATTTTTTTCAAGTATATCATTTGACTTTATTTCATGCCGTATATAAGTTTTTAATTTTTATGTTGTTGGTTGATAAGTATTTCTCCTTATTGCTTGTAGATTGTGTGTCATGCTTGGAAAGGCCTTTGCTCAGAAAGTATTCTTCAAAGAGATATAATATAAAAAAGGCTAATGTTAATACAGCCAAGGTTGTGTAAACAGTGACTGGATGGTTGAATGAAACAAAGTTGTGAAATGAAACTATATACATTGTGTTTTTTAGGTTTTCTCATGCAGTTTTTAAAAGAATTGGCAGAATATCATCAGGCTAAAGAGAGCTGTGATGCAGGAACTCAGACAAGTTCCACGTTTCCTAGCAAAGACTCTCTTGGTAATTATAGCTCTTTCATAATTTCAGTTCTTCTATTTTCCCTTTGAACGAAGGAAATGACCTGATCTTTACTGTTTTATGTGTTTGTTGCTTGAACGGGGAGGGATGCAACCTGCAGGCCTCAGGGGCGCTCATCTCCTCTGGGATCATGTTGCTGTAAGGGACTGGGAACTGCTCTCCAGGGCTGCTGCCTCCCCTCATGACCCCGGACTACACTTTCCAAATCGAGCAGGGATCCAAAGGGCCGTGTGCTTCCTTGTTTGCTGGTTGAACCTTTCTTAACTGGGAGGTTCTTCCCTATGTCTCATCTAATTTTATTTTACAGCCACTAAATGAGAAGATCCTAGACTATTTGCAGTGCAGAAAACTGGAGAAGTCAGTAACCCATCACTTCATTTTGTAGTTGAGGAAGCCAAGGTTGCTAGAGGAAGAGCAACTTGGAAGGAAACTCAGTCTGCGTCAGAACTGATATTCCAGTCCAAGTTTTCTGGTCCATGAACCAGAGCGTTTTCCACCATCCAACCTTTCTACAATACCACCCTGCCCTTTAGTTAGTTCTATGCTCAGGAGAGAAAAGGAAACAGCTGCCTAAAATGATGTGATCAGTTGATTTCTTGGCCCTTCCTTATTCCTAAAGAGCAATAGCGCCTTTAACTTGTAAGAAGATAGGTTCATAATTCATAAAAACTGTATTGTATGACTAGGCCTTTATCTTATTTAGATCTGGGTTTTATTCCATTAGGACGATAGTACATGCTTATTATAGGGCAGTGCTGTCCAATCATATGACCCACGGGCATAGTTTTAAATTTCTATCAGCCGCAGGGAAAAAAAGAAGTGAAATTTGGTTTCGTAATATTTTAGTTAACCCAGTATGTCCAAAGTATTATTCTAACATGTAGTCAATATAAAAAATGTTAATGAGATATTTTCCATTTATTTTTTGTACTCAGTCTTTGAAATCTGATATGTCATTTATATTTGAGGAGCACATCTCAATTTGGACTGGTCACATTCCAAGTACTCAATGACCACATGTGGCTAGGAGTCCTGTATTGGACAGCACAGTTACAGAGCGGGTCGAAAATACAGAAAAGTAGATGGAAATCATGTCTAAAGTTAAGCTGACCAGAGATGAACACTGCCAGTCTCTTAGTCTACTTCGGCCAGCCTTTTTCCTGTGCATCCTTTCTGGTGGGTGTTGGTGTTCTGCATGATTGAGGGTGTACTCTAGGTCCAGGTTTGGACTCTGCTCTTTGGTTGACTCCGATCCACAGTTGGTTTGAGGCCCGTGGGTCTCCTGGAAAGAGCTCCAGAATGAGAGACAATCAGTAGACCTGGCTTTAGTCCCAGTTATGCCATTAAATAGTTGCTTAGCCCTCTAGGAGTCAATTAAACCGTATGGGCACCTGTTTCCTTCTCTGTAAAGTGGAAGACTTGAAACACATGGCTTCTGATTCATTTTAAGGTCAGTGTTTTGAATATGTGAGTCAACTTTAACCCAAGTCCAATAAAAGAGTGCTCTCTGCCTTGGCACTTAGAGACTGGAAAGAGATGCTAGTGTTCTCTGATTTAAACTGTACTCTTTGCTTTCTTTTCCCCTAACATTTTATGATCAAAATTTTCAAACATACAGAAAAGTTGGAACAGTTTTACAGTGAACACTTGTATACCTGGATTCCACCAGTAAATTTGTGTTATACTTGCTTGATCACTTATCTCTCCATCCATAATCCATCTTTATTTTTTGATGTTTCAAAGTAAATTGCAGACATCCCTACGCTTTCCCCTAAATGTGCTCTCTGCTTTTGAACAGAGCTCTGGCCTCTTGCTCACCTGACCACTTTTCTCTATCCTAATTTCCTGTGTTGTTTTTGAATAGCTGAGAAGCTTCAGGTTATTGATGATCAGTTTGCAGATGCTTACCCTCAGCGTCCAACGTTAGAATGTTTAGAAATAAAATTAAATGAATATAAGAGAGAAATAGAACAGCAGCTTCGGGCAGAAATGTGTCAAAAGGTAAGCTTTATCTTGTTGCAATTAACAAAAGTGATATTTTTACTTGTCTTTTAATGTCTTAGGTGTATGGGAAAATATCTAGAATCTTTTTTTTTCATTTACTTTTTTAAAAATTTTTATTTTTTTTGGATGTACATCATATTTCAAATTCTGTATACATTACATCATGTTCACCACCCGAACACTAATTATAGTGCATCCCCTCACATGTGAGCCTAATCACCTCTTTTGCCCTCCCCCCTCCCCCTTCCCCAATGGTAACCACCAGTCTAATCTCCAATGCTATGTGGTATTTTTTTTGTCGTTTTTATCTTCTACTTATGAGTGAGATCATATGCTATTTGACTTTTTCCCTCTGACTTATTTCACTCAGCATAATACCCTCAAGGTCCATCCATGTTGTCACAAATGGCCGGATTTCGTTATTTCTTATGGCTGAGTAGTAGTCCATCGTGTATAAATACCACATCTTCTTTATCCATTCGTCCCTTGATGGGCCACCTAGGTTGCTTCCAAGTCTTGGCTATTGTGTATAATGCCGCAATGAACATAGGGGTGCAAGTATCTTTATGCCTTTGTGTTTTCAAGTTCTTTGGATAGAGACCCAGCAGTGGAATAGCTGGATCATATGGTAGATCTATCCTTAATTTTCTGAGGATACTCTAAACTGCTTTCCATAGTGGCTGCACCAGTTTGCACTGCCACCAGCAGTGAACAAGGGTTCCCTTCTCTCCACATCCTCTCCAACATTTGTTGTCTCCTGTCATGTTAATTATAGCCATTCTGACTGGAGTGAGGTGATACCTCATTGTAGTTTTGATTTGCATTTCCCTGATAGCTAATGACGTTGAGCATGTTTTCATATGCCTGTTGGCCATCTGTATATCTTCTTTGGAGAAATCTCTGTTCAGATGTTTTGCCCATTTTCTAATTGGATTGTTGGTTTTTTTGTTGTTGAGCTGTATGAGTTCTTTGTATATTTTGGATATTAATCCCTTATCTGATATGTGGTTTGCAAATAACTTCTCCCAATTGTTAGGTTGTCTTTTCGTTTTGTTGATGGTTTCCTTTGCTGTGCAGAAACTTTTTAGTTTGATGTAGTCCCATTTGTTCATTTTTTCTTTTGTTTCCCTTGCCCTGTCGGACATGGCACTTGAAAATATGCTGCTCAGACCAATGTTGATTTTTGTGCATGGTGTAAGGGAATGGTCTACTTTCATTCTTTTGCATGTGGCTGTCCACTTTTCCCAACACCATTTATTGAAGAGACTCTCCTTTCTCCATCGTATGCTCTTGGCTCCCTTGTCAAATATTAGCTGTCCATAAACGTGTGGGTTTACTTCTGGGCTCTCAATTTTGTTCCACTGATCTGTGTGTCTATTTTTGTGCCACTACCATGCTGTTTTGGTTACTATGGCTTTGTAGTATAATTTGAAATCGGGGAGTGTGATACCTCCAGCTTTGTTCTTTTTTCTCAGGAATCCTTTGGCTGTTCGGGGTCTTTTGTTGTTCCATATAAATTTTAGGATTCTTTGTTCTATTTCTGTAAAAAATGTTGTTGGAATTTTGATAGGGAGTGCGTTGAATCTATAGATTGCTTTAGGAAGTATGGACATTTTAACAATGTTAATTCTTCCAATCCAAGAGCACGGAATATCTTTCCATTTCTTTGTGTCTTCTTCGATTTCTTTCAACAATGTCTTATAGTTTTCAGTGTACAGGTCTTTCACGTCTTTTGTTAAGTATATTCCTAGGTATTTTATTCTTTTTGTTGCAATTGTAAATGGGATTGTATTCTTAATTTCTCTTTCTGCTACTTCGTTGTTAGTGTATAGAAACACAACCGATTTTTGTACATTGATTTTGTATCCCACAACTTGACTGTCTTCCTTTATTATTTCTAAACGTTTTTTAGTGGACTCTTTAGGGTTTTCTAGATATAAAATCATGTCGTCTGCAAAGAGTGATAGTTTCACTTCTTTTCCAACGTGGATCCCTTTTATTTCTTTTTCTTGCCTCACTGCTCTGGCTAGGACTTCCAATACTATGTTAAATAAGAGTGGTGACAGTGGGCATCCTTGTCTGGTTCCTGTTCTTAGAGGGATAGCTTTCAGTTTTTCTCCATTGAGAATGATATTTGCTGTGGGTTTGTCATATATGGCCTTTATTATGTTGAGGTATTTTCCTTCTATACCCATTTTATTTAGAGTTTTTATCATAAATGGATGCTGTATCTTGTCAAATGCTTTCTCTGCATCTATTGAGATGATCATGTGATTTTTATTCTTCATTTTGTTAATGTGGTGTATCACGTTGATAGATTTGCGGATGTTGAGCCATCCCTGCATGCCCGGAATGAAACCCACTTGATCATGATGTATGATCTTTTTAATGTATTGTATTCGATTTGCTAGTATTTTGTTGAGGATTTTTGTATCAATGTTCATCAGTGATATTGGCCTGTAATTTTCTTTTTTTGTGTTGTCCTTGTCTGGTTTTGGTATCAGGATAATGTTAGCTTCGTAGAAGGAGTTAGGAAGCCTCCCCTCCTCTTCAATTTTTTGGAAGAGTTTGAGAAGGGTAGGTATTAGGTCTTCTTTGAATGTTTGGTAGAATTCACCAGGGAAGCCATCTGGTCCTGGACTTTTATTTTTTGGGAGGTTTTTAATTGCTGTTTCGATCTCCTTACTGGTGATCGGTCTATTCAAATTTTCTACATCTTCTTGGTCCAGTTTTGGAAGGTTGTATGTTTCTAAGAATTTATCCATTTCCTCTAGATTATCCAATTTGTTGGCGTATAGCTTTTCATAGTATTCTCTTAGTACCTTTTGTATTTCTAGGTGTCCATTGTAATCTCTCCTCTTTCGTTTCTGATTTTATTTATTTGAGACTTCTCTCTTTTTTTCTTGGTGAGTCTAGCTAAGGGTTTGTCAATTTTGTTTATCTTTTCGAAGAACCAGCTCTTGGTTTCATTAATTTTTTCTATTGTTTTTTTAGTCTCTATTTTGTTTATTTCTGCTCTGATTTTTATTATTTCCTTCCTTCTGCTGATTTTGGGCTTTGTTTGTTGTTCTTTTTCCAGTACCTTTAGGTGCACTTTTAGATTGTCAATTTGGGATTTTTCTTCTTTGTTGAGGTAGGCCTGAATTGCTATAAACTTCCCTCGTAGAACCGCTTTTGCTGTATCCCACTGATTTTGGCATGTCGTGTTTTCATTTTCATTTGTCTCCAGGAATTTTTTTATTCTTTGATTTCTTCATTGACCCAATCATCGTTCAGTAGCATTTTGTTCAATCTCTGTATTTTTATGGCTTTTCTGGTTTTCTTTCTGTAGTTGATTTCCAGTTTCATACCTTTGTGGTCAGAAAAGTTGCATGGTATTATTTTGATCTTCTTAAATTTATTGAGACTTGTTTTGTGGCCTAATATGTGATCAATCCTGGAGAATGTTCCATGGGCATTTGAAAAGAATGTGTATTCTGTGGTTTTTGGATGGAATGTTCTGTATATATCTACTAAGTCCATCTGGTCTAATGTGTCCTTTAAGGCGAGTGTTTCCTTATTGATCTTCTGTTTGGATGATCTATCTGTTGGTGTAAGTGGAGTGTTCAAGTCCTCTACTATTATTGTGTTACTGTCTATTTCTCCTCTTATGTCTGTTAATAATTGCTTTATATATTTAGGTGCGCCTATGTTGGGTGCATAGATATTTACAAGTGTTATATTTTCTTGTTGGATTGTTCCCTTTATCATTATGTAGTGCCCTTCTTTGTCTCTTATTACAGTTTTTGTTTTAAAGTCTATCTTGTCTGATATAAGTATCGCTACCCCTGCTTTCTTTTCTTTGCCATTTGCATGGAATATCTTTTTCCATCCTTTCACTTTCAGTTTGTGAGTGTCTGTAGGTCTGAAGTGTGTCTCTTGTATGGAGCATATACATGGATCTTGTTTTTTTATCCAGTTGGCCACCCTATGGCATTTGATTGGAGCATTTAGTCCATTGACATTTAAAGTAGCTATTGATAAATATGTATTTATTGCCATTTTGTCACTTTTTCTTTTTTTGGGGTGTTTTAGTAGTTCTTCTCAGTTCCTTTCTTTTTCTCTTGCTCTCTTCCCTTGTGGTTTGATGGCTATCTTTAGTAATATGTTTGATTTCTTTTGTCTTACTTTTTTTCCTGCTTGTTATAGGTTTCTGGTTTGTGGTTACCATGAGGATCCTATTTAATATACTATGCATATAACAGTCTATTGACCTCTTTCTAAAAGCTCTACTTTTTCACTCCCCTCCTCCCACATTATATGTTTTTCACATCATATATAGTCTTTTGTTTAGTGTGTGTATATCCATTACCCTCTTATCATTGAAATAGGTAATTTTAGTACATTTGTCTTTTAACCTTCATATTACCTTCACAGGTAGTTGATCTGCTGCCTTTACTATACTTTTACCTGACAAGTGATTTTATTGCCTGTTTTTCCTTCTTGTTTTGGGTTTTTTTGATAATTTTTTTCTTTTATCTCTATTTGTGGTCATTGCTTTCCCACTTAAATAAGTCCCTTCAGCATTTCTTGTAGAACTGGTTTCTTGGTGATAAACTCCTTTAATTTTTGCTTGTCTGGGAAGCTCTTTATCTCTCCTTCCATTCTGAATGACAGCCTTGATGGATATAGTATTCTTGGTTGTAGGTTTTTTCCTTTTAGCACTTTAAATATGTTGTGCCATTCTCTTCTCGCCTGTAGGGTCTCGACTGAGAAGTCTGCTGACAGCCTGATGGGCTTCCCTTTATATGTCACTTGTGGCCTTTCTCTTGCTGCTTTTAGGATTCTCTCTTTGTCTTTAATTTTAGACATTTTGATTATAATATGTCTTGGTGTGGGCCTCTTTGGGCTTTTCTTGTTTGGAGCTCTCTGTGCTTCCTGAACCTGGATGTCTGTTTCCTTCCTCAGGTGAGGAAAATTTTCCTCTATTATTTCAACAAATAAATTTTCTGCCCCTTTGTCTCTCTCTTCTCCTTCTGGGACCCCTATAATCCGAATGTTAGCACACTTGATATTGTCCCAGAGTTCCCTTACACTGTTCTCCTTCTGTCTAATTCTTTTTTCTCTTTTCTGTTCTGCTTGGGTGATTTCCTCTAGTCTTTCATCTAGCTCGCTGATCTGTTCTTCTGCTTCCTCTACTCTGCTATTGAGTCCCTCTAGTGAATTTCTCATTTCAAGTATTGTATTCTTCATTTCTGATTGGTTCTTTTTTATATCTTCCAATTCTTTGCTGATGTGCTCACTGTGTTCATCCATTCTTCTCTGCATATCGGTGAGCATCCTCATTCTATTTTGTTTGAATTCTTTGTCAAGGAGGTCGCTAGATTCTGTTTCACTTAGTTCTTTTTCTGGTGTTTTGTGGTGTTCCCTTGCTTGGAAAGTATTCCTTTGCCTCATTATGCCTGTTTCTCTGTGCTATTTTCTTTGTGCTAGGTGAGTTGGCTATGTCTCCTGATCTTGGAGAAGTGGCCTTATGTATGAGATGCCTTATGAGGCCCAGCAGTGTGCTTCTCTCTCGTCACCAGACCATAAGAACCAGGAGTGACCCCTTTGTGGGCTACTTGTGTTCTTCTGCTGTGGCAGGGTTGCTCCCACTGCAGGTACCCAGGGAGTCTGATCTTTCCTTCCCTGGCCAGCTGTTTGTAAATCCGGTTTGGAGGGGCCTCAGCACTGCTGGCTACAAAGTCTATTAGCACACTCTTATTGCAGTTGTCCTCTTAATTGGGTTGGTACCCAGTGTAGCTGGTTGCTAGGCTCAGGGGCGTACAGTTGTGATAGGCCTGAGGCCAACAAGGCTGATGTCAGTTCTCTTAGGAGTGCAGCTGAGTGGGGCTAGCCCTTGGCATGGGGGCAGTCAGTTGTTTCAGGCTTTGGAAGGTGGGGCTGATCCTTTTTATGGCTATTTGTGAAACACAAGTCTTCTGCAGCTGACAAGCCTCACCCCCCACAGGACCACATACACTGTCAGCACAGTCCTGGTCCGTACACACTCCTCAACGCCCTGGAGCATGCCCCACCACCACACTGCAGAGGCCCCCACCTCTACCCCAATGCCCCCCACAGTTCACCTGGTCCTCACACAAGCCCTGCCCCACACAGGCAGACACCTTTGCCTGCCTGTAGAGGATCAAGGCACTCAGTCAATGCAGGCTGAAAAGTAGCCTGAGGGCTTGCTGTTAGGTGGGGCCAGTCCCTGGGGTGGGTTGCCTGCCCTGGCTGAACTGGATTAAATCTGTGCTCTAGTGGGTGTGGCAGACCCCTGGGCTAATAGCCCAAGGGACGCACCTCAGTGGCCCCCACCAGTGTCTGTATCGGCACGCCTGGACCAGCTCAGAACAACGGCCCCCACCAATGTCTCAGTCTCTGGAGAGGATCCTCCTCTCACCAAGATGCCCCCAGAGCCCACCAGGTGAGTCTTGTTTCACCAAAGGACAGTCAGCCTTCTCTCTGGTGATTTTAGGTTGCTGCAATGAGTGAGTTTGTGCGTGGGCCCTTTAAGACCCGGATCTTTTCGGCTTTCGGCCGATAGCTTTTCTAGGGTGTCCTCGCTGCAGTTAATAGTCAGCAAAGCCAGACAGGAAGACCCCTGTCTCAGTTGGGCTGAGTGCGAAGGATGGTTATAGCAGTATTGCCCCCACTCCGGACCTCACTCCTCCAGGGAAGGCTCGTACCTTAGGTTGGCTCCTGCCTGGCCAGTTGAGAAGCTCTGCTGCTCCCAAAGGTGGCTTTTTTCCTCTCCAGCCAGAGTTACTGCCTCTTCTGCTTTCGTCAGGACTGTCCCTTGTTGTGGGGGTTCTTTTTATCCAGTTTTCAGTTTTCAATCCAGGGTGATTCTTCCTAAAATTATTGTAACCTGGTTGTGTTCGTGGGAGGAGGCGAGTTCAACATCTGCTCACGGCGTCATCTTGACGAGAACTCTAGAATCTTTATTAATGAGTGCATTACTATACTGTTGTGCATGTTATTTTCCTTTCCAATTGATGTCATTTCTTTATGCCTTTTGAATGAGTCATACAGGTACAGTGAAGATGAAACTAAAGGTGAAGTAAACTAAATATATTTACACAGAACGTTAATATTAAACCTAGCCATGGAGAGAGAATTAGTTACTATTTCTTTAGTACAGTTATTGGTATTTACAATGATTTGTCATCAATTGGCAGTTGAAGTATTTTAAAGATACTGAAATAGCAAAAGTTAAAATGGAAGAGAAAAGAAAGTCTAAGAAGGAAGTAGCCGAGTTCTGGAACAAATTTGACAGAGCTTGTCAAGCAAAATCTGAAGCCCTGATTTCTCGGGAAAAGATGACCCTTGAGAGAATTCAACAGCACCAGGAGGTAACATTTTAAAATCCTTTACTGGGTGGCTGTTTCCTGCAGCTGTTAGTAGATTGGCTCATGGTCCAGGTACAAGGTGGGACAATGGCTGGAACAATGGATGAACAAGGCCCTAGAGGAGCAGTAGGGACTGGGGTCAAGAGCATAAGTGGCAGGATTGGCCTTGAAAAGGACACGCAGACTCCTTTCTGCTGAGACTGCTGGAATGACAGACTGTGGAGGTGGACATCCACATTTGGAATGTGAGAAACTCACACTAAGTAAGTGGCAAATTTGAGGTTAGGTAGCAGCTTCGAGGAGAGGATCAGAGGTGTGGAGTGGCTGCCTGGGGGTAAAGGAAGAGCAGCTCTCTGAAGCAGACAGGACTGATCAAACTGCCTTGAGGGCCCAACTGAGATGGACAGCATGGAACTGAAGACCAAACAAAGTGCTTGTAGGTGACCGTTCTGTTATAGCTCTTGGGAGGACTTGTAAGGTCACTGAGGGTGGAAAGATAGAGGTGCTTGGGGAGTGGAGCTTTGTAGAGCTGAATTTATTTGACTTGAGGTAGGCAGCCTATTTAATTGAAGACATTGGGGTTTGGCTGGGTCGTGAAGGGAACCAGAGGAGAGGGGTTGGGTGGCTACTAACCTAGGGGAGAAGGAGGTGCTATGTGGCAGTCTTAAAGACATTAAGGAATAGGTCTGGGGATACTGACAGGTGGAAGATTAAAGATGGGCCAAGAGGACAGAGTTGCAGGTTGAGGTTTCAGGGGAAGATTGGAAACAAAATGCAGTGTGCTGCTATTGGAACACAGGTCGAAGGTCCCTGGAGTAGAGGAGTCTAGGGCTGCGAGGGTCATCTACGTGGCCATTTGATCTCGTTACCCAGGAAAGTGACTGGACAGGTGGTAGAGAGGTTGAGGAGTGGCAGGGAGTGTGTGTCAGCTGGAGGCATTGGATCCACTCCTTTAGGAAAAACAGGTTCCTTTCCTAGGGGTGTGTTTCAGAGCAGAAACAGGGGCACTGTTTCTTATGTAGAACCAGAACGACTGATGTCAGGAGACGTTGAAAGGAGGGGCCTTCCTCCCAGCGCCCACCCTTGCTCAGGGCTTCTGAGTAAGACCCAGTTATTTAATGGTAATTGCACCCCTCTACGATTTTGTATAGCATTTCTGGGAATTGGGCTTGTTTTAGCTATAAAGATAAATGTTGGAAGCACAGTCCTTGAGATGATTGAGTTGTGTTTAGACTAGCAACTTCATCTAGTAGGTGACTGACTAGAGCAGATCAGCCAGTTAACAGACCCAAATCCCCATTTAGTTAACTGATTCTCTGAAGGCTATGGAGAAGGTTGCTATCCTCATAGAAAGCCCTGGACTCCTCTACTCCAGGGACCTTCACCTTTGCTCCAATAGCAGCACACTGCATTTTGTTTCCAATCTTCCCCTGAAACCTCAACCTGCGGCTCTGTCCTCTTGGCCTTTATTCCACCACCTGGAATGCCCTTCCCCTTCTCTCCCTGATAAAACTGTCCTGTCCTTCAAAATCCAGCTTAAGTTGTCACCTCCTTATGACACCTTCCCTGGCTCCCACTGACAGACTCATTCAGGCATTGTTCTTGCCATGGAGTCCTTTTGCACTTTGGTTGTAAAATCATCTCATCGCAGTGTGATTGTTTGTTTCTCTCTCCCTGACTCAACTGTGAATTTTTTAAAGATGGGGACTAGATCTGTTCATCTTTTTATATCCAGCTCCTAGTATGCTCTTTGTCATATGACAGATATTCAGTAAATCCTTGCTCAGTGAACACATAAGTGGAAGTGTGGCCTGTTCATTTGGGAGTTCATATGAGCTTGCAAATGCTGAGTCAGAGTGACCTATGAACTGAAAGATTCAAATGACAACAGAACCATGGGAATTCTATTAAGTTTTATTGCTGACTGTACGTTTTGTTTCCTTTCTTCTTCCTGAAAAACTTATCAAAATTTTAAGTAAGTGTCTGAGAGATGTTAATTAACTATGTAGAATAATTAGACAAGGGATGTTAGGAATATAGGGTAATGTAGTTTAACAGTCATTGGGGGAGGGAGTAAGTTTTTTGTGTAAGTAGAATAGGCAAAAAGCATACCTTCAGTTGGAACCTCTTGAAAGTGAAATTGTTACTCTAAATGTCTGTACTTTGTTTCCTAGAATTTAGGAAGCAGTCTATTAGTTCAAATCTATTTTATTTTGTCGAGCTTCCTTGCTAAAAATTAATGCTTTCCTCTACAGACTGAAACAAGAGAAATTTATGCTCAAAGGCAGCTTCTGCTAAAAGATATAGATTTGCTAAGAGGCAGAGAAGCAGAGCTGAAGCAGAGAATTGAAGCTTTTGAATTGTAAGTAACATGTTCATTTTGGGTATTCATAATGAATGAAATTAAAAAGAACTACTGAATATATGTCTTAATATTCTGATGTTAATTGCCAAGCAGAGTTCTTGGCTGTAAAGGTGACATTGCCTAGTTTAAAAGGCACAGGTTAAGAGAAATAAAGACTAGGGTTTCACTTTTGGAAAATTAGACATTGGGATAAAAAGCAGAATGAGACGCTATCATCAGGCTACAGTAAGACCAGACAAATAGTTTGAAGAAATTAATAATGCTTGGGGCTGGCCCGGTGGCTGAGTGGTTAAGTTTGTGCGCTTCACTTCAGTGGCCCAGGGTTTCACCAGTTCGAATCCTGGGCACAGACATGGCACTGCTCATCAAGCCACACTGAGGCAGCGTCCCACATGCCACAACTAGAAGGACCCACAACTAAAAAATACACAACTGTGTACCAGGAGGCTTTGGGAGAAAAAGGAAAGAAATTAATAATGCTTTAGCAAATCATATGTTTCACATTTACTTTCGATCATTCAGATCTAACAGTTTCATGTGCATATAGTAACTGGATTCCAGATATCCAGACCTGCCACATTTACCTGCTCTGCTGTCAAAAAAGGAAATACGGTGGCTCTGACTTGTACTAGGTGAAGCTATTTCTCATGGTGTGTGTGTTACTTACTTTTTTGTGAGTGCTCACAAATGTTTCATCCTTCAAATCTTACCTGGGATTAATAGCAAGCCCACCAGTCTGTAGTTTGTGGAATAAACCTTCTTTCCCATTTGGGATCTGCCATTAATTGACACAGATACTCCAGCAGTCTTATTTCATTAAAGAATTTGTCTCCATCTTCATTAATGTTGTTTTCTCGTTTATATGTAGGCTTGATTTGTTTGATTTCTTCTCTCTGCCTACCTCACTCTCTTTTTGGCAGTAGTGAAGAGGTAAATTGATTACGAGAGAGAAAAGAAAAGGAACCAAGTTTGGGCAGACATGATTCATGATTATGTAATCACTTCTTTACCTCTACTTCCCCTACTTCTCCCTTCTAGGTATATAAGCTTTGATGTAGTTTACTGCTCCTTAGCTTTACAGATTAGCCAGCGGAGGGAGCTAACACACAGCTTTAGCCTCCGCTTGGAACGGTCAGCGTTCTGCA
Source organism: Equus przewalskii (assembly GCF_037783145.1). Lineage (NCBI taxonomy): Eukaryota > Metazoa > Chordata > Mammalia > Perissodactyla > Equidae > Equus > Equus przewalskii. The sequence continues at coordinate 10,074,144 of NC_091863.1, forward strand.
CCACTTCTCGTTATGGCTTGATCTAAGTACCTGAGAACCCAGTTCTCTGGCTCTGGAATTGGTTTTCTGGTTGATTGAAGGTCTCACTATGAAGACCATTCCATTCATGTGTATTTGGAACTTCTGATTAATCCATCTATCTTTGGCTATCTCTTTAGGCACTCTTCAGTATTTGATTGATAGATTATTAAAGGCCAAAATCGAACCTTCTACCTTTAATATCTATGGGCTAATCAATTAAATCTCACAGTTGGAAACAGTATTATAGAAGAAATAAGCCCTTAAGTATGCTGACTTTTTGCTTGTAGCTTTGTAATTAATAACACCATTCTTGGACCTCTGAGTTGATTATGGCCATTTATCACTTGTAATTCATTTGTTAAGTGTGAATCCTCTTCTGTGAGAAACCACTTTGGTCTTGACACTTTCACACACCCTGCAGCCAGGTGCCACCATATAGCTCCATCTCCTAGTTTGGATCCATCGTCACTAGGTCAGTTCATAAAATAGATGGACGACTTCTGGCTCTTTTCGTTTACTTCCCAGCAGTGACAGTCACATCACAGTTTTAGTCTGTGGAGCTAAAAACACGTTATTTTTTCCCCCTAAATTCTCTATTTCAGATACTATAGTTTTCTTGTTTGCTTTATCTATTTTTGCTAATTTCAGGGCCCAGAGGCTACAAGAAGAAAAGAATAAAAGCGTGACTGATGCTCTTAGGAGACGGGAGCTGAATATAAAGAGTATTGAGGAGACCTATGACCAAAAGCTCAAGAGTGAACTTCTCAAGTAATTGTTGGTGTTTTAAAAGAAGTAACATGTTTGAATTAAGTTGGTGGAAACATGGCAACACCAATGAAGTAGATGAGACTAACATTTTATGACAGCATTTAATGTTTAAAAAAATACATGTTTTCATTGACAGTCAAGCCTTTCCCTTGAGTATTTGAGTTGATAGTTTTAAAAAGAGTATAGAAAATAGTGTCCTCTGCTCATTCTTATTTGTAGCTTCTCTAACATTTATTGAGGGCCTGTGATTTGCTTTAATTTTTAGGGCGCCATGTGACTAGCTCAGCTTGCACAGCTGATAGAGTGTAAAATTGGAATTATAATCACTTTTAGTTATCTTTTCCTCTACCCCACTCATACTGCCTCTAGATGGGGATATCTAACAGTTTTTAAATTATTCAACTCAGTGGTTATAGTATTGGTCAGTGAATCTTATTGGTCAAGGAATAAGGAATCTTATTCCTTCAAGATTCTGCAAAGCCAGAATCAAAAGAAATAAAGTTAACTATATGAAGCAAAAAATGGTATAGAGAAAGGAAAATATGGACAACTAGGGTTACTGTGGCTTTCCTATTGTCTGAGTTTTGTGTGCAAGTGAATAGTACCTCAGTTCAAAGACATTCAGCACATATGGTAACTTCTTTCTCTGGTGCTCAGTATAGCGTCTGGCACGTAATAAGTTCAGTTAGTACTTACTGAATAAATGAAATCCTAGTGAAGAGATGACTCAGCATTGCTGCTCTGGGTCTTTCTTAATCAGTGACCTCTTTTTACTGCCTTTCCCATAATTTGTCATTGATGTTCCATTATGTGGTACTTGCAAAAGTTCCTTGAGGTTGTTCTTTAAAAGAATTCTATTAAAAAAGAAATAGAGCACCTTTTCCATGTATCAGTTTTGAAATATTGGATTTTATCTACATGTTTAATGTCAGTTCCCCTTGTTAATATGGTAGTAAACACTGAAGTATCTGTAGTCGTTAAACTTCTAGAAATAGAGGAGTAAGAGTGTGTAGGTTAACTTTACATAGCTATGGAGATAGTAAACTGTTTGGTATCATTGTCTGGCTTTGAGTATCCTCATGGCAAATGTTGGAATTTGGAGGATATTCACCACAAGAGGGCTTCTCTTTCCTTTCTCCCATTTCTGAACCAGAAAGTCAGCTGGGAAAAGCTGGTGGAGATAAGTAAAACTCTGGGAAAATGTGCCTCTTGATATCACTAATCCAGATATAATCCTATTGGTAATCAGCCCTCAATACTGTGCTCAGCTCCCTCAGGCGAAAGTTCTTATCCTGGTTGGGAGTGGGGAGGCAGCACAGGTGGATTGGAAGTGACCGACTTGTTATCATTTGGGATTTAGAGTCTGTTGTGTACAGTGTAAGTTTAACTTAATGTACTCCTTTGTGTCAGTCCAGACCAACTGAGATGCACTTGCTCTCAGTAACCTCACAACAACAGGACCCTTCATTGTGTGGTTGAGTTTTTGGGACCCAATTTACAGGATCGCAGCAGGGTTTTACCAGCCCTTTTATGTTCAGAATTCAGATCCCTGGCCTTAGCACTGAGAGACCTGCAGTTTCTGCATTGCCATGGTCAGTGCCCTTAGGTGCCCCGGTGCCATAGATAAGCTCATGCGTCAATAGAAGTCTGTCCAGGAAAATGACAAGGAACTCATTTTTAGTCATTCTGCTTTGCAGGTATCAACTTGAATTAAAGGACGACTACATCAGTAGAACTAATAGACTGATTGAAGATGAAAGGAAGAACAAAGGTGATTCTTGGGGGAAGAAAGCTGTGTTTTTCAGTTCCGATGTAGGTTATTAGCTTCCTAAATCAGGTCTGTTCTATATCCTAAAAATATGTAGCTTACCCGTCATTGTTACTACAGAATTGCACATTTTTTTATCCTTTTAATTTTACAAAATTAAAAAACTAATTGTCTTTCACTACGTTTTTGCAAACCTTCATGTTTAACCTTTTATTTATTCACAAAGGTTGGTAATATATCGGTAAGATGTTATCCAACTTTATTTCAATATATTTTGATAAATCTGTGATTGTCAAGAAGGTGGCAGCAACTTATTGCCACCCAGTAAATATTACTCTTAACCATGAGAGACTTCATTTTTTACTTAAGGAAAATTTTATTTTAACTTTGTCCCCTGTGACCTAGTTTATTATTTCTTTTACTTCTAATATATTTTTGTGCTTCATGATATTTTCACTTGACATATACTCTCCTAAACTGCTGTATACATTAGCCCAGGACTAGGAAAGTTGGCGAATTTTTCAATCTTCAGATATTTTACATTTCAATATGTTTGTAGGAACTTGCCTGTGACAAGAAGTTGAACTTTTGGTGGAAATTTCAAATTAATTCTTGGGAGTAAACCAGAGCTGGGTACTTGATACTGACCTGTAAGGTCACCCAGTATGTGGCTGGCTGCTCCTTTGCAACTGTCTTGCAGAGACTAATAGTTCTTGAGGAATTAGTACCATCACGTATTCAGTAAATTGCTTTTTATGATATATCTACACAGACTTGTGTTAGATGAAGTGAAAACAACAAAATAGTGACTAAAATGGTAACAGACAAACCTTTGTATTTAAGGAAATTCAGATCTGTCAGCATGAGGGCTCTGAGCAGATGGTGTAACTCTGGTTAGTGTGTGTAGCAGGAGGAAGTTCCCCACACATGTGACCGTTATAACTAGCTGCCCATCACCTGTTGGGTAACAGGCCTCTGTTTCTTACTTGCCTGCTGATTTTTTAACTCCAACATCTGCTATTTTAGATTATGAAATAATGGTTATTAGGTCTGACATACTGGCCATAAATTATTAAATGGCTTTTGTATTCACTAGGAAAAACATGATGATATGTAATTGGTGGGTTCTTTCTTTCAGAAAAAGCTCTGCATTTGCAAGAGGAGCTCATAGCTGTTAATTCAAAAAAGGAAGAACTCAATCATTCTGTAAATCGTGTGAAAGAACTTGAGGTAATTGTTAAGCCTCTTGTTTTTTTTGAACTAGATGTTAGACAATATCTGAACTTTTAGTTTTAGTCATACGTAATTTATCTTAAGTTATCCTCTTGATATGTTGGGACTGTTTATTATGTGACTAAGAAGGTGATGGCTGAACTTTAGTTCAGGCAGTCTTCATTTCAATTGTAGTCTCCTGGGGAAGCATAGAAAGAATGTCCTCTGGGGCCTGGAGTCCTGCTTGAATCCTCTCTCTCCCCTGCTGCTTGGGTGTCTTTGGGCAAGTTCCATGCCCTTGGATTCCTTATCTGTAAACTTGGGGCTATTGCCCACATCCTGTGGTTGTTGAGGGACTTCAGCGAGCTGATTTATGTGCCTGGCCCATAGCTGGTGGCCACTTCATCTTAGTTTCTACCTCAGCCTCTCTGCTTTCCCATCAGCAGCAAGGAAAAATTCCTGTCACTCCATTGGGAGCTTGCAGGTGAAAACAAAATGAGATGCATTTTTCACATGCCACTGGGACTTTATTTCTGTTCATTCATGAGCTTGCCATCTGAAAGACAGCTGGAACTTTAAGTACTTAAAATACGCTCTGTATATAAAATTTATTTTTGCAATAGTGATGACTGACTTATTTGAGAACTTTGTAGACTTCTGTATCCAAACATGAGATATATTATATTAAGAAAAGGAAAGTACCCCATAGCATGTTAGTGATATCTATCTCATCTTTTCTTATTTAAAAAAATATATTGCTACAATCTGTGATTGTTCTTGGGTCCTTGGTTACATCTGGAAAATGGGGTGACAAACAGAAGCCCCTGTTTTGTAGGACAGGCTTCTGTATAATTCAAGCTGTGTGAACTTCCCTCTGCCCCAACTCTAGGGAAGAAGATGATTCCATTGTTGTGGTTAGGGTCTTGTCATTGCAAAGACCCGTACTTCAGTCAAGTGACCTTAATTAAATGTGACACCCAGCTGAAAGCAGCCCGCCAGCTTTTACTTAAACAGTAGTGCAAAGTCATTGTTCAAATATGTTCTCCCTTTTCCACTCCAGCTTGCGTTAGAGTCTATGAAAGCCCAGTCTTTGGCAATAACAAAGCAAAACCACCTGCTGAATGAAAAAGTTAAAGAGATGAGTGACTATTCACTACTCAAAGAAGAGAAACTGGAGCTTCAGGCACAAAATAAATTACTTAAACAGCAACTGGAAGAGAGTAGAAATGAAAACTTGCATCTCCTAAACCGTATGTCTTTTTTTCTGATTTGCATGTTTTTGTAATTCATATTAGCTCCGTATTATGAAACTGCTTTTTACCTGTAAGGGAGGCTTCAGTTGGGGAGATTTTATAAAATCAAGATTCTTGGATTGAGGTTACTCCCTCTTTGCTTGCTACTGCATAATTAATAGTGTCACTAAGAAGAAATATTTTTAAACTGTACACATTTGCCTCTGGATGGTACTAGGCTCCCCGCACCCTCTGACCACTGGTTGGGTTTGGCCAATGGGGACACCCTCACTCGCTTCGAGGGAGGGAGGAGAGTGAGGTCGAGGTGGTTATTATCCCCCTACCTCCATGACAGTGGCCCTGTGGTGGCCCTGCGCCTCTTAGCCAAGCAAGATCCCCATGCTTGCGGAATGGCCTCTTACCAGCACTCTGCGCCTGTGCCAGCTCGCGCTCTCCAGTTCTGGGAATTCCTCCCTCCCCTCCCCTCCAGGCCCAAGAAGTAGGTAACAGTGGGGCCCGGTGCTAGCCCAGGGAACTACACTATCCTTTGTGGCTACCCTACATAAGTCACTCTTTATTAAAGGGTCCTCCAGTGACCCGAACTGGAGATGCCGTCTGCTTTTTGCCTGGACCCTGAGTGCCACTGCCAGATGCATAGATTGGATTGGCCCTGGGGGCACTCATCCACTGGTTTGATAGAGTGCTTCTTCCATGCCTTCTGTTCGTGGTAGAGAGGGTGGGTTTTCAAGTTAATTTGAGGATTTGAAAGAATTATTTTACTTGGAGTAGGACTCTGAACAGTAGTAAAGTTTGCATTTACGTGCATTAAATTCTTTTGTTCTGAAATTTGTGAATCAGCATTGTTCCTAGCCCATTTAATAGAATTAATATAATATTAATATATATAATATAAATATTAATTATATATAATATAATATAAATATTAATTATATTAATAATATAAATATTAATTGCATGTGTACAAAGAAGAGGAAGAACAATTTAAAATGTCTTTAGCTGCTTTTGTCAAGTGAAATGAGAACACTTCAGGTTGGTAATGACTGGGGTTCTTTTTTCTTTTTTACGTTTGTAGGCATAGCTCAGCCATCTCCTGAGCTGGTGATTTTTCAGAAAGAATTAAAGAAGGTAGAAAATGCTATCGCGTTTGAGCATAAGGAGTTTGAAAGCCACAAGCAAACTCTGCAGAGACAGCTGCACAGTGAAGTAAGTATTGCTCTTCGCTTGTCCAGGTGTTAGGCCAGTCCACTTTGGAGACATGTAAACTGGGCTTACATCGCACCAGCGTAAATCAGATTTATTTTAACATCAAAAATTACTCTCCCAATATGCTAAGGGTATCCTTTCTCATCTGAGAAAATTCTCAAGTGATTATATGACTTTATATTCATAATAGTAATAAAATCCAGAGGAAAGCAAATAAACGTAAACATGAAATTTTCCAAGTCCTAATGGTGCCTGCTGTTAAACTGTCTCTTGATTCTCACCCTGCGACTTATACACATTGATGGTCTCTTTCTGATGTCTGCCTCGTGCCCTAGAGTAGCTGTTCTTTGAGATGAATGAGTGAAAACGGAGGTGAAAAACTTGCTTGTGTGTTCTGTCACAGTTGTGTTATAGGGTGTAAAGCTGCTCAGAATTGGCAAAACAGAAAACGAGAATAAGCCTGATCAGAGAATTGTTTCTTTTCAAGTGATCTGTGATTTGTTTTGCATGGATTTCTTTTTCTTCTTTCCATCTTTTCAGATTGAGCACTCTACACGGCTAAAGGCCCAAATACTAGATTATGATGCCACTGTGAGGAGGCTAACTACGCAGGTTGCCGAGTTAAAATTGCAACTGAAACAAACTCAGACAGGTTAGAGACATTTTTAACCTGTGTGTGTGAAGCTTCTGACGTTTGTGGAAATGTAATGATCATTACTTGTTGAACTTGTAGTAATTCTCATAGTAGGGGAAAAGCCATAGAAATATGCTATCTTAGAAGTAAAACTCCCTGTCCATCTCAGAAATGCCGGCTGGGTCGGCAGCTAAAGTGACTTGCTTTCACAGGTGTGCCATGGCTTGGGGGAGCCTCATAACCCCAAATAGGAAATGTGTGGTGGTGACACCGAAGTCCCCAAATTCATCCTGGGCCTAGGCTTTCCTTTATTTATTCCCCTGATAATAAGGCCAATCAACTCTTCAGTGGTTTTATGTATTCCTTGACAGATGTGTAAATTCTGGGAGAAGCAGGGTGGCCTAGCAAAAAGAGCATTGCTCCCAATACCAGGAAACAGTTTTTATTTTCTGACCCCAATTTTGAAGTTAGTTCTTTGACCTTGGGCACGTCCCTTTGACTTCCTTGGACGTGCATTTCCTTTTTGTAATGGGGATACTAATACCTACCATGCCATGGTGAATGAAGAAGCAATGCGATGGGTTCCAGTACAGTGCCTGGCACGTATAACATACTCAGGACTTGGTTATTGCTGTCATGTTACTACTGTGTCTTCACTGTGGATGCGTGATGTCTGCCCCTTCCTACTTCATAACAAGTATGCTGCAGCTTAGAGATTTTCTCCACCTGCTTTCCAGCTCAAAGGAGGTTTCTGTGTGTTACCAGTTGAACTGGTTTCTCCTGCTTCCTGGTTCTGAGCTTCTTCAGTTCCCATTTGCTCTCTTTCCTTGGCAGTCCCTTGTTCCTGACTCCCTGCACTAGTTTTATTTTAATCTCTTTCCTCATTTCTACTCTTTCCTATTCTTCATTTTCTGTCAACAATTCTGTTTGCCAAACCGCCCCCAGCTGAAATCATAGCGATCTCGTATCATGAACAATAGTTGAATGAAGATGGAAACTTTTCAAGCACATGTGTGGCCCATTGCAAGCGTCTGTCCCAGAGCACCAGTGAGGAGCCATTGCAGGAGAGGAGCCGTCACACATCCTGGCCTGGCTTTGGGAGATCCCAGCGGCTCTCCGCCTTGCTAACTGTGTGACCAGCCGCAGTCCCCTCATCTGTAAAATGGGAGCAGTGAGAGTTCTTAGCCCACAGCATTGTGACTGCAGGTCTTCATTCCTTTATCTGAAACTTGGGCCAAACACTGGATTTCTGGGGCAGCATCCTATAGTGAGACACATTAATTATTATTATTTTTTTTTTTTGAGGAAGATTAGCCCTGAGCTCACATCTGCTGCCAGTCCTCCTCTTTTTGCTGAGGAAGACTGGCGCTGAGCTAACATCTGTGCCCATCTTCCTCTACTTGATATGTGGGACACCTACCACAGCATGGCTTTTGCCAAGTGGTGCCATGTCCGCACCTGGGATCCAAACCGGTGAACTCCAGGCCGCCGAAGTGGAACATGCGAACTTAACCGCTGTGCCACCGGGCCAGCCCTGACACATGAATTATTTTGCAGTCAGATGTATGCATATTCATGCTAGATGGAATAAATAAAGATGATAAATGGATTTATGTAAGTTCAGGTCAAGTTTTTCAATCAAATGAGTTCAGGTCTGGTTAGGCTTTGCCACCCCAATAAATTATGAATAAATTTTCAATTCTCAGAGCTTTTTGGATTTCAAGATTGTGCATAATGGGTTATGCAGTAGTATGCATTACGAAAGAAGCTGGGACATATAAGCTCTCAATAAATGTTAATAATTATAATTACCGTGGCTTCAGAAAGTGTTTAATGTGCAAGTTTGTCTTTATTCTTTCTCTCTGTCATTTTTCAAAAAAAATATTCTTGAGCATATTTTAATTTTGCTCTCCACCTCTTCCCCTCCTTTCTCACATTACCTTTCTGTAACCTGCAGCCCTAGAGAATGAAGTGTACCGCAACCTGAAGCCGTCTCTGATCCGTCATTCCATTGGTGGACTAATGTTGCCTCATGGCGATGATATAAATGGGGATTTCTTGAAAAATCCTCTCCAACAGGAAAAGCTGATGGCAGGCACAGTTACACCAAGGATCCCAAGTTATCCCACTGCTAGCATGGACGGTAGTTCCCCGGACTCTGACCTTGAGTTTGTGGCCAATACCAAGGCAAGGGTGAAGGAGCTAGAGCAGGAGGCGGAGCGCCTGGAACGGGCTTTCCGAGATTACCACCACAAGTTGAGTCGGCACTCTGTGAAGAGCCCGCTGCCGGCCCCCAGCCCACCGCCACCCCTGAACTTGCTAGCTGCTCTCAAGAACATGACTTCAGTCGCCTCCGAAGGATGTGTGTTTGCAGAGGACAGAGTTGTCTCTGAGCGGCTTCCAGTGGGCACGCTTATAGAGGACAAGAGCGACGCGTCGGAAGTGCTGACGGGCAGTGCGGCCTCACGGCTACGCAGAGGCTCTTCCTCCAGGCGCTTCTCCTCCACTCCCCTTCCAAAAGCTAAAAGAAGCCTGGATGGTGAAATGTATCTGGAAGGTAAGCTACCGCAAAAAGGTTCGCAGGATGCCCTGGCTGTCGATGGATCTGGTCCTCAGTGGACTCCTGTGTGAATGAGTGCAGCCCTGGCCACCAGTGGAAAGAGCAGGCGGGAGCCGGGCCTAGGAAAGTCTGGCTCAGTGTCCTCTCTCTGAGCCTGTGGTTTCCTGCTTAGCAGGCTTGATGTGGGAGGCAGTGGGATAGAGGGTCAGGTTCCAGCATTTTGCTTGGCATGCAGAGGTGTTCAGAGAGGGATAATGGCTTTTCCTTTACTGCTGGTTGCTTTTATACACTTTATTGTGATCATTGCAGTTTCACTTAGTTGCTTCAATTGTTAATTTTGTGGCTCACTTATGCATCATACTCAGCTGTTTGCAAGCATAATAGAATTTATTTTCAAAGTAATAAACTCGTTAGAAACCACATTGCTGTCTTCTCCAAACAATTTGTGATATTCTTGCCCTGGTCCCTCTGCCCCTTAGGTCTGGGCCGATCCCACGTTGCTGTTCCCAGTCCTTGTCCTGACAGAACACCCCAGCCTTCACCTGCTGATTCTAGGCACAGCCTTTCCATCCATTCTGTCTGCAGCCCTCTGGAGCAGAAGGCCAGGTAAATACTGCCTTCTGCTCAGCCGCAGCTGAGGCTGCTTAGCTGCCTGGGGTCTCCGCCTTGACTTGTTTGGGGTTTTTAGGTGATATTAAAGACCATGTGGCAGTACAGAATTTGCTGTAGAATTTGTCAGGTTGTAAGATGATGTATGATCTTTGAGAATCATCTGAATTACCTGGGGGGAAAAGATACCTTTTAGCAAATAGGTAATTTCCACTTGTTTGCTAAACTTATATATAGAATATGCACTATGGTATCAATAAGCATCCTCATAGTTCCCTGAATAGACTTGGCTTATAAAGATAAAAAAAAAAAACCAACGTACAAAATCTGTGAAAGCAAATAAATTCAGTTTATTTTTAAACTTGAAACAGTTTTATACATCATTAAAAAGTCATTTAAAAATATTTTGGCATTTAAATATAAACAAATAAGGTTCCAATTTGTCTATCATTGAAATAAATTCTACAGGGATGATGGGTCCTCGGGTATGATTGCTGAAGCAAGATGAGGTGGATGTGTTTAGAAGCTCAATGGTGGGTCCCTCAGGGTGGCATTCGGGTTACACGTGGGACTCCTGCCTGTGCCTGGTCCCCATGGTGGGAGATTCTGACCCCTTCGTTCTAGGTTCGATCCTGGGCATGTGCAAGGTAAATCAGTTGTACTGTACAGAATTGAAAACTGCCACATGTGGTCCTAAAGCATATAATGTTTTCTTACATTGCTCTTTCTTGTGATAAAGCCAAAGAGACAAGACACACGTGCTGGGTTAGGGCACTCGGATGTACATCAGGCTTACAGTATTGCGTCGCAGCTGGCTTGTGCTGATGGCGTACAGAATTTGTTTTTTTCCTAAATGTTTTATGGTTCTTGAAAAAATAAACTCCTCCTAGGACAAGCATTGAGGGTGCAACATCATTCTTTGGGTGGTACCTGCCTCACAGCCTGAGGTGGTTATAAGGAGTAACTGAGTTAGCGTGTATGAACTGTTTAGAGCGATGCGTGCCGAGTGCCCAGTGCAGTGCAGCTCTTATTCTCAATGAGCTGAAGAAAAATGAATTCTCTAAAGCATTTTCTCAAGTCACACAAGGCTCCTTATCACCCTGTGTTCTTGGGTTTTACGTTATTAAAGCTTCACATTCATGAATTTTATTCTTCCAATCCAGTCTTTATCAAAGACAAACTGAACTCCAAGACAAAAGTGCATTTTCAAATCTGGACAAGCTAGCTTGTAAGGATATTGAGGAATTTGAATCATCTTTTCAATGTAAGTTCAAATATGAGTATTGGTTTTTATAAGTTGAAAATGTAGAAATCTTAGTTTTGGTGAAATACCTCCGTTGTTATGAAAAGCAAAAGAGTTAGAAATTACGACATTTGTATTTTGTGATAAAGCCACAAATATGGATATATCGCCTCATTTCTATATCACAGATTTTCAGGGGTGCATTTCAGTTCTACTTTTAAAAAATTTTAGGGTAACCAATAATTTCAAAATTGGAGCTAAGCCCACAAGTAAACCTTAACTTAATTTACCAAGTTTGGGATTGCCTCAGATTTAAAATAAGTGATTTTCTAATTTGTGTTTTTCCCCTTTTTATGGAATATGAAGATGCTAAGTTATTTTTCTTTAAATTATACTGATTCTGTCAGCTGCCTCAGATTTGGGAAACCAAATGAAAGAATGGAGGTCAGGGGCTGGCCCCGTGGGCGAGTGGTTAAGTTTGTGCGCTCCGCTGCAGCGGCCCAGGGTTTCGTCGGTTCAAATCCTGGGCGTGGACATGGCACTGCTCATCAGGCCATGCTGAGGCAGCATCCCACATGCCACAACTAGGAAGACCCACAACTAAGAATATACAACTATGTACCGGGAGCCTTTGGGGAGAAAAAGGAAAAAAAATAAAATCTTAAAAAGAAAAAATGGAGGTGAAAGAATATTAGCTAAATTGTCTAGAAACTGGTGTCCCAGCTATGGCCCTGCCTTAGATTGCCTCACCTGGGAGCCTGCTGCTTAAGTATAGAATAGGGGTGGAGAGTTGATCATCTCTCACGGTCTTCCCAGCTTGGGACGTCTTTATATTTGTGTATAACCTATCATTTAGCCTCATGAGCTTCATTGCCAAGTCTGAAAGTATAATATTTTGAACAATTAAATGAAAAGACTTAATAAATTTTGCAGATTCTTTGTAATTAACTTGGTTAAATCATTGATATTTAAATAGAATTCAAATGCTTATCAGCAAATCGAGTGAATTCTTCTCTGTCACTGGATTGATTTTCCTATTGGGTAATGAATTGAATTTTGTACATGAATCTCATTCTTCAAAGCCTAAGAACACTTTGAGAAGTGAATACATTGGCAAATAGCCTTGTTGGAAATGTCTTAGAATCCTGTAACGAAAGGGTTGGCCCGGTTGCTTTGGCTGAACCTGAAGTGCTCGCAGTTAGCTATCCCCACCCTGCACGGCACTCCTTCTCTTGCTGTTGTTACTGAGAACTCATGGGACGATTGTCTGCACCTTGTGTAGATGCAGGGAACATACCATGGCAGTTTGAAGTGGATGGCTTCCGTCCTGCTGGTGACATGCCTCACGTGGATGCTGCTGCAGCTGCTGTGCCCACCAGACCTGCCTCCTATCACTACCCAAGTAAGTTTTCCTTTGTTTTAAGTAACAAATAGCATGGCCGCACCCTGAATGCCAGTCTTTGCTCTGTAAGTTCTTTCTGTATCTCTGAAGGACTTTTTGTAAGCATAGATTATTCAGAGTCTTGGGGTTGGGGTTGTCGCTGGTAATGACATTTCTGAAGTAAGTCCCTATTTGAACGTGTGAAGACAGTGCTGAGGAGAAAACTGGGCAGGAAAGGCTTCTCCTGTAGCCTTCCCAGGCCAGTTGCTTTAGAACGTTTTTCTTGTCCAGAGTCTGGCAGAGCAGTTACCCTTTTGCTTAAGACACTTAATGCAAAAACCGCTTCACGAGGGCTTTCGCGTCTTGGGAAATCATGGTGGAAAATTGAAATAATGGTTAACACCCATTATACATTCTTAATGTGATGGTAACATTTTAATGTTATTTCTGTTTCTATCTGTTTGCTTCCTTTATGTCTTAAAAACTTAGGACAGAAAAACCTTTACATTTTGATCTTCGGAAAAGCTGATGACGCTGGAGGAAAACCGGTCGTCAGACTTCTCTTGTCCGGCCCCCTCTCTCTTTCCTCTTCTCTTCTCCAGATTACCCACTTCCCTCACCAGTGTGGAGGGAAGAGGGGCAAGCTGTAGGGGGAGATCTGAACTTCGTTCCAGGGCTCAGGCCAACAGCCAGGTCCTTTTCTCCTTGGATCAAAGGACTTAAGCCTCCAACTTGAAAAGACATTCCTCAAGTAAAAGCATCTCTTAGTTCCTTTCAAACACTGGGAAAACATCACCCCCAGAACCTATGCACAACCTCTTGTGAGCAGTTTCCTGGTTTAAGTCACCATACTCAGGAATAGGAGGAATTGGGGGAAGAAGCAAGAGATTTTGAGAGGGTTGATTTTGCTGATTCCTGAGTAAATCTGCTTTGGAAAGCACTAATTCACCGAGACTTGATCAAGAGTGGGGCTCTTTCCTGGGGCTGGGCGTACAGCAGTGAGCCAACCCAAACCCCTGCTTCCCCAAACCCTAGCCCCTTGGGGTGGTAGGGGTAGGGGTGGGGTTGGCTGGTCAGCAAGCCATCCCTGAGGACCTCCATTGGGATAGGTACTGAGTCGGGACAGTGGCCACCTGAGAGCGGATCTGATAGGCAGCCATTTGGCAGAGTCCTGAGTGAGTAGGTAATAAAAAGAATGTACTAGAATAAGAGAAACCAACTGAGTAGATGGGTTTTCTGTCTCTGAGATGTAACGTCGATTATAATAATGGCTTTTAAAATTATTAAATAGTGTGGTTTCATTTTGATCATTGACGAGTTCTCTTATATTCTTCATTCCCCCTCTTTGGGTGCAAAGGGAAATGGAAAAGGCTGAAACTTGGTATCTTTGAGGTGCCCAGTGGAAATGCTTCTTTTCTTTGCTCTTAATGTCTAAAGAGGTTTCTGTAGGCCACTCTGCAGCTACAAAGTATGCGCCCCCCCACAGCAAAGAAATAGCCCTCTTCTTCTTTCTCTTTTGTGATTGGCACCATGCCATTCCTATTTTGAGGTGGCTGTTCCCTGTGAGAAACGGTACTGCTTCAGAGTAACGTTCTTCCCCCAGCAAGGAGCAGGCTGCCTCTGCCTGTGATGATGACTGCCTGCCTCCTCTGGTATTTGAATTTATGACCAGAATCAAGCGAGAGAGAAGACTGTGTTACCTCTCTCCTCATAGTAAAACTCACTCACTTCCTGCTGGTGACTTAAAACAGGGCACAGCAAAAAGCTTCCCAGTCGTGTGGTGAACCTGTGAATTTGTTTCTTAGTGTTGCTTGGGAAGAAAAATTTAGGTTCTAGGCCAGAGCTGGAAGAAAAGGGTCAGCACAGCTATCTGTGGGATGGAGATTTTATTTTTATTTATTTATTTTTTAACTTTTTATTAAGATTATGATAGTTTACAGCCTTGTGAAATTTCAGTTGTACATTATTGTTAGTCATGTTGTAGGTGTACCACTTCACCCTTTGTGCCCCCCCCTTTCCCCTGGTAACCACCAATCAATTCTCTTTGTCTCTATGTTTAACTTCCACATATGAGTGGAGTCATACAGAGTTCATCTTTCTCTGTCTGCCTTATTTCACTTAACATAATACCTTCAAGGTCCATCCATGTTGTTGTGAATGGGACGATTTTATCCTTTTTTATGGCTGAGTAGTATTCCTTTGTATATATATACACCATATCTTCTTTATCCATTCATCAGTTGATGGGCACTTAGGTTGCTTCCACATCTTTGCTATTGTAAATAATGCTGCAGTGAACATAGGGGTGCATGGGACTTTTGGAATTGCTGATTTCAAGTTCTTTGGATAGATACCCAGTAGTGGGATGGCTGGTCATATGGTATTTCTATTTTTAATTTTTTGAGAAATCTCCTGTGGGATGGAGATTTAATTAAACCTGAGAGGTGTAGGGACTCGTGTGCAAACTGTAGGGAATAGACAAATAATGAAAGGATGGACCTCCCTGGAAGGAATAGAAGTAAGAGAAACAGATAACACATGTTTTTTGGCAAGGCAGGTACAAAATACTGTGTGAATATGGTGCTGGAATAGGAAGGACCTCACAGAGGAGGTGGCATTTAAGTGGGGGCTTGCATAATAGATGGGGTTTTGTGGGAGGAGGGGAGCACATCAGGTTAAGGAGACAGTGAAAGCAAAGACGAATCAATCTGGAAAGAAAAAGGCAGATCGTGAGAGCCTAGACTGCCGTGGGTTTGGACTCTACCACAGCAGAGGCAGTGCACAGCAAATGCGGGTCTTCTCTTCAGGAAATGACTGGTGCTGATGAAGATGGGTTGCTTGAAGGCCAAGACTGATGTCAGGGAGAGTGTTGACTAGGTCATTTCAGCTGTGCAGGTAAATGGTGATAGGGACGCTAATTGCAGCAGGAGAAGCAGAAGGAGGTAGAACCTGTAAGCCCTGTTGGCCGAGTGGACATAGTGTAGACAGAGCTCAAGTAAAGGGACAGAAATGATAACTTCAGGTATGAAGCCGGTGCCGTGGGATTTCCATGTGTTGATGGCAGGGAATCCGTTGGAAACATGGTTGTGAGGCTGGGGAGAGAGATTAGGACTAGAGGAAAAGATGTGGGCATGATTGGGACAGTGGCAAGAGCTAACCCCCCAGGAAGGGATCAGCCCGGAGGACGTGGGGAATGATGGCAAGAGCAGTGAGGAGGGTGGTGGTTCTGTTCCCTTCTCTTCTGGGCAGGAGAGACTTGAGCACCTTTGTGGGAATAGGGGGAGAGTTATAAAACCGCTGTGTAAACAGATAGGGACTAATGATGAAGTCCGAATCCTAAAGCGAGGGGAGGGATCGTATCCAAATGCAGAGGCAGAAATGCAGGGCTTGCCTTGGATAGGATGAAGGAGGGAGGAGATGGGTGAAGAGGGTGAGAAAATGTCATAGGGAGGGCAGGAGAGGTGAAATTGTTCATGGTAAGGGTGACTTGTATTCATCTCAGTAAAGTCAAAGGCAGGGTGTGGTGCTAGGAGGGGGTCTGGGGGCTTGAAGACCATGGAGATGGACCAGTAGCTTGAAGCAGCTCATCAGAGTCATTTAAGAATCACGCAGAGGCTCCCTGAGGCTTGGCAAGGGCCCTTGCAAATTGGGCCAGCATTTGTTTGAAAAATCGGATGCTGGAAGCTGCTTGCCCTTTATTTTCTGTCATGTTAGGCATAGATCTGACACAAATTGGAGAACAGAATGAAGAAGAAAACATATGGGAACAGCACGTGAAAGAACAAAGCCAGAGAGAAGACAGGAGGCACGGTGCACGACAAGAAGCTTTAGAAAGGGAACGAAGAGAACTAGAAAAACTGGATCAAGAATGGGTAATGATGATATGTCCAACTGGATTCTCTGTACTAGTTTCTCCCTGGTACACCTTCAGTAAGTACCTTGCTCTTGGGGAGGTGAGCCCTTATGTGTCCGGAAGTCATAGGAGTGGCAGGTAACTTTTGAAAAGCTTGCTGTAGACATCCCAACCCTCTCCTGTGCTTGAGAGCAGTGAGAAAGGGTGCGTGCACATGCCTTAGGAGTTTCAGTAAATGCTAGCTTTCACAAGCATTCTCATCTGGTCTTGAAAATAAGCCCATAAAGGAGCTGGCTGGACTCTGCTTTGCTATAGATCGTCCCTTTGTAAATGGAGTTTAAAGAAGAGATTCCCAGGGTCAGCTAGCTGGGACTAGAGGCACCCAGAGGAGGTGACTGCCAGTCCATGATTGCTTCCAGGGACTCCCCTGTCTTCCTCCTTCCTCTCGTTCTCTTCTAGCCTTCCATGTCCTGATTCTGGTCCCAGACAGATGGATTACTCTGGCCACGCTTCACACGCCTGCTGAGTCTTTCGTGAATTAATCTTCCGCATGGATGTTCCTTGGAGTCCTTGTTAATTTGGCCTAAAGCACAAGACACTTTGGGCAAATTAATCCCTTCCCTCAGTGAGATGGCGTGTTTATCTCCCTTTGATAGTAGCAATGACTTCAATTAAAAAAAATACATATATACCTATATATATCTATCTGTAGTTCCCTGGCATGCAGGTTGTACTTAGAGGGTCAGGATTATATTACTATGTGTTGGTAAACACCTAAGTTCTTTAAATGTATTTGTGTATTTCCTCTTTTGGTGCCCATCTGTTTTGCAGAGAATGATTGAAGAATCATTGAAGATTGAAATGGAAAAAGAATTAGAAAAGAGTGTTCAAGAAATGAAAGACGAACCTGCTTATGATGCAAATCCTTTAGAGAAATACATGAAAATCATTCAGCAGGATCAAGACCAGGAGATGGCAGATAAGGTGCCGATGCTGTGGACAGGCTGTCTGTGGGCGGGGGCTCTGTGGACTTCTGTGGTTTATTTGAAAACCTTGGGACAGGAATCTGTCTTCTCCATTGGAGACAGAAAGATAAAAACATAAAGTTCAAATGGAACCTCAAGTCTTTTCATTTTATATACTCTTGACAAAATTTCATCACTTTTGCTTGGGTAAAAGATGGAAGAGATTTTGATGTGTCAAACTTTGTAAAAGTTGAGATGGTTCTTATTATTTTAAGAACAAGAAAGAAATATAATGAAAGTCCTATCAGTGAATCTGAGTGTATTAGTACTGTCTGAGACATTAATATTTTCTGTAAGTCTGAAGTACTATGGGTATTGAGAATGCATGCCGGATAGTTTATTTTGATTGCTGGCAAAATTTCATGTTTAAACGTCACTTTTTTTTTTAGATTCTTAAATTACGTATATATTTTAAGATTAGTTCTTAGGGGCCAGCCCTGTGGCCTAGTGGTTAAGTTTGGCACACTCCACTTTGGTGGCCTGGGTTTGGTTCCCAGGCTCGGACCAACACCACTCGTTGGTGGCCATGCTGTGGCGGTGATCCACATACAAAATAGAGGAAGATTGGCAACAGATGTTAGCTTGGGGTGAATCTTCCTCAGCAAAACAAAAACAAAAACAAAAAAACTTAGCAAAATCAAAATGTTTAATAAAATTGATGCATATCTAATTTCAAAATTCTTCCTTCCTGCCCTTTGTATCAGAGCTCAAAAAACATGGTCAGGGAAGGCTCACAAGTGGACACACTGCCATCTAGTGATAAAGATGAAAGGTATGGTATCTTCAACTTTGTGTTCCTAGGCAAACAATTATTGCATTGCTGGTTTTGTCAGCCAAGGGAGACATTCAGATATTTGAGTCGGCCTATAAGAAATTATTGAATCAATAAAAATTACTGACTTTAAAACAAAGTCAATTGTGTTTTTTAACTGATGAAATTGCTGCTGATACAAATCATAAGCAAGGGCAGAAACCCCACAGGGAAGGAATGAGAACATTATAAAGATCCCCAAACCAACTTGACACAAACTTAACAAATTTCAAACCTTTTTGTCTTTCCCTAATTTAGTTTCCCAGGCCTTTCTCCTGAAGAACCTGATGACTTTTGGTAACCACGTCTGCTCTCCAGCTTCTTACTCAGATAACGTAACGAAAGGCCTTTGAGTTCTCTGTAATAAGACACAGTTCTCAATAAAAATTTCATGTGTAATCCAGTGTGATTTTGTTTTCATAATTGTATTTGGTACTATAGTGTATAAAATAATTTAGTCAAGTAACACCTCTTCAGAATTTCTCCTTCTTAGGCCTTTCATTACACCAGAATAGGCTATTTTTTTCCTTTTTTCTAATTTTTTTTTTTTTTTTTGGAGGAAGGTTAGCTCTGAGCTAACTACTGCCAATCCTCCTCTTTTTGCTGAGGAAGACTGGTCCTGAGCTAACATCCATGTCCATCTTCCTCTACTTTATACGTGGGACACCTACCACAGCATGGTGTGCCAAACGGTGCCATGTCCACACCCGGGATCTGAACTGGCGAACCCTGGGCTGCCGAGAAGTGGAACATGTGCACTTAGCCGCTGTGCCACCGGGCTGGCCCCAGGCTATTTTTGTCTTAGGTTATATTTATTTGAAAAATCTGTCTTACTGGTCAAATTCCAGGCCTGCATTTTTGGAACTTTCAGCTCTGTTCCTCTCCAGAGCTGGGCTACCGCCTGTCAAATAGGAGACCATTGTCCCCAACACTCTTCTTCTGATTTGTCCCTGAAAATAAAGACACAGGGTTTTCCATTCTAGGCTCTAGAAATGGTACAGTATCCCTCTGGTCTTTACTTTGACATCCTTTTCTTGAGAATCAACACAAACCCTTCTTGGATGGTGATAGAGGTAACATTTATTGAGCATTTACTGCATGCCAGGTACAATTTTAGACCTTGACATGTATTAACTCACTCAGTGCTCATAGCAGCCATGTGAAGTGTAGGTACCATGACTCTCCACATTTTACAGATTAGGAAACACGAGGCACCAGAGAGGTTAGTGACTCGACCAGGGTCTCGTGACCCTCAAGTCGTAGAGCCAGGACACATAGCCAGGTGTCAAGGCCAGTACTGCCTCTAACCTGGGCTATTCTGGAGCTGCTCTAGTGGAAGACATCCCAGAACTTGCAATTGGTTACCCATTGGATGTCCCTCTCCAGAATGACCTTTAGAAACTACACATTGACCACATCAAAGTAAGAGCACTCGAATGCAGCACCAACAGAACTTCCAGAGTGGGAAGAGGAGGCTCATTTGTTCTTGCTCCCCTTTCTTCATCTTTGTACCCCTGCAGCGCTCAGTCCAGCGTTTTCTGTGTGGGAGCATCTTGGGAAAGTTCTTTAACGACACTGCCAGTATAGTCACCAACGAGCGCGCACACAACTGCTCGGAGGGTGAACAACCATCCTGGTTTGCATGGACTGGGGGTTCTCGGGATGTGAGACTTCCAGTGCTAACCGATGGTCACCCTTCTCCGAACAGAGGAAGAGTTTGTCGGGTCTGTCTTTCCAGTAAAATCCTAGAGGAGATCATTTCCCTTTACAAATACAGACTGGGCTGAATTGTTTTTGCTGGTGATATTTGTTTGGCCATTGAGTTCCATAACAAAGTGGGAAGGAGATTTTTTGGTGTTTATTATTCCTTAGGCTTCTAAGGAATTTTTCATTGACGTACACCTTTGAAAGTAATTGAAAGAAACAAGTTGTCCAGACACCATTCATTATCACACTTAGCATAGCAAACATTGAGTTATCTTGCCACCCGGAACTTGGCATCTTCTCTTTCAACATCACCTCACATAACTTTTTTTTTCTCCAGCTTTGTTGAGATATAACTGACATATAACATTGTGTGAGCTTAAGGTATAGAACGTGTGGATTTGATACCTTTATATATTACAAAACGATTACCACCAGTGTTAGCTACGCCTGCATCCTGTCACATAATTGCCACTTATTTGTGGTGAGAACATTTAAGATCTACTCTCTTGGCAACTTTCAAGTATATGATACAGTGTTACTAACTATAATTACTATGGCGTACATCAGATCCCCTGAACTTGCTCATCTTCTAACTGGAAGTTTGTGCTCTTTGACCAACATCTCTTTCCCCCACTCACCACCATTTTAGTCTGTTTCTATGAGATGGCTTTTTAAGATTCCACATATGAGTGAGATAATAGTGTTTGTCGTTCTCTGCCTTATTTCACTTAGTATTATGCTCTCAAGGTCTGTCCGTGTTGTTGCAAATGGCAGAATTTCCTTCTTTCTCATGGCTGAACGATATTCCATTTTGTATATATACACATCTTCATTCTTGATGGACACTTAGGTTGTTTCCATATCTTGGCTATTGTGGATAATGCTGCAGTGAACGTGGCAGTGCAGGCATCTCTTCGAGATCCTATTTTCATTTTCTTTGGATAAATACCCAGAAGTGGGATTGCTGGATCACATGGTAGTTCTATTTCTGATTTTTTGGGAAACCTCCATACTGTTTTCCATAGTGGCTGCACCAGTTTACATTCCAACCAACAGTACACAAGGATTCCCTTTTCTCCACAGCCTCTCAAACACTTCTTACCTCTTGTCGTTTTGATGATGGCCATCCTAACAGGTGTGAGGTGATAGCCCATTGTGGTTTTGATTTGCATTTCCCTGATGACTAGTGATGTTGAGCACCTTTTCATGTACCTGTTAGCCATTTGTATGTTGTCTTTGGAAAAATGTCTATTCAGTTCCTCTGCCCATTTTTTAATTGGATTGTTTGTTTTTTTGCTATTGAGTTGTATGAGTTCTTTATGTGTTTTGGATATTAACACCTTATCAGATAGTGGTTTGCAAATATTTCCTCCCATTTGGTAGGTGCCTTTTCATTTTGTCGATGGTTTCTTTTGCTGTGCAGAAGCTTTTTAGTTTGATGTAGTCCTACTTGTTTATTTTTGCTTTTGTTGCGTTTGCTTTTGTTGTCAAACCCCAAAAAATCATCACCAAGACCAATGTGAGAGAGCTTAACCCCTTTGTTTTCTTCTAGGAATTTTACGGTTTCAGGTCTATGTTCAAGTCTTTAATCCATTTCGAATTGATTTTTATGTATGGAGTAAGAGAGGAGTCCAGTTTCATTGTTTTGCCTGCGCCTATTCAATTTTTCCAACATCATTTATTGAAGAGACTATCCTTTCCCCATTGTATATTCTTGGCTCCTTTGTAGTAAACTAATTGGCCATATATGCATGGATTTATTTCTGGGCTCTCTATTATATTCCATTGATCTATGTGTCTGTTTTTATGCCAATACCATACTGTTTTGATTACTGTAGTTTTGTAATATAGTTTCAAACCAGGAAGTGTGATACTTCCATGTTCTTCTTTCTTAAAATCACTTTAGCTATTCAGGGTTTTATTTATTTTATTTATTTTGTGGTTCCATACCAATTTTAGGATTTTTTTTTCTATTTCTGTGAAAAATGCCTTTGGAATTTTGATAGAGATTGCATTGAATCTGTAGATTGCTTTGGGGAGTATGGACATTTTAACAATATTCTACCAATCCATGAGCATGGAATATCTTTCCATTTATTTGTGTCTTTTTCAGTTTCTTTCATCAGTGTCTTAGAGTGTACAGTGTACAGATCTTTCATCTCCTTGGTGAAATTTATTCCTAAGTATTTTATTCTTTTTGATGGTATTGTAAATGGGATTCTTGTCTTAATTTCTCTTTGACAGGTTGTTGTTAGTCTATAGAAATGTAGCTGATTTCTGTGTATTGATTTTCTATCCTGCAACTTCACTGAATTTGTTTATTGGTTGTAACAGTTTTTTGGCAGAGTCTTTAGTGTTTTCTATGTATATCATTTAATCTGCAAATAAAGACAATTTTACTTCTTTCTGATTTGGTTGGCTTTTATTTCTTTTTCTTGCCTAATTGCTCTGGCTAGGTCTTCAAGTACCATGTTGAATAAAAGTGGCCAGAGTGTGCATCCTTGTCTTGTTACTGATCTTAGAGGAAAAACTTTCAGCTTTTCACCATTGAGTATGATATTAACTGTGGGCTTTTCATATATGGCCTTTATTGTGTTGAGGCATGTTCCCTCTATACCCAGTTTGTTGAGAGTTTTTATTATGAAAGGATGTTGAATTTTGTCAAATGCGTTTTCTACATCTGATGGGATGGTCATATGATTTTTGTTTCATTTTATTATTGTAGTGTATCACATTGATTGATTTGCAGATGTTGAACCATCCTTGCATCTCTAGAATAAATCCCACTTCATCATGGTGTGTGATCCTTTTAATGTACTGTTGAATTTGGTTTGCTAATATTTTGAGGGTTTTTGCATCTATGTTCATCAGGGATATTGGCCTGTAGTTTTCTTTTCTTATAGTGTCCTTGTCTGATTTTGGTATCAGGTTAGTGCTGGCCTCGTAAAATGAGTTTGGAAGTGTTCCCTTGTCTGTTTTTGGAAAATTTTGAAAATTGGCGTTAACTCTTTAAATGTTTAGTAGAATTCACCATTAAAGCCATCTGGTCCTGGACTTTTGTTGTTAGGAGATTTTTGATTACTGATTAAATCTCCTTACTAGTAATTGGTCACTTCAGATTTTCTGTTTCTTCATGATTTAGTCTTTAAAGGTTGTATGTTTCTAGGAATTTATCCATTTCTGGTAGGTTGTCCAGTTTGTTGGTGTGTAATCATTAATAGTAGTCCCTTATGATCATGTGTATCTGTGTGGTATCAGTTGTAATGTCTTCTCTTTCATTTATAATTTTGAATCTTCTCTCTTTTTTTCTTGGTTAATCTAGCCAAGGTTTTGTCAGTTTTGTCTTTAAAAAAAAAACAAAACAGCTCCTGGTTTCACTCATCTTTTCTATTTTATTTTAGTCTTTATTTCTGCTCTGATCTTTGTTATTTCCTTCTTTCTGCTAACTTTGGGCTTAATTATTCTTTTCTTAGTTCCTTGAGGTGTGAAGTTAGGTTGTGTATTTGAACATTTTTTGGGGGGGGGGGAAGATCAGCCCTGAGCTAACATCTGCTGCCAATCCTCCTCTTTTCGCTGAGGAAGACTGGCCCTGAGCTAACATCCGTGCCCATCTTTCTCTACTTTATATGTGGGACACCTGCCACAGCATGGCTTGCCAAGTGGTGCCCTGTCTGTACCTGGGATCCAAACTGGCAGATCCTGGGCCACCAAAGCGGCACATGTGCACTTAACAACTGCGCCACCGGGCCAGCCCCTAGGTTGTGTATGTGAGATCTTTCTTATTTCTTAGTGTAGGCATTTATTGCTGTAAACGTCCCTCTTAGAACTGCTTTTGCTGCATCCCATAAGTTTTGGTATGTTGTTTCCATTTTCATTTGTCTTGATGTTTTTGACCTCTCTTGCTTTTCTTCTTTGACCTATTTGTTGTTCAGGAGCATGTTTTTAATCTCCATGTATTTGTGAGTTTTCCAGTTTTCTTCTTGTAATTGATTTCTAATTTCATACCATTGTGGTGGGAAAAGATGCTTGATATGATTTTAATCTTAAGACTTGTTTTGTGGCCTAACATATGATCTATGCTGAAGAATGTTCCATGTGTGCTTGAGAAGAATGTGTATTCTGCTCTTGTTAGATGGAATGTTCTGTAAATGTTAAGACCATCTGGACCAAGGTGTTGTTTAAGTCCAGTGTTTCCTTATTGATTTTCTGTGTGGATGGTCTATCCATTGTTGAAAGTGAGGTATTGAAGTACCCTACTGTTATTGTATTGTTGCCTATTTCTCCCTTCAGGTCTGTTAATATTTGCTTTATATATTTAGGTGCTCTTATGTCGAGTGCATAAATATTTACAAATGTTATATCCTTTTGATGAATTGACCCCTTTATCATTATATAATGACCTTCTTTGTCTCTTGTTACAGTCTTTGGCGTAAAGTCTATTTTGTGTGTGTGTGTGTGTGAGGAAGGTTGGCCCTCAGCTAACATCTGTGTCAATCTTCCTCTACTTTATGTGGTTGTGTTTGTGGGAGGAGGCGAGTTCAACGTCTGCTCACAGCGCCATCTTGACGAGAACCCTGGGCTTCCTGGATCTGGGTGTCTATTTCTTTCCCTATGTTAGGGAAGTTTTCAGCCATTACTTTTTTGAATAAATTTTCTGCCTCTTTCTCTTCTTCCTGGGCTGCTATGGTGTGTATATTGGTTCACTTGATGGTGTCCCACTAAGTCCCTTAAGTTATCTTCACTCTTTTTCATTCATTTTTCTTTTTGCTCTTCTGACTGGATGAATTCCACTGGCCTGTCTTCAAGTTTGCTGATCCTTTCTTCTGCTTGACCTAATCTGCTTTTGAACCCTTCTATTGAATTTTTCAGTTCAGTCATTCTTCAGCTCTGTGATTTCTGTTTGGTACTTTTTAATATTTTCTCTTTGTTGAAATTCTCACTTTGTTCATGCATTGTTCTGACCTTGGTGAGCATCTGTATGACCTCTCTGTATTTAGAACTCTCAGGTAAGTCACTTATTTCCATTTCATTAAGGTCTATTTCTGGAGTTTTGTCTATTTCTTTTGTTTGGAACATGTTTCTTCATTTTCCTTGACTCTCTGTGTTGGTTTCTGTGTATTAGATAAAACAGCCACCTTGCCCAGTCTTGACAGAGTGGTCTCATGTAGGAGATGAACTTCAGTCAGCCCCGCCTAAACTCTTGGTTGCCTATCAAACCTTTGTGATTGTCCAAGCCACCTTCTTTGTCCTTGGTGCTTCCCAATAGCTGAGAATATGTCAAGACTGGTCAGTGTCCCAATGGGGAGGATCATAGTCAGCACCTAGATGCAGGTTGTGACTGGAAGCTGGACCCTAAGCACCTGGGAAAGTATGTAGTTAGGCCCCTTCCCAGGATAAACTGGGAGATGGGTATTTTTTCCTGTTCCCTCTGCACTTGGCTTGGGTGTATAGCTGTGGGGTTTGTTCCTGCACTTATTAAGAACTGCTTGTTTGCTGCAGTCCTGTGGGACTTGTGAATGCAAGCCCTGTTGGCTTTCAGAATCAGGTGGTCCAGGGGCCCATCTCTTGGGAGCAGCTGCAAAAGCTGGGATGCCAGACATGTGTACAAGCTTCTTCTACGGAGATACTGGGGACTTGGAGCAGACTAGAGGGAGAGGGCAGGGGAGGTGTCCACAGACTTTCCTGGTCTCAGAGGATGATATCAGTCAGCCTTAGATGCATGCTAAGTTAGAAGCTTAACCCTCAGGAAGCAGTTTTTAACGTATGCACCAGACCCCATTCAGGGAAAGACTGGGAGAGGGGTGTTTGCTCCCTCTGTTCTGAGCCCTGGGAAGCTAGCCAGTTAAGAACTGCTTCTTTGCTACAGTCCGTGGGACTCAAGAATGCAAGCCCCATTGGCTATCAGAGCCAGGCAATCCGAGGACCCCTCCCTTGGTTGGCAGCTTCAAAAGCAGGGCACAGAGTGTATAAGTTCCTTCCTGGGAGATACTGGTGATTTGGAGTAGGCTAGAGGGAGCAGACTACAGTTGTAGGCAGAGAAGGTGTCTGCTGGTTTCCTCAGTCTCCAAGGAGAATGGCGGTTAGCCCCTAGATGTGTGCTAAATTAGAAGTCTAACTGTCAGGCAGCAGCTTCTAATCTATGCAAATAGACCCTTTTCAGGGAAAACTGGGAGTTGGTGAGTCCTCCAGAACTGATTAAGAACTGTTTCTTTGTTGTAGTCTTGTGGGTCTCATGGACGCAAGCCCTGTTGGTCTTAAGAGCTAGGTGTTTTGGAGGCCCTTCCCTCAGGTGAGTGTCTTAAACGTTGGGGCACTAGATGTGGGGTCGCAACCCTTTGCTCTTGAGGGAGAACCTGGGAGTTGGAAGTTCCCTCCCAATGGTATGGCACTGTGCTGGAGGTGGGGTTTAGGGTGAGAGAGTGTCTCAGCCTTTCCTACCCATTTCAACGGGGCTATCTTTCTCCTTTGCCCAAGATGTAAGATAGCTCAGCTGGAGTTTGGATTTCTTTCAGAGGGAATTGCTCCGTGTATAGTGGGAGGAGGGGACCAGAACCCTCAGATAACTTCTTAACACCACTATTACCCAGTTTTTTCCCCACCTTGTATTTTCAAAGCCCTTGTCTGAGTAACTCAATAGCTACTTTGTGTTCTAGCTTAGGATTTGACAGCTTCACTTTCCTTTTTTTTTTTTCAGTCAACATAAATTCTAAGCAGTATTCTTAATACTCCATATCAGGGCAGAGTCCATGTAAAGAAAAGTCAGTCATTTCTTTTGTAGCATTTCAGATGGCCGCATCATCTAGAATGCCTGTGCGTCCAGATCACAAGGTGCGAGACCCTCCCCTGCAGGCTCTCCTGCTCCCATCTCCACAAGACCCCCCTGACTGAGTCTGTTTAAATCTTCCCCAGGTAGGTATAATGAAGTTTAAATATCAAAACACTGAGGAAGATTGGGGGGGCAGTTTAGAAAAAAGAATGTTCTTTGCCAAACTTGACTTACCTCTATTTGTATTTTTGTTTCCTTAAAACTTTCTGTAGTTTTATTCATCTTAATATTCATTTTTAAAAAGTTGCCTTAAGTAAAATCTAATTTTTCAAACATCTGAGAACAAATTAGCCATGCACTAGCTACAGACAGATGCCATCATTAAGGAAAAGATACTAATAACAAAGTGGATTGCCTCTTTTAAATCTTAAGACTATCATAGCATTAATAGAAAGTATTAAGTAGCGTGACAAACAGTATACTAATTGGGCTCCCGATTGTTCTCCTGCTGAGCATGAATGAAGGGTGATGAAGGGTGATAATCCAGAGGCAGCACCTCATTTAGAAATGTCAATGTGTCAATAACAGCAAAAGCTGGTCCTAAGAAAGGTCAGATGTAGAAAATCCGAATTTATAATCATGCTGACAGATAAGTAGTTTAAACAGATTATAAAATGAAATCCTAAGTAACAAATTTAGCTCTGCTACTTTAGGGAATAACTGTTAGATCTACGTATTTTTTTCATATTCCTGAATCTTTTTTCAGGAGAGTGTTTTTTTTTTTTTTTTTGGTAAGGAAGACTGGCCCTGAGCTAACATCTGTGCCAATCTTCCTCTATTTGTTGTACGTGGGACACTGCCACAGCATGGCTTGATGAGCAGTGTGTAGGTCCCTGCCAGGGATCTGAAGCTGTGAACCCCGGGACACTGAAGTGGAGCACCCAAACTTAACCATTACCCAAACTTAACCATTACACCACCAGACTGGCCCCTTCAGGAGCCTTTTTATACCTTGGTTTGTAAACCAGCCAGTGGTACATGGACCCTTATGAAGCGTCTTAATCCCATAGGCATAGTGCTTTCATTTGTTGAAGCTAGTCAGAAAAATTCTATACTTTTCATAGACAACTATAAAATGTCAGTGGCACTTTATATAAAATATAGCCCAGTGGGTTACGATATATTTTCAAATTGCTCTCACTTAAGAGATTTTTGTCAGAAATGAAACATGTAGCACTCTCTTCTAAACTTGATTATGCATACTATTTAAAAATGACACCATACTGAGGACAGAGAGAGAGAGTATTTATGTAGGGTAAAAAGGCAAGTGAATGAAGCTATAATTTTATTTCATTTCTCTTAGTACATCCACAACTGTTTCCACCTAAATAGATCTTTAAAATAAGCATACACAAGTATTGACTATTATCTACAAATATTTATTGTAACACTTGAATAGAACTACAGGAAGCCCTTGGCACTGATAGAAAATATTGATTCACTGTTAGGTTACAAAAATTTATACATAGCAAAATTTAATGCTCTTTACATAAAAAATATTAGACTACTTAAACAAAACTTTCAAAAATTCCTGGTAGTAGCTACCAGAATTAGAAAAGTAAAATTAGGCTTTGGACACTGCCTTTTCTAGAACACTGGACTCGAACAGCACCTCCACTGCTGGAAAAGATAGTTAAGTCTGTCATGCAACAGGAAAACAAACACCAAGCTATTCTGGAACAACTGTTCTACACAGAAGAGAGCTTCTCCCAATTAAAAAAAAAATAGTCAAGATCCAAATAGGCATTTTTAGGCATTAACAACAACAACAAAAAGAATCCAAATGAAATATTATACTTGATGTACAATTTTAATAGCATCTTGATAAAGGTATGCTTCCTTTCATTTTAATACATTTCTGCACATGTATATGTTTTTAAATCCAGGAAACAGCCAAACCACAAGTTAATTCTTAACATGAATATACATAGTTAACCCTATATTATGCAGCCCCTTTTAAAAAGCACTGATGCATCCAACAGTTATATGTATCATTTCATAAAGAACAACACAAAGTTTACCATCACTAATACCCAATACCTATAGTCACTTAATGTTCTGGAACACAATGATTTAGAAGGCAAGTTTCTTTTGAAAATGGCTTAAACTCAAGCAGTTTTCTTGCTGAACATCGAACTTGATTATTCCAGGAAACTAAGATTTAGATAAGAAAAAGTGAAATAAATACCAACCCTAATTTAAATTACTTAAGTATTCAAGTCTATAAAAGTAGGAGGTCTGTGGTCTATTTGTAATTAGGTTTTAGATAGTTGGTATGAAACTGTAAACTCACTATTCAGACCACATAGAAATGGTTTAGAATGGTGGTCATTTTAATAAGGTAACACTTCTTAATTAAGAAAAACATTTGTGGAACAAAATTCTATGAAGGATTTTGGGTCTCCCGTTGTAATATAAGTTCTTAGAAATTTAAAGCAAATACTCATTAAGGCAGAGCTGACATTTATTTCCCAAGACGAAGGATGACAACTGGGTCATTTTATTAAAATGAAATCTATCATAAAATTGATTCTGGAAAGCTTGTCAATGAGTCAGAATGCAGCTTCTTCAATGGTAGGCGTAGCCGAATGTATAGCAGCTCATTTCAGCATTATTGAAGAAAAGATTTCTGATTGGATCAGGAAATTAATGTGTCCTGGACTTAGTGGCGGTGGGGAGTCAGCTAATTAATATGATCCTTACAACTAGCCTTTTTTTTTTTTTTATCTTTGATGAGCCACAGTTTAATAAATGTCAGTTGTCAGAAATGGAACTTCACGCCAATTCCATTTTATTCCCTATTTAGATATATTTATTTGAGGACAGATGGCATACGTGAATTTATGGTCACATCCCTTGATGCTGGCACATCATGGGTCCCTATCAAATTTCAAAAGGATGAACAATCATTTTGTCAAAGTGTTGCCTTTTAAAATGGCTAACATGAAACCTCCAATATCTGTTCTAAAGAAAAAGATTTACCTACTGGAAGGTTTTCCTAGAAATACATCCCAGCAGCTTGAGACAGACAGTGAAGGGTTTGTACTTCTACATTAGTTTGTTTGGTGGGATACACATCTGTACTGCAGAGCAGCTGTCTGGTGATTTGTCAGAGCTGTCAATTCGTCGGCTGAAACACTCTGGCAAACATTTATGTGTAAGAATTGAGTTGTTCTTTTGACCGAGACTGGATATCTTGCAGTTCCTGTTCTTCCTTTGCTTTGATATCCTGGTAAGCCTGCATTTTGCTTGCATCCTTTAAGTAAGCCCAGTTAGAAGACAGTATCATGAGGAAGTGGATCTGGAAAAGAAGGGTGAGCATGATGGCTAGTGAGCATGTCAGAAGGCAAAGCGAGCCGCTAGGCAGATTAGACGGTCTGTACTGTAAAAAGGGAGGAGAGGGTTATTCTGTAGTAACACTCAGTCTGCTAGGAGAGGCGTCAGATACTGAAAGCATGCTCTACTAGTGTGCTTAATATGAAAAGGCTGAAGAAAAGTTAGTATACAAACACAATGAACTTGAAAAAAAATGGCCAAAGTTATTGTTAAAAATAAGCAAAAATGAAATACGAGAGGGTACTTTTTACCATTTTGAGAGGACTTTTAAAGACTAATGCAGAAGTTCAGAAACACGTTGTGTGGTTATTTTAAAATAAACGTAGTGGAAAGATCTTTCTCATCTGTGGATAAAATCAATTCCCCCAAAGGCCTAAAAGGATGAACAGCGTTTACTTTGAGTAAATAATAAAAACTACATATATTTAACATGGAAGAATTAAGTGAATGTCAAAACCAAAATTAAGAACTCTAAGCAAAGCATGCAGTCTCTGTTAACAAATTTTTAGTTGTGAAACTACATTTTTCATCTTATAACTGCCAATATTTCATTTCACAAAATATAAAAATCCTTATTGTCATTCTTTACAGCTGATGTGGCGAACACGTCTTTCCCATTTATTTTCCTCATCTTTCCTGCAAAATCTCCATCTCAAGTTCCTTATATTTCATATTGCCTTCTCAACATATTTGAGACTTTCAGATCCAGGCACAACTTCTCTTCCCGTTAAAATCGCACATGCAGTTTGAGAACTGGCTACAAGGACTCAGTTACTACTTACCACAACACAACAATTTAAGGTTATCAATTTTGTGGGCTCTGAAAGGAATGATGGCATTGTGTTAAAAAAAAATTTTTAGAGAAAGATTTTAGAGGAAACCAATGGGTGGCCTTTATTTTTCTTCAGATTTTCATCTGGCTTATTTGAGGGGCATTTATTTGGTAGTGAACCATGTAATAGTAAAAAATGTTTTAATCAAATTTAAAATATATTTGTAAAATATTTTCTAGAAAGAGTCTGACAAAACAAAATCCAGATTAAAAAGGTTCTCTTCCATTTCATCTTCAGCACTTGTTTTCATTTTCATCATTGAAATTGGTCATCAAGCAAGCAAAAATAATGGAAAATACAGGTATTCCAAAGTTTTACTACTTCATTTAGAGATACTGCTCAAAGTGATTTTTTATTGGATGCTCACCAATGTCAGTAAATAACTGAATCCTTTTCAAAATGTGGAAATAGCCAGATCTCATTATTTTGTAATTCATGTACGGTAAGTCAGCTTATTAATCTACCATGCGAAATGAGTTGACTAAAGCTATTTACAAATTACTGTAACGAAACTGCAGGAACCGAGACTGCTTTAGTCTGAGGTGTCAGTGATATTTCACGCTACGTCATATAGCTCTCTAAAGCTCCTTATTGGCCTTATGCAATTTAGAATTTAGTGCAGCAATCTTCCCGACTCTTAAACTTCAAAACCGCATAGTTATATGTAGTAGCCATCATGTAGATCAGCTGGTGGAAGAGAACAAAACAGGACAGTAAGATACAGGCAGTGACGGCTAGGGCCGCGACACTTCTACACTTGGGCGGGGAGGGGTGCCAGCTCAGAGCCAATGTTTCTTTTTTCCCATTTACAGATTTAGATTTTCACATCTAGCACACACACACACTTTTTCTCCTTTCACATATACAACACAAGTCCTCGGCTCTGGCCTTGGTACGTTTAAAAAGACGGGTGTGTTTAAAGAATAACAAGAGAGCAAGCTGGGTCAGCAGCATGAGAAAGACGAAGCTAAGTGCCCTATTTCCCTTCAGCTTCCCCAAACTGCCTATTCAGCAGCAATTAGTCCTCTTCCTGCCTGTTGCTAAGCCAAGAGAACAGGCAGGAGCCCAGAGAACAGGTCACCACTGGGATTTAACAGGTTGTTCTGTTCATGGGCTGTAATGGGAAGGAATGACTTAATGGTTGGAAAAACTGGGAATGACTCATTTCCGAGCAGCTGAGATTCCCCCTTGCTCTTCCAATCTTAGATTTCTTGAAATCACAAACCAAGCCCTCCCAAATTACATATATACACATACATACGAACATACAGATACTTGTGTGTGTTTATACAGTTGATCCTCATTATTTGCAGATTCCATATTGGTGAATTTGTCTACATGCTAAAATTCCTCTGTAACCCCCAAAATAACACTCCTGGCACTTTCACTGTCATTCATGGCCATGCTGAGTGGGGAAAAAGTTGAGTTGCCTAATGCGCATGTTCCCGGCTGAGGCCAACCACGGTGACCCTCTGCCTTCCTATTTCAGCTCTCAGACTGTAAGCAAGTATCCTTTTTGCAATTTATTTAGTGCCACCTTTTTTGCATTTTTGTGATTTAATTCTTTAAATGTTCCTTAATCATAGTGCTGAAGTGCTGTCTAGTGTTTCTAAGCACAAGAAGGCTACGAGGTGCCTCACGGAGAAAATATAGGTGCTCAATGAGCTTCACTGAGGTTTGAGGTACAGTGTTGTTAACCGTGAGTTCAATGGCAATGAATCAGCAATATACACTAAATAAGATGGGTTTAAACAGAAACGCACAAAAGAAGGTTATCTATTGATCTGTCTGACTAAAATGTTGTGACCACAGGCTCACAGAAATCTAGCTCTATCTCCCAAGGGCAGTGGCTTGGTATTTGCTACCTCTATTCGAGGAGACTTTATAGAACATCACTACTGTGCCTAACAAGGGCAACTGTACATGTATGTATGTATATATGCATATTTCCATTTGGAAGTGAAGATTTCTTGGCAAAGAAATGGGTAATGCCTCACATGAGCATCTGTCCATGATTGAAGTCATGAAAGTAAGTGCTAAATATGCAACAATGCAATATGCCAGTCCTAGTTAACAGGTGTTCCGGGTGTTGGTACCCTCTCTTCTTTCCACAGAATCCAAATTACATTACCTACAATCGGTGCCAAGACAGCCAACTAGTATTTCCTGCAATTTAGACAAGTGGTAAGTTCACAGAGGTGAAATTTAACCAAGGTTGAGTCCCAGAATTGTTTGCTTCAGTAGGCTGGCAAAAGCTGGAAGGGAAACCTGTCATTATAGAGACAGCAGGGGGCGGGAGCTAGCCTAGGCCAGTCCTGGGGCCGTTACTCACCAGGGCAATGACGGTGGCACCAGCTCCCGCACAGGCCACAATGAACAGGTGATAGGACATGTAGAACTAGGAAAGAACAGGCACCGACATAAGCATTTTATGTGGAATGAAATGGCCTACACCTGTTTCTGGGTGCTTGCACATATTCCCTTCAAAGCCCAGTTCACAACCCTGGCTGCATACTGGAATCATCTGGGGGCTTTCAAAACTTTCTGATGCCCAGGCTGTATCCCAGACCAATTAAATCTGAGTATCTGGGGGCTTGGCCTCAGCCATCAGTATATTATAATGCTCCTCAGTGACGGCAATGTGCAGCCAAGGCTGGGAGCCCCTGATTTGAGCCAATCCATCTTATGGATATATAAATTGACTAGCCAGGAAGGTAGGGGCTAATTATTATATGATTATTATATTATTACTATAACTCATTGCTTTCCAAAAGCATGTTAGGATTTTCTTAAATACGCAAGCTCCCACTAGTGCATTTAATTTTCTTTTATGAACAGTTATAAACCAATGCCTGAAGAATATTCTAGGGCTGAGAGATTTTAAGCTGAAGCGTTAGGATTTATTGCCAATTAAGGGTGAACAACAAATAAGTGAATCACTCTGGAAATATAAACGAGTAACTTGGTTTAAATACAAATTCAGGGAAATCTTTTCTATGAAAATTTACATTTGTTCTGTGACAGATGTTCTACTTTGAGAAAGAGAAGAATCTACATATATTTTCAAAATTGCAGGATTGGGATCACTACAAATTATTGCCAAAAGAGAAAGCTCTCTAAATGCCTGGACCATGTGAAATAGCCATTTTCTAGGTCAAAAACAGCTGCATATTGGTGATTATGTACAGTTCAATCTTAAAGAATGTGCAAAAAAGAGCTTTCCTTACTAGCATTTTAGCCCTTTCTCCTGCTCTTTCTACCCAGGAGAACCCTTTTTCTCAGCCTAATTTGGGAAGTGATCCTCTGGCCCTCGGACCTGAGGGGTTTTACCTCATTGGTGTTGCAGATGTTCTCCAGGGCGGAGCCACAGATTTTTCCTGGGAAGGCATTCCAAGGAATGATACCTGCCAAGTGAATCCCAGTAGAATGTCAGTTTCTAGTAGAGACTACAGTGACTCGTGCTCTCAACTGTCCTCACCACTTTAGATGTCGATTACAGTGCCATCATACACTGCAGTCTTCATCAACAATTGCCCTATCTGCCCTTGGCACAACAAAATTGTTTGAATAAATAGTAAGCCCTATGTGGACAGTAGGGCAAGAGCCAAGTCAACTAGTCCACAACCTAATGGACATTTTTTCACTAAAAATTATGCTTCGTTTAGTTGAGCTGATATTTGTGAAAATTGATCTTCTTCATAAACTCACTGTAGGGAGGACCTAGCCTTGAACCGTAAACTACAAGATGACCCCTGCCCCGTGCTGAGGTCAAATCCATTTCTCCATGAATTTCATGGTCCGTGGCCTTGCTACCCAAGCTTTTTGTTAGTGGGTCTGCCATGAGATAAGTTCCGAAATTGAAAGTCTACACTCAGAAAGTTTCATGGCAATTTGACAGAGAAATTTGTTTATGTAATTTGGATTTTTTATGTCTTTGCTTTTATATTCATTTTTGTTGTGTTTTACAAATCTATTGGAAATACTTTTAGATTGAAAATCCAATTGGAAATCTGAAAAAGAAGAAGAACTCCGTCCTTCACCACAGACCGTAGTGCCAGCATGGTCTGTGGTGTCTCACTGTAACCCTGACCCCCTTTCTCCAGTGACATCGTCCATTGGGCTGCTGATCTTTTCCCCACTAATGCGTAGGTGTGTGCTTAAAAATTAAACACAGCTCGGGGCTGGCCCCGTGGCCGACTGGTTAAGTTTGTGCGCTCGGCTGCAGGCGGCCCAGTGTTTTGTTGGTTTGAATCCTGGGCACAGACATGGCGCTGCTCATCAAGCCACGCTGAGGCGGCGTCCCACGTGCCACAACTATAGAAGGACCTACAACGAAGAATATACAACTGTGTACGGGGGTCTTTGAGGAGAAAGAGGAAAAAAATAAAATCTTTAAAAAAAGAAAAAAAATTAAACACAGCTCAAATTACATTTCTCTCAGGAGGTAAGGAAGGAGGATTAAAAAAAATTCCTTATTCCTTCCATCCTTGTCATGGGCCAAGAGTAAATCTTTATGCTTCAGAAAAATGGGAAATGACAAGTCCCCAAATTGTCAGTGAAACCTAGTGGTTTCAAATCAGAACTTAAAAAGTAGTGAAAATATTTAAAAATAGGGAAGTGATGTACATTTAGACATATATTTACAGATACTTTAAAAATCAACTTCAGGCTGTTTTTCAATCCATCATAAAGAACAGTGTGGTTGAGCCTTGGTCTTTATGAGCAGCGATTGGTCCCATGGGCAGATTTAGGTGCATTTCGTATTATGTTGTAAGATAAGATGTTAAGGATAAGCCACACAGGAAAAACAAGAAGAAAAATGAAATAGTCATCTCTCTCCAGAAAAGCTCTGAAAGAACAGTAATTTCCTCTTCAATTTTAATGAAAGGGTCTCCCCCCCAACCTTGTTGTTTCTGCCAAGAACAGGATTTCCTGCTATCCCGGCTAAAAGCACTAATTAAACTCCTTGCTTAGGATGCTGCCTTCTCTCGTGCAGCAGGGAAGGCGAGTCTCAAATTAATTGACAGGGGGAGCAATGGCCCCTGCTGTGGTTTGTCAACATGAACCAACCTTAGCTGCCTACTGTGAGGATCCCATTCATTAGAAAATGTTTGACCAGGTTTCCAACAGCCGGCTCCTATAGAGTACATTCTGATGGCTTTATGTCTAGATTCTATGTTGTTTTTCAGTATAGATGAAATTTAAGCAACTGGTCGTTTAAAAGAGACCTGATTTGAAGAGTTGGATGAGCAAATTAATTGGATTGTACAGTGCATGCAATATTTTGGACAGAAAGTTTGATAGTTCAAAACTGAAAAGAAATTAAAGAAAACATATGTAATCATTTTATAGTGGATATCCAGAAGTTTTTTTTGATTGAATTGTATTATAAAGTAGCTTTGAATTATAAAAAGTCTTTTTCACTACATACTTATATTTTCAAGTTAACTTTTTTTTTTTGAGATTGGTACCTGAGCTAACATCTGTTGCCAATCTTCCTTTTTTTTTTTCCCTTCTTCTCTCCAAAGCCCCCCAGTACATAGTTGTATATTCTAGTTGTGAGTGCCTCTGGTTGTGCTGTGTGGGATGCCGCCTCAGCATGGCCTAATGAGCGGTGCCATGTCAGCGCCCAGGATCCGAACTGGTGAAACCCTGGGCCGCCGAAGCAAAGCGCCTGAATTTAACCACTCGGCCACGGGGCCAGCCCCAAAATATAACAATTTTGAATGATGCCTTTTAGCAACTAAGAGCCTGAGTGATGTTTCCAGAACATGGAGCATATTGAGGGAAAGAGTACATATTATTCCAATAGAAGAATGTATGAAGCAGATCATGACAATTAAAAAGATGCCCACGTAATACTTAAGGTCCAGAGGTAGGCACAAGAGGTTAGAAGTTAATCGGGGGGAATTAAAAGGAAGTACCGTATTGCCGGATATCCACGCAGATCTGCTCCACACCAGCTGTCCCGTTGGTCTGGGGTGACTTGATGACTTCACAAGTTGACCATATGTTGTAGAACATAAACACAGGCACCGCAGAGAAACCAAACACGCCCAGCCAGGCCACTCCCAGTACGTAGGTGAGGAAGACGAACTAAGCGCAAGACGAGAGGAAGAGAGAATCGTCACTGAAACAGGCAAGGCGCATCCCCTGGGAAGAATGATTATGTGTTTCTGGCCCGATACCGAACTTGTGGGATGCATTTAGAGCACTGCCTGGGCCACGGTAGTGCCAAGGGAGGGGAGAACTGAGGGCTGGTATCTGGGGTAGAGTAGTGAAGTCACTTCCGGGACTTTTCAGGTCCCTCTCTTAACTAACAAGGACATGAAACCCCAAGAGGTGATCTCCCTTGTCCAAAGTCACAGAGCTAATTAGTGACAGGGCCTCCCACGTGGTGCTCTTTCTAAACATTAGTTCTAAGAACTCAGAGCATGGTACCATGGGATAGTGTCTGGATGCTTTTATAGGCCACTGAATTATAACTGCATATTTATCAAAAATTACCTTTATTTTACATAATAGGTAGTATAATAGCAATTGCTACAGGAAGCCCTTTCTCAAAAGGAACTTCCCTAGTTTTGTGATCCTGTGAAATTACTAAAAGCATTAGATGTTTGAAACTTGATTACAAGTTTAAAATAGCCTTGAACATAAGCTTAATGAACAGTGTATCAGATAAAATTCTCATTTCCCTCTTGGTTTTTTTGTCTTTAAGATTCACAGCAGCTCTGCAAGCAAAGCAATGGCTTAGGGAAAAATCTTCATCGCCTTCACCCACACGTTGCCATAGGCGATCTCAGGAAGAATATAATCATATTGCTTTACTTTCTTCATAACCTTCTGCCTTGACTACCAATTTTCACTTTGAAAGGCTGCTTCAAAAACTTTGTGGTATTTCTATTTTCAGAATGTGCACCCACAGAGTGTGTGGGCGAGGGTTTGGAATTCTCGTTTGGCTTTTATTTTTTTAAGCTGATCCTGAAGACCTGGAGATTCAATCTGACTTTCCACACTGCAGTTGGACGAGGTCGGCCTGGGGGTCAGGCTCAGACAGGCTGTCTCCTGTTGGTCGACCCAGGAAACTGCAGAAACAAGTTATTTTTTCTTTTATTTCAAGGATATTTAAACTTTCGGAAGTATTTGCATTTCTAAAAATATTCAAAGCAGCAGATTTGAGCAGTTTCACGCCCTCTTCCTCTTCCAGTGCTTATGGATGGGCTGCTCCAGACTAAGGTTTCTTTTTCTTACCCTTCAAAAGAAAACTTTACTTTCTAATAATACCACAAAGACTTGAAAATGGGCTGGTGGTTCTTTGCTTGGTGAGCCTTCCCTTCCTGCAGTGGTAAGGGCTCCACTTCTCCAAAGTGCGCAGTGGAGAGAGCCCAGTTGGGGGCCATTCCTATCATGGAGGCCTCGAGCATTCAGAATTGCTGCCTCAGCACTCGGGCAGGTGCTTCCTCTGAAGGACCAGTGACGGCAAGGCCTTCCTGTGAACGAGGAGCAGCTTCGCCATCCCTGGTGGGCAGAGCTCATTTGTCTTC
Organism: Equus przewalskii; assembly: GCF_037783145.1. Lineage (NCBI taxonomy): Eukaryota > Metazoa > Chordata > Mammalia > Perissodactyla > Equidae > Equus > Equus przewalskii. The sequence continues at coordinate 10,112,731 of NC_091863.1, forward strand.
CTCGCCTCATACAACTTCCTGTCGTGAGCATGGTGCTTCAGCTGTCATCAGCCTTCCCCTGTCACCTAGATCTTCCTAACATGCTCCAAGGTAGGTCCCTTCAATGATCCCCTGGAATGTATCAACAAAACCATAGTGTTCAAGGCACGGGCACCAGGAAGAGGAATGAAGACAGCCCAGGTCCTCTGCATAAGTGGCTTTTCAACGGATTAGAACAGATCTTTTCTCAAAGTCCAACATATACGCAGATAAACGTGGGCTGTGCTGGTTGGGGGCAGTTCTTCCTGCTTGGCATGGTGGTACAAAAGCCCCCACGCGCACCAGCACCCTCCTCCCTGAGAACAGCTCCAAACACAGGCCCACGTGGTCACCCATACCTCTCTGGGCGAAGACGCACAGCCTCCAGCACAAGCTCCTTATACTCTCTACTGTCCCTGGTATGTTAACGCTTGTTAGGAAGTAAACTGAGGCACATTAAAATTTCTGAGAAATGTGAAGATGTGTCTGAGCATACATCCATCTGAATGGGAACGCGGATAGGAGGCTCCAGCGACAGGGGCTGGGGAGAGGTTTTTATAGAGCAGACACAGAAGCAAAGCAAGGCGATGATTGGATTGGCTGTAGCTTACGCAGTTGCCTTATCTGAGAGACTGGTTGGCTTTCGGTGAGGGGGGAGTGCTCAGGTTTCATGTTCTCAGATTCCAGCGCATGGGCTCTGGCTCAGGTTTCGGTTTGCTTAGGTAGGCTGCCAAGGCCTGAGAGCCACCTCCAGCCACGGCCTCCCTGTGTAATGACTTGAACTCGTCAAAGGTCAAATGAATACTTTCAGTATCCAGAATGTTAAACATCAGGCAGTTGCCAATTTAATACTACGCCCTGGCAGAAACTGGCACAGTGGTCAAGTTCGCACATTCTGCTTCCGCTGCCTGGGGTTCGCCGGTTTGGATCCCGGGTGTGGACATGGCACCACTTATCAAGCCATGCTGTGGCAGGCATCCCACATATAAAGTAGAGGAAGATGGGCACGGATGTGAGCTCAGGGCTAATCTTCCTAAACAAAAAACCCCAAAAACCTGAGGGGTAGAAGTGAGGGGGGAAAGCTGCCATTTTAAAGCTGCCAGGAGTTTAGGTAGGGTTTTTCCCCACTTTTTGTTGCTATTTTCTCTCAGCTCCCTACAATCATGTCATTTCCTCTTTTTTTTGTTTTTTTTACAGTTGCCTCCTTCCCCCCAAAAGTAACCATTTCCCTGACTTGTATAGTAGTTACTTCATATTTTTTCTAAACAACACCTTTATCAGGATAGAATTTACTCCAGAGAGTTTTAAATTCATTTACTCCCTTGTTCTGTGAACTTCACCTTAAAAAGCCAAAGTGAAAGGAGAATCCTATTTGGGATTTGGAATTGGAGAGGTTCGAATCAACAAAGAATGGGATCGCTCAGCAGGTGAGTGGCGGCTTCCATCGCTGGCGGCAGTTTCTTTCAGGAATGTGGTTTTCTGAATAACACTCGCTGAGGAGACTATTTGTCTCAGGGAGACTCTTTGTCCCCAGGAGACTGTTTGTCCCTGGAGACTGTGTGTGCACGCGTTCCTGTTCTGAAGTCCCACAAACGCTGTCACTGCACTGAACTTAAATGTTGGTACAGGGCCCCTCCTAGTTTATCATGTTTGGATGGACCTCTCCCTGGGGATGGAGGGTCTCCTGGGCGGGGTGGATCTGGGTGGAACACAAAGTTGGGGTCAGACATGCTGAAAGGCACCGCTGAGGTGAAAGAACAACAGGGCACAGGCAGGGCCCAGGAGGGACAGAGGAGCAGGACCCTAGGTGGGGCCAGCCCTGTCAACTCCAGCAGGAGTGGTTTCTGCATTGGCATCTCCTTGTCGCAGCCCCCTGGCCTCAGTAACACTCTGTTACATTTACAGCCTCGTCTTAGCCATGCTGTGGGACTGGCCCAGCCTGGGTGTGATACAGGAGGGAGCATCGGCCTGAGGGCACAGTAGCTCAGGTTGGTGGGAAGCAGCCTGGTGGAGAGCAGAGGCTGGGCAGAACCAGCAGGGCTGGCTGCGGGGCAGGTCCCTCTGCAGGATCAGGGCAATGTGTTGGACTGAACAAGAAATTTCCAGAGATCACAGCGGGAGAGACTTAAGCCCTAGGCACCACTTGCTGTAGCCTGTAGGATGTCAGGCTCAGCTGACTGTGAGGTGGGCATTCATGGGAACAACGACAGAGATAAGACTCAAGCTTCCATCAAATTCTCCGGACCCTTTAGGGGCATCTCCTTGGCCACTTTCTTCTTCCTTGCACCCCCTGACATTCCTTACCTGTCTGGCTGTTCCTCCCTTAGGTCCTCACGAAGGCTCCTTTCCTTTGGCCTACCCAGTAGACAGTGGTGTGGCCCAGGGCTCTCTCCCTCCCCAAACCTCGGCGTGAACTTATTCATGCCCGCCACTCTTCCATGGACAACTCTCAGGCACCCCCAGCCCAGTGTTCCCAGAAACCCCAGCCCAAGCCTCTCAGCGACGCTCCCGATAACCCCACCTGGCTAGCGGCGGGCACATCCAGCCCCGATACTAACATGGGAGCGGGATCTCCATCCTCCCCCACCCACCCAAATGGCAGGCAGCCTTCACACACAGCGAGCCAGAGACTAGGCACTCACTCCCTCCTCTTGTGCTCACTCTCATATGCCAATCCAGGAGGCCACCTGGCCCGCAGTCTTTGAATCTGTCCCCTCTTCTCTACTCCACTGCCGGAGCCTAGTTCAGAGCTCTGCCATCGCTCACCAGGAGCCTTGCGATCACCTCTAGCTAACCTCTCCTCCTTCCCTCCAATCCATGCTCCACACCACTCGGAGATCACTCTCCCACGTGCATGATCATATCACTCCTGCTCAGCTTTGTCTTCTGATTTTACTCCTAGCCTGGGACTCAAGGTCTTTCCTGATCTGGTCCCTGTCACCCGCCGCCTCCCGCCCCAAGCAGCGTCATTTCCATCCTCCTTCGCTAGACCCTTCCCTTCCAGCCGGCGCACACCACTGCTTCCCTGGAGTGCCTCCCTCTTTTCTGGGCCCCTCTGCCCTGCTCATGCTGGGTCCTCTTCCCCAATCGCGCGTGGGGCAATTTCCTCCCCTCCAGCCTGCGGCCAAGCCCTCCCTGATTCTGCTACCCTCCCCGTGCCCACCGCCTTTTGCACAGATTTCTGACTGCAGTTTCCAGGCTATTAACGAAGGACTCAGAAACTTAGCAGGAACTAAGGGCCAGACAGAGAAGCAGCAGAGGCAGCGCATTTCAGCAGTTTCCCTAGGACCAGAGGGTCCCTCCTGGGGTGAGCAGCTACCAGCGATGAGTCTACCCAGGGAAGGATTGCACCTACTTCAATGCACCCTGCGTCACAGACCCTCCGGAGCAGGCTCGCAGCTGGTCGCCACACTCTGCGTGCCATCTTGGAGGATTTTTATGAACACTAGGCTCTCCGGGTGTTTGAAGGCAGACTCTACGTCCTCTCTCCACCAGGAGCAGAAGGCTCTGTCAGTGCCCGGCCTGCAGCGAGGGCGGCTGGCCTGCTCAGGGCGTGCCAATGCTTTCAGCAGCCAGCCGGGGCTCTGCCTCAGTGCGGGTGCTTCCCCGGCTCCCAAACTCTTGCCTTTACGCCTGACCTCTCTTTCAACGCCAGACCAACACAGCCAGCTGCCTGGGAGGCATTTTGACGTGAATATGCCATTACAACTCCAATTCAACCTGCCCCAAATCAAGCTCATAAATGCCTCTCTCCTCCTAGCCTCTCAGCTCACACTGAGTTTCCTTTTGTGATGCAGCACCTCCTAACCCTGTCTCTCAATGAGCTCTTTTTAAAGCTTTGTCCTCCTGTGACCAGAGGTCAGCAAACGCCTGCAAAAGGCCAGACAGGGAACAGTTTAGGCTCTGCGGGCCACATACGGTCTCTTGCAACTACATAGCTGTGCCGTTACAGCGTGAAAGCAGCCACCGACAACACGTCACCGAGTGGATGTGGCAGGGTGCAATAAAACTACTTATGGTCATCAAAACTTGAGTTTCATATAATTTTCATGTATCATAAGATGTTATTCATTTGTTTCTTTCCCCTAACAATTTAAAGCTATAAAGCCATTCTCAGCTTATTAGCCGTCCAGAAACAGGTCGTGGGCCTGATTTGGCCCAAGAGCTGGAGTTTGCTAACCCCTGTCTTTAGACTACCAGATTCTGGAGGACAGGAGCCTGTGTTTTAATCTTTGTACCCCCAGTGACTAGCAAAGTCTCCACGTATGTGCTTAGTAGAAAAAGTGCTTGGTAAATACTTCCAGAAGGATTTTCATAGTACACAGTACATGTAAGTCTTTATGGCTACGATCCATATTCAAAGACAAATGAAGGGGAGCATTGAGACAATATGAAAGTGGCCTTTCCCAGTTGAAAAATCTTCAATACCCCTGTTACCTGTACGTTGATAAGGGAAATGTTTGATTTAATACTACAAGCCATATATTTTAATCTCTTATCAATAATATGTTGAAGATTTTTTCATATTCCTAATCTAAATCGGTAAGAACAATATTTGTGTCATGGACCCCATCCACTCTCAGTTAGCTCGTAGCTTCTACCAAATATAAAGGAATACAGAGAGGTTGTATATCAGACAATCAGATTCGCACTCACCATGCCACTGATGCATCGGCCACAGGCGGTGGTTTTAAACTCCCCGTGCAGTTCTTTCACTGCACTTGTGGTGTAAAAGCCTTCTGCCAACAGAATGATCCCGTACAAGAAGAAGAAGGAGGCAATTCCATAGATGACATACTGCATCAGCTGTATCCTAGGAAAAGGAAGAAGAGATCCTGAAAAGTTAAATTCACTGCGTGGTAAACAGACAACGTTTTCAGCCTCTGGAGGGAGGACGTGAGGGTGATGTTCCTGTGACATCTCCCACCCAGCTGATGGCTCCGGTGGGCTCATGGGGCATTCCAGGCAGGCATTCCTGCCCACACCACCGCAGCCTAGGCCTTTCTTCCGAGGTGGGCCCACTGTGGAGGTGGACAACCTTCCCTGACAAGGCAGAAGTTTCCTTTCCTTCCTTGACAAGGTCAAGGGCAGGGGCCCAGTTGTAAGCTTTTAATACTTACTCAAGTTCTGTGCTGCGAGGGCTAGAATCTTCATTTTGCATATAAGTAAACACACGCTTTGAGGAGTTAAGTTACTTGTCCAAGGATACACAGTTAGTGATAGAGCCAGCATTTGACCTCTGCTCCAATGGACATGTTCCTTCCGCCATGTCAAAATGCCTCCCAAGCAGGCCTAGTGGTTCCTGTTACTCTGAGAGAAACCCTAAGTAAGCACTCGGGCCTTCTTCAAGGAGTGACTTGGGCAGATGTTTTTTGCATTGAGATTCTCACTATACAAGTGATAATATGTGAAGTAGGTTTAAGATACAAAAAGTTAATTCAGAACTAACTTTGTCTTCTGAAGGCCGACAGACCCAGATGACTGTTCCTCAACCTTTGGCTGCCCATTGGAACCACATGGGGAGCTTTAGAGAATACTAGTACCTGGGTCCTATCCCCGGAGACTGTGACTTAATCAGCCTTGGGTCAAACACGGGCATGAGAATTTTTTCAAGATTCCGGGAAGCTGAGAGCCACTTATCAAGATCAGTAGCTAATTAAACCAACACACCTTTCCCAGGTTCAGTGGTGGCAAATATTTCTTGGTCTTCTTTGTACATAGCTGGCACTCAATGAGTGCCTTGTCCTTCTTGATCCTCCTTACAACCTCCCCCACCCTTGCTCATTTCTTTGGATGTCATTTATGAACAGATAAAAAAGAATAAAACTCCTGAAGGACTCTTTCCACATGATTCTATTATTGTTCCGTAAAAATTCATTCATGCCTTTTTCAGTCTGATAGAAAAATTTCTTACAATCACAAGATACCTAAACACTGTGAAACTTTGGGAGTCAAGGAAAGAATCAGAAAACACTGAAAGAAATAGAGAAAGGGGGAAATATATAAAGGAAATGAATACATTGCTGCTGAGCTTGCACAGTTATGAGAATCTATGCATGGGAGGTGTTGAGGCTCCACTGAGGACCATTCCAGAATGGGAGAGCAGAGATTTTGGGCTAAATCCCCAAAACTTTCCCTTTTCTACATCGGAGGATACCCTGGGATTTGTTCTTCCGCCTGATGAATTAATGTCCAAGTGCTGCTCCTGTAGACTTAGAGTTGGGGTAAGTCCTCAACAGGGCTCCTGTCATTCCAGGGATGGTCATTTCCCGTGAGAACTGTGGAGGGCATCTGTTACTTGGGAACCATGATAACTCGCTCTGGTGTGATGACTGGCAACATCAACCTATCATCTTGCCACAGTCCCCCACACCCATGGCTACCGTGTGCGGAGGGTCCTATGTGTGCATCTTGCCGTTCCCAGGTGAGATCCCACCCCCGGGGGCCAAACACCCACTGCATTCTTGGCCCGTTCTTTTTCCTTCTCTCGTGGACCTGTTTCTATCTGCATACAGTGAGCTTTAACGAAAAGCAACAGTTTTCTGCCAGCAGAGCACACTGTAGTCTTTTTGAAAACGTCATGGGGTGGTTGCACTTTAAATACATTTTTAAAGGGAAGCAGGTACTTACACCTCGCTCAGCAAGGCATGGTCACTTGTGTTGGTGGAGAAGTGTTGCTCGAGAATCGCCACGGTCCCAGCGAGAGCCACATGCCCACAGCCACAGAACAAGGCGACCCCGGAGAAGCAGAGGATGGTGGCCACCAGAGAGGCATAGGGAACTCCTCCCAGACACTTGATGCAGCATTCAAAGCAGCCTGGACCCAAAGGAGAGAAAACGCAGCTGTTAGAAGCAAGACGCCTCTGGTCTCCACCACCACCACACATCAGCAGAGAAGGCTCTACTTTTCCATCTTCCCTCTCATGCTCTATGGTTAATAGCGCAACATCCCAAGGGCCAGTGGGGTAGCTGTCATCATCGCGCATTCTGTGGGTGAGGATGCTGGGGCTCCGAGAGGGAACATAGCTTAATTTGCTCTGGGTGAGTGGCAGAGCAGCCGACTGACAAATAGTTACAGAGTAAGTCACAATTCTAGAGCTTCCTGATTGACCCGGGGTGGGGAAAGGGGACCCCCGCTCAAGTCATGATAAGGAGCAATCATTCCACTAACAAAGTCAAAAGAGAGGACAGCAGTGAAGCCGCAGTTCCATGAAAAAAAGCGACCGTCAAGTTCCCCCAACCTCAGCCTTCTGGGGTTTCAAGTACCTCTATTTCTGCAGCAGCCAATGGCTTTCCCCGAGCCTTTGACCTCCTGGGCAACCAGAAGAATCAAATACAGTAATTATACTGCTGCTGCGATCAGAAAAAAATCAACATGATCATTTTGGAAAGGTGATGGGTATTTTGGGCCCTAAAAGTACAAAGTCACCAAGATCCACTCAAGTGGGTCCACTCAAGTTTCATTCAATACCAGAAATTACCCCTCAACTTTTTAATAACAATGTACTCCCAGTTCAGCCAGCACGAGCAGTTTATTCATAGTCCTCCTCCTGCTCCCCGGCTTCCATCTGCCCTCTTTCCCGACACACATGTTCAGAGTAAGGACCCAGAACTGGTGGGTGACATTTAAGTACTTGAAGAGGGAAAAGGAACAGAAGAAAAAAAAAAGACAAAATGAGCATCCATGAAGTGAAATGAAGGAGAGAGAGCCACAATTCACTCTTCATCTTGAGAAGAATAAGAGTTGTATTCATTTTTTTAAAATAATCTTTTACTTGAGATATCCATAAAGAACTTCCCAAGGGGCAGAGCTGGGTGACATTTTCAGTTCGGAGACACTCATGTTTCAGTAGAACAGTGCTGGCCTCGGGATAATGTCAGTACCTCTCCTGACCTCCCATCCCTGTTTATAGTATCCAGACCCTTAAGTAAATGGCTCGTCAGGGAAATTGAACTCTGAATGCATTATGGTGTTTAGCTGCAATCAAGAGCAGTTCATTACTTTGAGGCAAGCACATTAAGCCAGCTAAATTTCTCTCCCCTAAATGGTCTTTACAGTAGACAGGGAATGAGTACCCAGCATAAAACACTAGAGATAGCCTTTCCCATTTTGACGAGCATCCCATTCTAAACGAGCATTTGCTTAAACCTACCACAAAAGGTGACTGCAAACCCTCACTACCAGATTTCTCTTTAGTTCCCTGGAAAATAAAAAATGTCAAAGCTTCATAAGAAAGTTTCCTTCCTTTTATTTCAATAGATGACCAGCTGTTTTCATGAAGACCAACCTCCCTGAAATGGATTTATGAAACTACATAAAATGGGAATCCGTGCACAATACAGCTGAAGTTCCCTAGCAAGTCAGTACCTTACAGAGCATTGGACACTTGAGACATGTGAACAAGGATGATAGAGTTCAATCTTATTTTGTCATATGACTTTCTGGAGGCTGAGGTGAGAAGAATTCAACTAAAAATCCATATTCTCTCCAGGCTCCCAAACCAAGAAAAACCAAAATCCCCAGCCTCGTTGTATCCCATTATATAAAGAGAAAATAGACCTGTGTGTGTTGTATCATTCACAATCTCCCCCATTCTCAGTCTCTGTGATGATGTTAGGAACAAGATGATTGCCTGCTTCCTTGGCTAACAAAGTTATACCTGGTCCTTACTGGACAGAGATGTGTGGCCTTGAGACTGGGCTGTCCAATATGATAGCCACTAGCACATGGGGCTATTTAAATTATTTAAAGTTAAACAAAAATTCAGTTCCTCAGTTGCACTAGCCACATTTCACATGCTCAATAGCCACCTGTGCTAATGGCTATAGAACATTCTCTCATCTCAGAACACTACTTTGAGAGATATATTTTGACTTGCCACATATTTGATTTTCTTTAACACGAGCTGGGTTCTGAGTTTTACTTTAGAGTTCATTAATTCAGTACTTTTTGAAGACCTACTGGGTGCTAAGCACTGTGCTTGGCACTAGGGATACAAATATGAAATAAGACATCTTCTTTGCCTTCAAGGAGATCAATCTAATGCTGCAGGCAGACAAGTAACATAATTATTATAGTACAGCGTGATGAGGGCCAAGATATAGACTGCTATAGAGTCAGTGGATGGCGGGTGGGGAAGAAGGGGAGAGAGGAGGACAGGAGGGAATATAATTCACATTGGAGAGGGGAAAGGAAAGGCTTTCCACAGAAAGACCTAGTACGCAGAATACACAAACAGCTGACATGGGAATATTGATATATAATCTGATAAAATGCTCATTTCGGAATATTTTTGTTATGTATATATTTTAATAAACCCACATGCCTTCTCATCATCTGGAGTTAGGGTTCGGTGATAGGGTGTAGTGCACTTGCCCTTCAACAACAGAACTCATCCTTCCAAATCCACAGTTGCCACTTCAAAACAGTCTTTCATCCAAAGGGTTATAGCATTCTGCTCCTTTCAAAGGAAGTATCACAGCTGCTCCCTGACTCAAAAAGACCAGTGGGGTTAGAAGAATGATGCCGTTCAGGCCCAAATCCACCATGAGATCAAGGCTCAAGTTCCCCTGCTATTTGTATCTTTCAAGGACTCCATATGTCCCATGCTGTGGGTCTAGTTTTATAACAGCAGGGAAAAGGAAGGACTCAAGGATTTTGGGGATCCCTTCAATGAATTAGACTCTCTCAGCAGATGCCAATGCTCTCACGTTTTCAGCAGATGATTTTACTTGTGGCTATAGGAACTCTGGCTCCTGTAGAACAGAAGGCACCATATTGGCTATTGTTGGTCCACACAAACAGATAAAACTCTTACAGACCCTGCCGGCCATTGTGAACAGAAGCTTGTGGAATACAACATGGGAAAAATTTATAGGAACCAATACAGTTGGATACAGAGCTTAGTCTAGCTTGGTTGACCAGTTATCTGCAGGGCTCAAATTGTATGTGCGGTGGATATTCGACCATCTATTTATGGATCGTTCCCCATGGTACCTTCTATGTCAGTCTAGAAGCTCTCTCTATTCACACTGTGTAAGATATCTTTGAACACTGGGTACTTTGGTCATATGCCACACACTTGTCCCAGAGAAAACAAAGCTGCTACAAAAAGTAACAAAAATCTAAAGATATTTTCTAAGTATGGATATCAGTACTGTTAGTGCCCTCACATTAATAGCATTCCTGACTCGAAAAACACGTAGGTAGGTATGTGGCAGAGGTGGTGGTGGAGGCCATGTGACGATGTGTGTTCAGGCTGGCCTCATAGGTGTGCAACCTGTGCAGTCTCATGGGGCTCTGTGCTTGGTTTAATGCTCTGCTATCGCCATCTTGAAATTCTTAATAATTTTTGAACAATTTCTGAATTTTCATTTTGCACTGGGCTTGCAAATTATGGAGCCAGTCCTGAGTGTATTTATGTGGGAGGAGGAAGGAGGGGTTCTTTTTACTTTATATGTCCATAGTGCATTCTGTTTCATTTCATAGTGTTAGATAGAAATACAACCTAGAAAGGCAGACATCACCTTGCCTACCGTATCATCCTGAGTACAGCGACCATCAAACTCTATGTAAAGGGACTAGGCATGTGCTAGAATTACAACTTCCTCTTCACTCCGAAAGGGAATAGCAATTACCTACTATAGCACCCATCACAGAGTCAACGCTCAAAGTTCTCCTAAACCAGAGATAGGCAAACTAGAGCCTGTGATTTTGCAAATAAAATTTTATTGAAACACAGTTTACACCTGTTCATTTACAAATTGTGACAATTTTTGCCCTACAATGGCAGAGTTGAGTAGCTGTGACAGAGAGCGTGTGGCTTACAAAGCCTGAAATATTTACTATTTACAGAAAAAGTTTGCAGACCCACATCCAGGCATACTGACATTCAGAGTGTGGTCCCAGGACCAGCAGCATCAGCATCATCTATGAACATATTAAAAATGCAAGTTCTTGGGTCCCACCCCAGAACAACTGAATCAGAAACTCAGAGTCGGTGGGATCAGGGGACGGACTCAGTAATCTGTGTTTTATCAAGCCCTTTGGGTGATTCTCACACAGACTCAAATTTGAGAACTGCTATCCTACAGAACCATGCAAGCTCTTCACTGTGTCAATTCCACCTGCTTTCTTTTATTACCAGCCAAATTCCACTACAATAAAAATCTAACTCCACAAAATGATTCATGGTTTCTGGCCAAGATGGAGTAACAGGGACCTAATTTATTCTCCTGCCTGAAACAACTAAACAACAGGACAAAACATATGAAACAATGGTTTTCAAGATATGAGACATCACGCTATGAAGAACCATTAACCATGGCTGAGTTAATTACTAAAATAAATACTCAACAGAACCAAAGAACCAACGTTAGACGACCTGTAACTCATTTCGAAGAAGCAGTCAGCATAGGTTCATCTGAAGGCCAAGCTCAGCCCTCACTCAAACAGGAGAAACTCTTCCCCATAACCCTGTGGTTGTCATCATCTGGGGTACTGGGGTTTCTTGAAGGCCTCATTTAATTGAAGCTGTCAGTTAGCCAGAGTAACAGACATGGGTGAGGATGACAGAATTGAGAGGGAAGGAGCATCTGTCCATTCACTCATTCCATTTGATTCAGATAGTGACTACTCAATGCTCACCAAGTGTCTTTGATGCCCCAAGCACTGGGCTGGGCAATGGGGACTCGATGAGGAGCTAAGACATGCGTGGTCTACACTCTAACAGAGTTTATGCTTACGGGGGAGATGGACATTAACCAAATGGTTTTAAGCTCAGAAGTGCTAGAAGTGCACACAATGGGGACTGATTTAGGCTTCTAGGGGGTGGCTGGGACAGCTTCTGGAGCTTAAATATGAAGAATGAACTTGAGTTAATTAGGTAAAGCGAGAGAAGGATGAGCTAAGGAGGGTGTTCCAGGAAACAGGAACAGCATCAACAAAAGCTCTGGGGTGGAAAAGATCAGGGCACTTTCTGGGGCTTGAAAGAAGCCAGAACAGAGAGTACACAGTGAGGGTGGGGCAAAGGAGGCAGGAGGGCTCTCTCAGAGCTGGATCACCGAGGGCTTGCCAGGCTGTCTTAAGGATTCTAGACTTTATCGTCAGAAGCACGTGAAGCCACTCAGCATTTGTAACCCTGGGGAACAGACTGGGGTTGTAAAAGATCACTCTAGCTGATGCGCTGGGAATAAAGCGGATGTGGAGGAGGAGGAGCTCATTGCAGTGCTTCAGGCAAAAGGTGACAGGAGCTTGGACCAAGGCAAAGGCAATGGAAGTGGAAGAAATGGATGAGTCTGGGAGATGTTTAAGATGTTAACTGGGTACAACTTGGTGTGAATTTGACGGTGGAGTTGGGGATGGATCCTAAATGTCTGGCATGTATAACCAGATGGGTGTTGTGTTGTACCCTGAGCCACGGCTGACTGGAAGGAGGCCAGACTTTGAGGACAAAGAATGTTGAATTCAGTTTTAGACAGGCTGAGTTTGAGGTGATTGGATGTCATCTTAAGGGAGGATTTCTGGTAGGTGATTGGCTACGTGAGTCTGTTGGTCAGAAGAGCTAAAGTTGGGTGCTGTCAGTTTCTATTGGACAGCAATAAAAACTTTCAGAAGTCAAGAAAAGATAGACGATTTCTCAGTGGAAAGTGCTTTAGACCCTTTGCTTTGCGAAGTGTGGTCCTTGGACAAGCAGCTTCAGCAGGGAGCTTGGGAGAAATGTAGATTCTTGAGCCCCACTCCCAACCGACTGAGTCAGAATCTGCATTTTAACAAGCCCCAACAAAGTGATTTGTGTGCACATGAAAGTCTGAGAAGCCCATTTCTAGTCAACAGTCCCATCTTCCCAGTCTCAGGTGTGGCGTTCTCAGTGCATTTGAAGTGCCTGCTTTTGTGTTCAACTGTGATTGGTGTTTTCTCCCTATAAGGTGGCCACTGGGCTTGGCCATAACACTCTAGCCACTTGCAAATCAAATGACACATTTCACGGGCCGCAACGAAGAAAAACAAAATGTTCCCAAGTTGTTCAGCAGTCTTGAAACGAATACAATTAGAGTGCTTTTCCTGAGTCAAGTGAGTACTGGTAACCTCAGAATTTTTCACAAAGATGCTTTCGTGCCATTGAGGGGTCTGAGAACCCCGGGATGTAGTCATTCAAGAAAGCGGACTTATCCCTGCCCCAACCCATGGCGATGAGTGTGCCTTACAGACAAAGGAAGCAGATCTGTGACTCAGGCTGTCCCCAGTATGAGAAGTCACAGGCAAGGCTGATGCTTTTAAATATGCCAGGGCCCAGCAGAGCACCACACCGTTACAAGCTTATGCTAGCTAAGGAAGATCAATACTTTTCTTGGATACTCCTATAAAGCCACAGCTGAGTTTTCCCAAGCTTCGAACCAGCAATGACAACGTTGGTTAACATGAACCAGAAAGGGCAAGGCAAGGCAATCGTTTTTTTTTTGATGCCTGTGATCTACTCATGTAAAAAAAAAAAAATCCACGCTAGGCCTTCTGGCACATTTACTAGTAATTCTCAACACCTCTCACCAAGCCCCAAAACCTCTGTTAGTTTAACAATGTCTTAAGCCTTCATTTAGCCGGTCTCTGTGGCTAAAGAGAATTTTAGGTTTTGAGTCACACAAAAACTCCAGTGTGCGTTAAAACAGTTTAAATATAAACCACATAGTAGGGAGAAAAAATACGCAGCTATGTCTCTAACTCTCAATAGCCATTTGTCTCTAGCATCTCTAGAACCTTTTGTGCAGAACAACAGAATAAAACACGTTTTGTCCTCAGGCCTGTGGATGGCCGTTGCCATGGCTGTGAGTTCATAACGGCCCAGTGATTTGCCCCAAGTTGTCTGTGATCCTGGCTGCAGATTTAATGCTGCCTCAGAAGAAGGGCCAGCGGGAACAAGGGCTCGGATTCTTCCCCAGGGAATGAATGTCACACACACACACTCACACACACACACCCCCGCCCTCTACGCACGGGCTTCTTTGCTACTTTACCAATTCCTAATGAGCCACGAAATTAAAGAGAAAAGGAGAAGTGACCACGGTTTACAACTTTCAAACAACCAGCAGCAGGAAAACGGAGGTGAACAGAATCTTATCTAAGAGAAGCAAAAGTGAATGTGAGCCAAGAGAGGGCTCCCTGAGTCTGAGATGGCCGGGGCTGCGCTTCTCAGCAGGGGTGACTGTGGCCCCCAGGGGACATCCAGCAATGTCTGGGACATGGTGGGTTGTCACAACTAGGGGAGGGGGTCTACTGGCTCTTGTGGGTAGAGACCAGGGATGCTAAATATCCTACAGTGCACAGGACAGCCCCACAACAATGATCCGACCCCAAATGTCAGTAGTGCCAAGGTGAAGAATCCCCGAGGTAGCATAAACAAAAAGACTATACATTGTTTACATCAGTGGTTTTCAGCTGTGGACAGTTCTGCCCCCCAGAGGACACTGGGCATGTGTGGAGACATTGTCAGTCATCACAACTTGGAGGGCGCTCCTAGCATGTGGTAGCTGGAAGCCAGGCATGCTGCTAACCCCTCCAGTGGACAGGACGGCCCACCAAGTGCGATGAGGCGCGAATGTCAGTGGTGCCAAAGGGGAGAAACCCGTTCTAAGGTTACAACGTACAATGCCAGTCTGAGACACCTGGTGTTACTGCTAAATTCTACAATTAACAACAAAAAGAACTTAACATAAACTTGACTTTGTTTAATATTATAGAGAGGTTCTCAAATTTTGTCACACATTAGATTATCTGGAGGGCATTTGAAAGCTGATGCCCAGACTTCATCCCAGACCAATTAAGTCAGAATTTCTGGGGGTGGGACTCAGCAATTAGAGATTTTGCTTTAAAAAAAAAAAAAAAAAAGCTCCCCAGGCGATTTCAATGAGCACCTAAGTTGGAGAACAGCGTTAGAGAGCAAGGGGTCAGCAAACTCTGGCCCATGGCCAAACTCAGTTCTCCATCTGGTCTGTGAACTAAGAATGCTTTTTTACATTTATAAATGATTAAAAACAATAAACCTCAAAGAATAATAATATTTCATGACACATGAAAAGTATATGAAATTCAAATTTCTGTGTCCATAAATAAAGTTTTATTGGCACCCAGCCACTCTGGTTCGTTTATGTAGTGTGTGTGGCTATTTTCAAGCTACAAAGGCAGAGTTGAGTAGTTGCCACAGATATTTACCATCTGGCCCTTTACAGGAAAAACTGGCAGATCGCTATTAAAAGAGCAGTGGTTCTCAAACTTTAATGTGCAGATCAAGCCCCTGGGGATCTCCTTCAAATGCAGAGTCACCTGTTTAGGCAGAGCTCCAGAGAGGCCTGAGCTTCTGCATTTCTTAGTGGCTCCCAGGTGATTCTGTTTTGCGAGTCCACCGGCCCCACATTGAGCCACAAGGGCAGAAAACAGGGGTCCTCAAAGGAGGGTCTGTGCAGCCCTGGGAGACCTGCGACTCTTTCAGGAGGTCTGAGAGGCCAAAACTCTTTTTGTAATGGCACTCAGATGTCATTGACTTTTTCCACTGTGCTGACATTTGCACAGGAAAACTGCTGATGGCTCAGCACGAATCAGGCAGTGGCAGCAAAGAGTACTGATCAGCAGAGCGTTCTCCCCACCCTGCCCTCACAGTCACAAACAGAAATCAAAATAAAACAATTCACTGAGAAATGGCCTCGACCCAGGAAAAAGTTATTAATTTGATGAAATCTCAACCCCTCGACCGTTTGGAGATTCTGAAATGGGAAGGGCGCATGAAGTCCTTGTGCCATGTACCAGTCAGACGGCTGTCTAGAGAACAGTTCTTGGGTAATTGAGTTACAAGCTGAACTAGCGCCTTCTTTCGTGGAACCCCATTTTTTCTTGAAAGAATAACTGGCAAGCTGTAGTTATTAAGACTTGGGTATCTGGCAGAAATTCTCTCAAAAATGATCCAAGTGAGGGGCCGGCCCGGTGGTGCAGTGGTTAAGTTCGCACGTTCCGCTTCAGCGGTCCAGGGTTCACCGGTTCAGATCCTGGGTGTGGACCTACGCACCACCTGTCAAGCCATGCTGTGGCAGGCGTCCCACATATAAAGTAGAGGAAGATGGGCACAGATGTTAGCTCAGGGCCAGTCTTCCTCAACGAAAAGAGGAGGACTGGCGGCAGAAGTTAGCTCAGGGCTAATCTTCCTCAAAAAAAAAAAAAAAAAAATCAAAGTGAGCTTGTCATTTCGAAGAAAACAATTGATAGTATTTGTTGCCAATCAATTTTGGAAAACTTGCACCTGCCACAGTAAAAGTACCAGCCTCCCACTACTTACAAGACTTCTTGATGAAATTGGTGGTGATATTAACAAATGTGACTTTTTTTGATAGGTACAATGAGACGTGTCAATATTTGGAAGATCTGCACAACTCAACCAATCTTTTCCAAATGACCAATGTGTGATGTTTACAAAACCATTCTTGAATAGAGAGCCAATCAAAGCGGAAGAAAGAGCAACCGACTTTAACGGATCACAGCACAGAAAGTTCATCGATATGGTTTCAGATTCTACATTACAAACAATCTTTAAGAAACCACCACTTGTTGAATTTTGGTGTATAATCAAGGAAGAGTTCCACAAATATATGAAAAGCCCATTGCAACACTCCTCCCTTCTCCAACTCCAACTCTGTGAGAGACCGAGTTCTCTTTATGTACTTCAACCCAAACTAGATAGCCCAAGATGGCTCTGAATGAACGTAGAGGCGGACGTAAGAATCCAGCTGTCTAATATTAAGCCAGATATTAAGGAGATTTGCAAAGATGTAAAACAGTATTACTCTTCTCACTAAAGATTTATTTTGTTTTGGAAAATAGTTATCTTTCCTAAACATTATTTATGTTAACATGTAATGGGTTTATTATTGTTATTTTAAATAAATAAGTTTATTATTTAATAATAAGTTTCTCGGTTATAATTTCTGACATAGAAAATATTTATAGATATAACCCACATGAGCAAAAGCTTTTTAGGGCCTTCAATATTTGTAAGAATGTAGAGGGACCCAACACCCAGAAGTCTGTGAACCACCGTTACGAGGCTAAATTAAGAAGGCATCAGGAAGCCAAGCGGCAAGAGGGCTTCCTATTAAAAAGCTAAGTGAGAAATCACTCAAATGACAGATAAGTGGGTTCTCAGTTCTCTCTTGACCTTCTCAAAGTCGTTGACATAAAAGTTCAACTATATAACGCTAAGAATGCTGAAACTATTTTTAATGATATAAAGGGAACTGCTTTTCAGCAGATCCTTTTAAACGCCTGTCCTAAAATCTATTAAATAAGAAATTTTCATTCTTGTGGCATATTGTGAAAAATCTTAAAATAGATTAGCCTCTAATATTTGCAATAGGGCATGAGCAATAGAAGATAGGCAATTATGCAAAAGTAAAGATATGTTCCCATGGTGAGAATAAACAAATTCAAGAAACAGACACTTGCTAGGGTCTTCCTTTGCGTTTTGTGGGAACCGGCTTGGGTTTTCCTATAGACCATGTATGCGCTCTTAGCCTAGGAAAGTGGGGGAGCCAAGAATCAGGGAAACCGATGGTGAGTAGGGGAAGCTGGCTCTAAGTTCAGATGGCACTGATTTTAAGAGCATGGAGATCTGTAGGGTGTTCAAGAAATCTGAGAACTACCTGCAATATTAAGCTTTAGCAGCACTCAATCTCCTTAACCATCTGGGCGACAGCGTCTGTGCTTTCCTGGATTCCACTGAATTCAATGAGTGCCTGTTAAATTGCTGCTGTATGCCAGGCACCGTGCAGGGGGCAGCAGGGGCTTGGTTGGCCCTGCCCGCATTGACACTTTGGAGTGGGGTGAGGGAGAGAAACACCTAAGAAATCATTGAAGTAGAATAAAAAGAGAGGTGACTCAGGGACACAGGGAGTGAGGTAAGGACAAGTCTCCTTGGTCTAGTGTGGGGAGCTACAGAAAGGCTGTGTGGGTGACAGTAGTGTAGACAGGCCTTGCCTGTCTGCAGTGTCAAACAGAAGAATCCCATGGTTAGGACAGATGGAAAAGCATGAGGGAAGGCGAGCGGGCCCAATGTGGGGAGAGCTCAAGGTGTGGCTGAGTTTATGGAGGACACCAGGGCAGTAGCTGGGGAGAAGCTGGAGAGGCAGGTGGGACCCCGCTGTGGGAGGCCTCCACGCCAGCCTGAAGCCTCGTGAGCTTCATTTTGCAGGCAGTGGGGAGAGAGGGAAGGCTTGCGAGCAGGCGAGTGACATGATCCGAGGTATGCTTTTAAGAGATTAATCTGGCGCTGCTGTGTAGGCTGGATTGGAGTGGGTGCAAACCAAACTCTTCTACTGTAGGTGGTAGCAGAATGGATCTTTCTGAGTTTTATTCAAAGGGCACAGGGCATATTCAATGAAGGCAGGAAGGATGAAAATCAGACAAAGCTTGGAGCTATTAAGCAGTAAACGTCACACAACATTTTACAGAAATGGCTTAGCGAGAAACAGTGGGAGAATTAATGTGAACAAATCTTCATAAGGGCCATTCTAGAAAATTTAAACTAATCCAGAGAGACAGAAAGCAAATCAGAAGTAGGTGAGAGGGAGGGCTTACAAAGGGACAGGGAAACTCTGGGACTGGACACGTTACCATCTTGCTTGTGGTGCTGGTTTCACGGGCACATGCATATGTCAAAGCTTATCAAATAGGCCACTTTAAATATATGCAGTTCATGCATGTTAATTATACCTCAAAAATGTTTTAAAAAACCCCTCTACTTCTTAAGTTTGATTTTTACAAAAGACATTAGTAATTTTAAAAGGTTGCAAATCCTTTTTGAAAACTAAAGATTGGCAAGCAAAAGGCAGAAGCCACAACAACCTGGGTGGGGTGGGCTGGGGGGACATAGCCTTGTGGCTGCAGAACCTTCCGGCTCCCCCTACTTGGTGATAGGAAAGTAAAGGGGTTATCGTCACTAAGGAGAGAAGACAAGTGCTGTAAGGAGACAAAGGATGCATTTCCATTTTGAAATGTTTATACAGCCTGTGGTAGGCAGCCTCCTAAGATGCCCCCAAGGATCCCCACCTCCCGATATTCAGACCCTTGTTATCTTCATTGATGGGCTGGATCTAATCACTCGCTTTCCTGATTTGGTTTCAAAAGACTATGACTTCTGTCTTGTTAGCACTCTCTCTCTTGCTAGCATACTCTCTTACCCACTCACTTGCTGTCTCTGATGAAGCCAGCTGTCATGCCATGAGGGAGCTATGAGAAAGCCCACATGGGAAAGAATCAAGGGAAGTTCTGGGCCAACAGCTAGTGAGGGACCGAGGCCCTCAGTACAACAGCCTGCAAGGAACTGAGTCCTGCCAACAACCACAGGAGTGAGCTGGGAAGTGGATTCTCCCACAGTTGGGCCTTCAGATGAGACTGCAACCTCGGCCAACACTTTCGCTGCAGCCTCATTAGAGCCCAGACTCCCAACCTACAGAAACTAATACATGTTGTTGTTTCTAGCCACTAAGTTTAAGATTAATTTGTTATGCAGCAAGAAATAACTATTTCACAGCCTCAGCTCTGGCGTTTGCCTACAGCTCTACAACAGAATCTTTTTGCATTTTTTTCACACACAAAGATGCAATGACAATATAAAAACATCAAGAGGAGTCTGCTTCAAATTCAAAAGCATTGTCTGCTAAGGATGTGGTAATTTGGTTTTGGGCATCTTGATAGTAAACATGTATACAACATGTTACAATATAAACATGTATACACATTGCCTTTGAATTTCAAGTTTATGTTGTTCTTCAGAAAGATATTTGAACTGAAACGATACCTTACTGAAGATGTTATAATGAAGTGCTATTTTCTTAACTAAGGTTATGATCCTTTATGTATATAGTAGTGGTGGTCAAACTTTAGTGTGCATCCGAATCGCCTAGGGAGCTTATTAAAACATAACAAATTCCTGGGACCCACCCCAGTGAGGGTGGGTGGGGCTTGGGAATCTGAATGTTTAACCAGCATCCTTGGTGATTCTGATTCAGGTCATCGGAGGCCAATACTTTGAAAAATCACTTAAAGAAATGATCCTCAATATTACACTTGATAAAATATCGATGATCTTTTACATATCACAGAAAATAAAACTTGCTAAAGTACACCGAATGGAATAACAGAAGAAAACAGCTCCATGACATCCATTTAACAGAACTCGGTTTATTATGGGAACACTCAGAGAAGGACCTGAAAGAGGCCAGAGGGCTGAGCTTCCAGAAAGAGCCAAGGGACCCTCTGAAGAAGGGCTGAGCTTTAGTCTAAAGCCTGTGAACGATGGGAGCAAGGATTGTGGAGCCTGGAGAGAAGGTGAGGGATCTTGGATGGAGATTTTAGGAAACTGAGTGGCTAGCGAAGTTGTAGATGTTGCCTACCGTAAGTAGACTGAATTTGCAACGTGTGCTAAAAATGCAATTGCTCTAAGTTAGGGGTTGACAATTTTTTTCTGTAAAGGGCCAGACAGCAAATATTTTTGCTTTGTAGGGCATAGAGTTGCAACCACTCAATTCTGTTGTTGTGGTAGGAAAGCAGCCACAGACAATCCGTAAATGAATGGGTGTGGCTGGTTCTAATAAAACTTTATTTACAAAACAGCAGTGGCTGGCATCACCAGCCTGGTCAGTCAAGTCCTCACAGGAGTCTATGATCTCCATTTGTTGCCATTGGGAAAGAGCACATGAATGTAAACGGGGTTGTTTTAAGACCAGGGAAAGGCTCAATTACTTCTCCTAGCAGCCTGACATTTCACCACTAGAGTTACTCCTTGGGGTGAAAGCATTCTCTGTGGAAGTTCCCAGATAAAATGCAAGCATGATGATCTTGAGAGAAAGTCTCATCCCACCTAAATGACTCTCTGACACCCAGAGCCTTCTGTTCAGTACAAAAGCCATTTTATATAAGTTTTGATAGACATGGAAACACACGGGTGTGTGTGTGTGTGGCTTATTGGTGAGTGAAGAGAGCCACCCAAAAGGATGCAGCCTTGGGAGGTGGGAAGATCCTAGCCTCTCGCAGCAGGCTTCAGTCGCTTCCCAACTACTTCACAGTATCGTCAGTTAGCTCTAAGGGTGACAAAAGATTCAAAACAAAATTAATTTTAATTCACTCTAACTGAAAACATATGACACGTGAGTTATCATAAAGGAAGCGAAGACCAGATGTCACTATTTCTAAAAGACTGAGAATCACCTCTTCGAATAATCCCAGTTGTGTCCCTAAAACCAGATGTTGTGCCTGATAGAAAGTTCCAGATCAACACTCAATACTGATCGATTTGCTTTTATGGCTTTCTTTGTTTGCCTGATCTGAGCTGAGGAACAGACCCAAGACCAAGAGGCAAAGGGAGGTCTGTATGTCACAGACACAGTCAGCCCTGGTTCCAAAATCAAGTGCGAATCACATACTAACAGTACAGCTGATAAAAAAAAAACCTGAACATTTGTAAACAATCAAGGAACTATATATATATATATGGCTGATATAATAGTCTTTGGTAAATAAGCTTTAAAATAGTTAACGACTCTATATGGCACATTTTTTGTGGAAACTGCAGGTGACTTGAGAAAGTTGATCCACAGTGGAAAACAAAATGCAAAGAACTCTAAAAAAAAAAAAAAAAAAAAAAAAAACACCTCAGAAACGTTATAGCATCAACCTGAGCTACAAAATGCTTGCAATGTGTCCATGTTCACCTCCATTTAACCTGAAACACCTTGAGTAACTGGAAGCCATCAGACTGACTCAGAGCTTCCCCTGGCTTAAGCTGTGCAAACAAAGAAAGCTTTTCCAACCAGACTCCGGGGAAGAGAGAGGCCCCACCATCAGAACTCCACACAAGATCAGACCATGGGTTGTAATCGACACCCAACCACAGATGGAGGCTCAATGACGCACACACAAAGATTAATTAAGTTAATTAATTAATTAAATACATTTCAAGTGTTTTCAGAAAAGACCTCAAACTTAGTGGCCTTACAACCTTAGGTTAGGAAAGAGTGACACTGAAGAACAATAACAAAAATCCAATGGCATTTCCCAGGACCCTTATATCCAGAGGTGTCACTCTATAAAGCAGATCCATGAGAGAGAAGTCCTAAGTTCAGCCTAGTGGGGGCCAGAGGGATAAAGGCTGGAGATCTCAGGGGGCCTGCCTTCTCAGGTCACACCTGCGCAGATACACAGAACCAAACAGTGTGACCTGAGTGACAGCAGTGAACAGGCGAGATATGCTTGCTCGTCCCTCCCTCCAGGTCCATGCCCCTCCATGGCTGCTGAGGAATCAATTCTTGGTAATGGAAATCCCAACATAAGGGCTTCCTGCTAAACTCTCAGCTCAACACCAAGGTTCCCCCATGCTTTCCCCACGCCCTCCATTGTAGTCTGTATGTGAGAAGTCTCTCCGAACTTCTTGAATTGCCTATGCCCATCTAAACCGAAGCATCAGAGTAATTTGGATTTGCGAGATGGGCAGAGGGGAAACTGGTGATTGGTGAAGGGGGTAGTTTTTCTACTCTTCTGTCAGACTGAAGGCTGAACTACAGACTTACCAGTGTAGGAATAGTCCTTCCTGGTCCATTAGCTTATGGCCTATACTAAGTAACAGCATCTTGCATGTCACTGGATTGTATCAAAAAATGTGATGAGGGACAATTAAGAATTTCTCCCAAGCTCCCATCAACGACTTCCTCCTTGCTCTCTCTTTGCTACAAGGGAACAAACCTTTCCCACTTTCACTGCCCCTCCCCCACTTTCCTTCACCAAGATTTTAAACAAAGGAATCAGAGGAAGCACACTTTGGACAGGTAGATAAGAGAATCAAAAGTCACTGTCCTTCAGGCTAACCAGACACGGTGCATTAATGACTGGCAATTCATTACTGACTGGCAATTCTTATACATGCCTCTCCGTAAAGAGAGAGGGAAAGAAGAATGAATACCTTAAGCAATTCCCTGTCTTTTCCAGAGATCAGAGATTTCTAGATCTCTTGAGGGTAAGTCTGCTTCTTTAATTCCTTCTGTCTTCTCCCTTCTTGCTCTTGGACCTTTCTCTAAATTAGTGCTTCTCAAACTTTCATGTGCATAGGAACCATCTGGAAATCTTGTTAAAAATGCAGATTCTGATTGAGCAGGTCTGGGGTGGGACCTGAGACTCTGCATGTACCCAGACCACACTTGGAACAGAGGATCTAAATTCTCTCAGACTATACTCTGAAGCCTGTGTAACACAATCTACAGCTGCCTGAAGCACGCCCAACATGTTAAGCACAATATTCCATCAAACACAGAGGCAGCATTAACTATTCCGCCTTTCAATTGTGTCACCATCTCAGACCTCCATCTCAGGTCTAGGCCCCCAAGGCAGCATCACGTGGGGTTGCCCGTGTGGCCATCCATCCTTCGATTTCCTGTAAGCCTAGAGAAGAGGTGGATATTACCTGGCCGAAGAAGTTAAAAAATGAAAAAATAAGAAAAGAAAAAGAAACAGATGGTGAAGGTTTAACTATCCAAATGCTAAATATCCACTGGGCAGTCACACCAAAGAGAAAAACATGAAAAAGTCAAAGCAAAGGAAACTGGAACCACCTCGACTTTTCCAGTGGGGAATAAGGAAGTAGGGGGCAGGGGGGTGAGAGGAGGTGGTCTCTGCTATCACAACTGAGTGGGAAAGGCATTTTCCTTCGGCAAAGATCTGCTGGTCAGCCTGTATCAAAACCTCTTTTCTACCTTCCCCCACTGGAAAGAAATTGAGAACTCTGCAAAAAAAAAAAAAAAAAAAAAAAAAAGACATAAGAGCCATATGGAATTCTCTATTTTTTCCTTCACACCATCTGGTTTGGGATCTAAGTACAGAATGGCAACTGCATTGATTTAGGAGCCAACAAAATCTCCAAGCAACTAGGAAGGCAGTAACACGGCGGGGTCTGGTGCCCTCACTCCAGGGCCTGCGCTGTATTCTTTAAACTATCCTACGCAAGGTCCCTGGGGCTGGCTCCAGACACAAATGGTCCCAATGTGTGTGCCACGGAAGCATATTTCTTCCAATGATTTCAGTCAATGAACACAAAAAGTTCAAACTACGTGTGGTTGGCGACTGTTTCAGGATCCAGGAAGATGATTCTATTAATCAAGTTCAGTGATTTCATTTCTCCCCCTCAGACAAGAACCTGCTTGATCATGTAATTCTCACATGAGATATCACCAGCAACCTGATACTATTAGAATTCTACAATTTCTCACATACCAAAATTCCAAAAACTCTAAAAACAAAGTCATTTTTTTTTTGTCTAGCTCATCTGGAGCAAAACCTGTTCTGATCTGAAACTACCTGGTGCCAAAACCTGACCTGAATGGACAAGAGGCTGTTTACAGGTTTCATTGCCCCAACTTGGGCTCTCCACCAAGATTAACATGATGGATTTGTGGGAGCCCACTGACCTTGCTGGTGGTATTGAGAAGCACGCGGTGTGTGTGCCATGTTGCTTTTCAAAAACCCAAACTCATCTAAATTCTGAAACAAATTTGGCCCCAAAAGTTGCGGAAAAGAAATTGGAGCTTTGCATTTTTCTTCTCAGCTGCCACTGCTACTTAGAATGCCTGTATTCCGGCATTCATCAAAGCACAGAAGTCTTATTCCAATGCTTGTACAGGCAACTGCTCAACCGGCGGGCAAAACTCATCAGGAGCAATTGATAGAGGGTTTTCCCCTAATAAGATATTGATGTGTACTCTTTATCACAATCCAGGAAGGATACTTAATCTTTTTCTCCATTTCCAACTGGCCTAGTATCTTCCAACACATTCTTAAAATGAAGGCCATTCTCTCTCAAGTAGTAGTTTCTGATAACTTGGGGACCTTCTCGTCATGTTAACAAATACCCTTCTCTCTCGTTCTCCGCCATTGAATTGTTCACATCTAATGGTGCTTTTGCTTTTCGGTGGGGAAGCTTTTTAAAAACAGCTTTATTGAGATATAGTTTACATATAAAATTCATCTGTTTTAAGCATACAATTCAATGGTTTTGAGTAAATTTATGGAGTTGTGTAACCATTGCCACAATCTAATTTTAAAACATTTCCATCACTCCAACAAAGATCCCTTGAATCCATTAGCAGTCACTCCCCATCCCTCCCCACCTTCTCTCAGCCTCTGGCAAACACTAATCTACTTTCAGTCTCTATGGATTTGTCAATTCTGGAAATTTAATATAATGGAATCATACAATATTTGGTCTCTTATGTCTGGCTTCTTTTACTCAGCATAATGTTTTCGAGATTCATCCATGTTGTAGTATACATCAGCATTTCCTTCCTTTTTATTGCTGAGTAGTATTCCATTGTAACGGATATATCATGTCTAATGCAACTCTTCATTCTTTAAAGGATCTATGAGGACAAATGTCTGATGTCACATCTTGCTCATTTTTTCTCACCAGCACCACACAGGCACACGCAGAGCTGCTGCCTAATAGCCAGACGTCAAATGAAGGAGTGCATAATTCAAGATGTAGAACTAAATCCAAAATTAGATTTCACGTTAATTAACCTAAAGCCTCAATTTAGGTTTGAAAAGAAAAGGTTTTGTTAAATTAATTACAGGTGTTATGACTATAATTCAATGAGTGCCTTATGTCGTACCTCAGGATTGCTTTCTGGAGTTGTAGGTTCTACACTATCATTTTTGATTTATTCGTGAAAAAGTAAGCAACTATTTGGGAAAATGATGCTATGGGTTCACTCAAAATCATAGCAATACTTTAAGCCTGTTGCGTTTGTTTGACGCCCCCACCATCCCTTTAAATATACGTTTTAAGTAACTTGAGGTCATTGAGCTTCAGCTAACTGAACTGAGTATGAAGACACGTATAGACTTTGGGACTATGGAGGGTGGATGTTCATATTGCTCAGCATTCTCCCCCTTCTGGGTCCCCAGATAGGCTGATGCGCATTTCACCCAGACCCAGCACCTAGCAGTTCTAAGAGCTAAGTGTTCCTCGTGAGCAAGGAAACTGGAAACCAGACCCAGTGGACCTACCTGATGGGATCGAGTACACACTTATCTGATCCTCATTTCATGGGCTTTGATTTTTCCTTCTCAAAGGCAATGACTGATGTTAAGTCAGAGTGGTGCAAAGCAGTGGGGCTGGGAAGTCACTTGGGGACACTCATGGTACTCTTGGAGTCAAGGCTCCTTGAGTGTCCTGGACCAGTTCTTGGTCCCATGGAGGACAGGTATGACACCTCTCCCCCACATTACTGGTTCAGACATTGGAAATTCCATGGTTAACCCAAAGACATATCTCATTGTATACCGCTCCTTTCGAGAAGAAGAGGTGAGGGTGAGCAAAAAGGGGAGCAGGGAGAAGAAAGAGGTGAAAGAGGTGAAAGATGGGGTGGAATGGAGAGGAGGAGAGAAAAAGAAAGATGATTTAAAAAATTCTAAAGGGCCAATTCCACCCACGCCCTTGTGAACAAATTAATGCATCAAGCAAAACAGAAAATATCACCAAACTGAAATATCCATGACAAATAATATTAAAGATAACAGTTGACTTGCTATTAGAATTCACCCCGAGGCTGTATTTACCTGGACTGCTCAAGGGGCTAGCCCTGTCCCCCAGGGTTGGCACAGGATGGTACTGGTGGTTCTTTGAGCCTGGGTACATCCAGTGGTACCTGCCAATTTCCATTTCAGCTCTGCTGTTCACTGCCAATTTCAGGTGGCAAAGAGTCAGTGTCTCTATCTCCAGCAAAGATTCTATATCAGCATTTTAATTTATTCTTTTACCATAAAGTTAAAGGAAATGGGGAGGTTAAAAATTTGCTATTGAAATGCAACCTGACGGTACCATCTAATCAACTCAGCATAATAAATTGAGAACGTTGGAGTCTCCTTCTCCATTTTTGAATGTAAGTTTATAGAAATCACCAAAATTTTCTTTTCTTTCCTTATTTTCTCCATCTCCCCTTTCCCCCCTTAGAATGCTCATTTTGGGCAGACACTATAATGAAAATCTGGCCTCTCAAATAATACTTTTCTATTTCACTTTCAGACCCACAGAGCGCCATAATTACTGCAGCTACAGAATCCAGGCTCATTCTCCATAATGGTACCCAGTCCCAGCTTGAAAATCTATCAATTAACCCCATGGTCTGCTGAATCTTGGATGAAACTCCTGTCCTCCCACTGACATCTGTGGTATTCTCTGTCACCTCATCTTAAGCTCAGTACTTCAGAGTCTAGAAAGTTCTGGATTAAATCCTGTTCCAATCAATCATCTCTCAGTGTTTTAAAGAGAAAGGGCTGCTGGTCTTGGGCTGGAACCACTGCTTACTCACAGACAAGGTGACAAATGGCCTCCTGGGACTCAGGTCCCTATCTGGTAATATGACTGTATTTCTCACTTCTTAGGGAATTAGAGAGAAAAATATCTCCCAATTTGCCTGATACAGAGTAGGCTGCTGGTAACTATTAGTCGAATTACAATCTTGAAATCCATAAGAGGTCACAAGGTCACTATGATCAGTTTATATTTGAGAGTCCCATAAAACCTAATAAAGGGTTACGTCTTCTAGGGTGCCACAAATATTAAAAAAAAGAAACTCTGACATTGACGTGGGTAATTACTCCACCAGAAGATGAGGTTACAATGCTCCATGTGGCACCTCAGATCGCTGGAGATAAGGACCAAGCAGACAAGCACATTGCGGGGCAAACCCCAAATGCCCTGACCAGGTACGCTGGAAACCTCGCAAAGCCTTCACGAAATCCCAACTCCACTCTCCACCATCTCTGAAAACATTCAGGGTATTTCCAACTGGGAAACAGAGACATACTTTTCTAGGTGGTGTTTTAAAGAAACACCTTTTTGGCTTCAAGATTAAAAGACATTTTTACTTTAAGTCATTTAAGGGAAAAAAAAGATGCTAGGACAATACTGCCCAATGACAGTATTTTTGCTCCTGCTGTTTCTGTTGTGATGATGACAGTGATGTTGATGATGGTGGTGATGATGATGATGAGGATGATGACAGCCGTAATTTACGGAGTGCTTATGATGCGCTAGTCATCATTCAAAGCACACTGCACCCGTTCCTCATTTGTCACCACCATCTTAGGAAATAGGTACTATTATTATTCTATCTTTACAAATGAAGAGCCGAGGGCAATGAGAAGGTGAGTCCCTTGCCCCTGATCATGCAGCCAGGGGGTAGAGAAGCCTGGGTAGAAACCTGGGCAACTTGGCTCCAGAGGGCACAGTTTTGAAGGCACCACAATACCCTACCACAGACTGTGCATTTGCTGCAATCATCCCCTCTTTTGCTGAAGCCATGGTTAGCGCAACAAGAGTTTTTCTGAGGTCCATTTGAGGTGAGCTGTGCTTCTGTGGCTCCTCAAGAAATGTTTCAGGTCTCAAGCTACTAATGCTGTTTCAGGGTTCTAAAAACCTCTTAACTCTCAGCCTTCCCTGGATTTAGACTTTTGCTTTACTGTCCAGGAGATTCTTTCTCAGACATGGGTTGTACCACATTCTCTGAAAGCAAAACAACCCAGTGCGGCTGGTAGAAAGAACCAGAAGAAGGTCAAGTCGCCTCACGATATGATCTGATCTCTTAGTAAAATGGCTGTGAGCCCTTGGCATCGACCTCAAGCAAGAGGATTCCAAGTAGCTCAACCACTTCTGATCTGAAAAATTTCATCGTCCTTTAAAAAAATTTCTCTCTCCATGCCCCCTTACCTCCCACAGTAGGTGCCCAAGAAATGTTTGGTTGAATAAATACTTGGTTGAATGCAAGGGAGCACCCTGGGACTCTGGACCAAGAAACGGCTCTCCAGGTCCCCCACCACACTGACCTCACCCAAGCCAGGCCATGCACTTCAGGGAATCTGTGCATAGGGTATATCCATTCTCTGTCCTCATCTCCTTCCGTAGATGGGGAAGTCTGCAGACATTTGGGCAACGAAGGCTTCTAGGCAATGACAATGAAAAACCACGGACTGCCCAATGCTAACGTGTTTTCTGAGAAAAACATGGTGGCCATGCCTGAGACGCTTAATTCAGCATAATACTACCAACTCCAGTAGATCTGGAGATGGGATCGGCAAGTGGAGGGACATTTTCCAATACTTCTGGGAAGGCCTTTTTGCAACAGTAAATCTTTAGCTATGAAAGAAAAGAAAATCATGTCTGTTTTATATTTTTGAGCCAAACCTAACTAAAGACATTAAATATAAAATTACTTCTAAAATTTCAAAGAATACAGCATATATTTTGTTTAAAGGAACAGGGTTCTAACACTTAGAAGGGAGTCACATGATTCCAAGGAGAAGCCTCAGCTTGAATGGTATATTAAAACACTGTCGATTCTGGGCAACTGGCAAGAAATGGGAAAATGTGCACACCCAGGAAAATCCTGGTTTATGCCCTACAGAGGGAAGACTGCAAATGTTCACCTTAGAGAGTAGAAGACAGGGATGGGCAGGAGACCAATCCATATTCTTGAAGAAGCACAAAAAAACTGTGACATCTGAGATACTATTTCTGGTTGGGGCTGAGGTGAGCGGTGGTGGCTGATGGTGATAGACACAACTGTGAGTGGTCATCACCAAAGGTGGATATGAAACAAATGATGGAAAATGGGGAAAGGAAAATAAAACAATGCCTTGTATACTTTTTTCATTTACTTAGATAATGTGATTTAGTGACAAGGCTGAATAACTAGCTGCAGCCTGCTATACTTTCTAGCATCTAGGAAATTATCACCGGAAGCAAATAAGTGACAAAGACTAAGCTTCCTAGAAAGACCATATTCCCTGGGCAAGGTCTTCGAAAGCTGTGTCTGCCATCCTTCATTTTCAGCTATTATTTAAAATATTAAAGGAAAGTTATAACAACACTATAGAATACAGCAGGGATCAGCAAACAATGGCCACCTGTGTTTGTAAGTAAAGTTTTATTGGAACACAGCCACATCCATTTGTTTAGACACTATCTATGGCTGGTTCATGCTACAATGGTAGATTTGAGTAGTTACTGGAGAGACTGTGCGGCCCACGAAAGCTAAAATATTTACTCTCTGGCCCCTTACGGAGGAAGTGTGCTGACCTTTGATACAGAATATAGCTAGTAAGGCTTGACTATACAAAGAAGTTAATGCAATTAATCAAATCAGCCTACAAAATAGGACATTATTTTCTTTTCCTTTATTACATGTTCTCTGAAGAGAAATATCAGTGTGATGGCTAAGGATCAAAATTCTCCTCTCTGGCATTGTCGTCTGCTATTTAATCTGCCACCAGTCAGCAAAATTATGGTGAAAACCAAGATTATACTAGACATAATGGTCCCCAAGAAGAGATAGCACCCTTCTATGCCCATGATGTGAGCTCAGAGGACGGATGAGGGTTCAAAGGAAAACATTATTAAATGAATAAAAAAATGAAGAAGTGAATGAACCACCAGGTACATCGTGAAGCTAGGATTGCAGCTTCCCTCTCTCAAAAGTCAGTGGGTGTCACCTTCCTCCACCATCCCATAGCCATCCCTAGTCCCAGTCAACCATCTTACATGGATGTACGTTTGCTCTCAAGAAGAAAAAAGCAAGAGAGTGTCTTTGAAACAATCCAGTTAATCACCAGTCCCAGTGAGGGGAAATTTACGTCATGGGGACAACTGGCTATTTCACACGTTCTCCAATACATAAGGCTAATGAGTCCTTTGATTAAGATTATTTACTCTAAATTAACCTGTACCTCCAAATAACAGAGAAACATGATGTTTAAAATTACAATCTGAATTCAAAATTTCCACTCAATTTCAAGGAAGTCAAATCTAAATTTCCAAAAATGGGTCAGAATTCTTTGTCTAATGAAATAACAAGGCCAAGTCTTAAAAAGTATGCTAATAGAAACAGTAATATAAAAGTAGGAGATGCACCAAATGACTCGTTGACATCTTCTCCACACTTACATATTCTAAAAAAACAACATAAAATAAAAGCGAACTGTATCCTACCTACCACATATGTCCAGCACCATCTGGCCGGCCATGCTTTCCTCTAAGACTAGTCCCCAGACACCCTCTCTT
This sequence comes from Equus przewalskii, assembly GCF_037783145.1. NCBI lineage: Eukaryota > Metazoa > Chordata > Mammalia > Perissodactyla > Equidae > Equus > Equus przewalskii. The sequence continues at coordinate 10,143,888 of NC_091863.1, forward strand.
CAAATGTCCTCCTTGGCAGATTCTCACAGGGAAAAACTGTATTTGAAACTTTCTCTGTACCATATTCATATAATCAAGTAGGAAAACATCAGTAAAAAATCTCAAAACTGAATAATTCATAGAGCACCAGGAATAGTGTAACACGTTAAATGTGTCCCTCTGGGTTTTTAGCATATAGGTCATATATTCTAGAGGAGTGCTTTTCTTCCTAAACAAAAAAGAAGAGGGGGCCAAAAGTACACACATTTTGCTAAATTAAAAAACCCCAAACATGCAAGAAATTATATTCACTTGATTAAAAAGATTTAAATGGATGTTAATTTTTTAATCGAGTCAACAATTTGAATTCACTTCTTACCTTGCCTACGTCCTATAATTTAAATTATACATTATTTCCAATTTACTACATTTTTCTTCCTATGTGGTTAGGAACTCAATTTGATGCCAGGAATTCTGGAATTTATTTCAGCAACGATTCGTAGGAGCTTAACTAGCCTGAGTGTAATTGTTTCCATAGATTCCAATTTCCTACATATAATAAAAATAATTTTCATCACAGATACTTAGGTTTTTTTCACACAATAGGGCAATTGATTCAGTTGTTTTCCTACCCCCTGATTACGCACTCCCAGCAATTCCAGAAGCATTGGTTTTCACAAATGAATTGAGATCAAGTAATACTCCACAGAAATAAATAGAAACCTAACTGTCCATCTCTTCATTATTGAGTCCCATAATCTGTTTCCTTTGATTCTGTCTTATTCATTTCCTCCACTTATTCCATTTCAGTGAAGCTGCTTACTCAATCCTCACACTTTGATCTAATTTAATGCTTCCAATTTAAAGACCATCATTTATAATAATTTGGCATTTCTTACATCCATCTGAGAAAACCTAATTGCTTTCCTTAAAAATTCCTGAATAACACTAAATATTCTCTGTGAATTTTGATCATCCAGTAGTGTTCCGTGACAAAAGCTATGAGACTGTTTCAAAAACACATATGCTTGCTTTTTTTCTTTTAAGGACTTGGATTATTTTTGTTTAAAATAGGAACAAAATCATTCTGATTTAGTTTAAAGAAACAACTCTCTTTGTCCTGCTGAAACTCTCAGGAAGTGGCACAAACTAGAAAAGTTGAAATCAATTTGTAAAGCTAAGTTTAATTTATATTCTCAATAAACACTGTAATAATTATCCAAAGCTGTTAATTCACAAGCTACTGGGTACTAGCCGTTGGACATTAATACCCCGAATTCAGAGACAGGTATTTCCCTGAGCACCAACTATTGAAAACAAATGGGAAAGGGGGAACAGGGGAGGAAAAATATATGTGCATTAAAATCTCTGTGGGAAGTGACAAAATGTGTAGGATTAAGTTTAGTAAATTAGATCCCTTGCTAAAAGGCTTAAAAGAAAAAAAAAATCAGATCCACCAGCTTAAGAATTATATAACGCATTCTCTAATTATGTCGAAATTTTAAATGTTAGTTTCAATGAAGTAAACATTTATTTTACAAATTTAAAGTTAAATCTGAAGGAATACTGGAGCGACAAGCATGCACAAACATTTGTGATTACTGTCGTATGCCTGTGTGTGTGCCTTGAATGACAACGGGCGAGCAAACTGGGGACACTACAGAGATGATACTTGCGTGAGTTTTGACCTTGTGCAGCTGGCATGTGAACTTGTTGGTCTAAATGAAGATTAGTATGTAAGTCACCCTGCAGAGCAACATTTATGCTGGGTGGGTCGCAGAGCCATCACCACCCTTGTTGCTGCAGTAAATACATTCCCCGGCCTGGATTCTTACTTAAGCATGTACTATATACATGTGACGATCTCTTGTGTTAACTTGGTATTTCTGAATTACTTAACAAACAGCTAATGTTTACCAATTTGGCACTTTTTAAAGTTCCTCCAGGAATTATCTTTTACTTCTAATTTCATCTCTAAAACCACAGCTAACGAGTTTTCATATACAGATGGTCAATGGATGTAGTGGCAGCCTGTAGCTTTGGTATTAAATAATATTTAATTGACATAAAATAATAGCAGTCCATGAGACTAAATGACAATGAGATACACAATTGTACAGTAAGGATTTTATACAGTTTTATGCCCCTTGCTAGCTCTTGGGGAGAAAAACGAAAGGGAAGTTTCTGCAGAGACCAGAATGGTTTTACCTGCTGCTGGCCAACACCATGTTAATAAAAAGTGAGTACTAAACAAGGTCATCTAGTTTAGGAAAAAATTGCTATAAAATGCGATAGGCTTCACAACAATGCTATTACATGATTCTATCATCCCGCAAACTTCGTCTCTAATCGTCACGGAAATGAATCCCTAAACTTTTATCTCAGTTCCTCAGCTTCATAAATATTCCCAAGAGCTTCTCTTATTGCTATTTGGTCATTCGTGTAAATTAAAAATTTATACATGCGAGAAAAGGCAGGGGTTTTTTTTTTGTTTTTTTTGGCAGTTTGCTTTGTATTTTCGTTGGGGGACAGTAGGTTCGATCCAGGGATTGACTAAACTACCGATTTTAAAATTTAAGTGCTATGTACTTAATGCCACTTAATACACCTAAAAATGGTTAAAATGGCAAATTTTACATTACGTATATTTTAACATACTTCAAAAAATAATTTTAAAAATGAAATTGTTTAGGATAAAATGTTATTAAAGTATTGTGTACAGAAGAAATTCCACATAAAAACAAACAGCCTCTAGGAAGCCTGCTGTTAAGGTGAAATTTACACGAAATTGATGGTTTTGTAGGTGTAAAATGGTTGACCATCAGCAATTTTGGACAGTTCAACCTACATATTCTTAAGTAAAACGTAGTTGTACCTCTATCCTGGAGAATTACTATTATTTAGTGACTGTCAGTGGATGCTAGGGCCATGAGAAATAACCTCAGCACGACAGCTTTTGATGAGAGCCACTGCGGGTACAGAATCCGTTTTTGTGCCTTTCTGACAGTTTCTAACTTTGGGTGAGGGAGATAAATTGCAATGCAGTGAGACGCCGTTAACCTAACAGTGGCCGAGCTGATTCTACGGGGTATCAAACACGAAATCAGTCATTACCTAGGAAAAGACAGATTAATTTTAGCCTCTATTTTCTGCCATTTTCTTACCGCAAAACGCTTATTTCTCCAAAAAAAGCAATCCCATATGTCAGAACCGTGATATGTTCTAAGATTCTCTTTAAGGAACAGGACCTTTATCAATTTTCCTCCCCCAATTCTCTAGTCATAAATAGTGGAAGACCTCCCTGCCTTTCCATCAGCACTGGCGACAGAGCTGACAGACCCCCTCTCAAGCTCCAACTGTAAATGGTTATTCTATGTCATACTCAGGGCCTGATACATGGAAATAGCAATCGTATTCAATAAGAAAATTAGAAAATATCCAAATCACTACAGCGTTAGTGGAACCAAAGCATATTTAATATATGTGCCTCTCCAGTTCCTCCTTGGCATCAGCAGAAAACAATGCACCCCACGTCCCTGGAATATAACATGCAGAGCCTATGACCTAAGTTGTGACTCATTACATTAATTTAAAAAAGACAGTTTCCCCAATCCAGCCACCCAAGGTGACAAACTGCGGACATCCTTCTACGAAATACCATGTTCAGTAGGAAGATTTGGAACAGGAATGGATTGAAGAAAGGCTGCTCTATTAATTTAACACCAGCCTACAGGAAAAAAAAAAACAAAAACAGAAAACAAAAAAACCCACCACCCTAAAGCAAGCCCATGCCATAGGGATTGTTTCAGAGCTATTTTACAAGAGACACAAAACCGGGCTACCCCTTTTTAAGCACCCCCAGTGAAAAGCTTTAAACAGGCTATTGTCAGAGCACTGGGTACCTTTTCTCTCTTGGCTTTGTTCAGTATTTTCCTCGGCTGCAGTTTCCATGGCTGGCTTCATACCATCCACCAAAAATGCTTTTCCCCGCTCCCCCCAACACACACTCTTCCCCTCCTCTTCCTTTTCTTTTGGACTCCCCTCCGTCTCTTATTTACACCCGCGTGATTGAGAGGTTCTGTTCTTCACTACAGTAGATTACAGTCCCTTCCAAGATGCAAAAGTCTCGTCAGCGTCAATTTTCCCTCTGCCTACTGGTCCATAAAGACAGCTGCCAAGGAGCAGGCAGCCATACGTCACCGAGGATCCCAGTTATAAAACAGCCGTTCTGTGCCCGAGTGTGCCTCAAGTCTCAATGCGGCTCCAAGGGGGGAAGAACCCGCGCCCCCACCGGGCTCTTCCTTCTTGCTCTCCCACACACGCGCTCTGGCTCCCCTTTCTCCTAGCCAACTGCACCCAGTGAATGCTAATTAATTCTCCCAGGAAAGAATAGATTTGTGACATCAGAGGACGGGATGTGGAGGAGAAAGAAAAGAGCCCCCTCCCACCACGTGACTCAGCTGGTCAGCCACAGTGTATCTTCTCTCAGGAGAGCGCATATCTCTCCATAAGCAAACTCTTTCTTTCCCGTGGGACTCCTTAATGGGGCAGCACAGTTTGATTTATTTCATTTATCCCTGACCTGGCAGAATATAATCAAAGCAATCAAAGTCTCTATTTTATTTGCTTTAATATGTGTCTTTTATACAATCTCTAGCTAGCTAGATTGACTGATTTGAAAATATATATATCAAAGAGGGGAAAAAATACATTAAGCGGGAAGAAAACCCAAATATGGATTTAACAATAGCCGTGTAGCAATTCAGTATTAGAATCCATTCCTTGATGATACCTAACATATGTGATAGTAAGAGAAACTTTAGCTCGAGCCCAATTCAGAAGAAAGCACCCTTTCTTGTGTAAAAATAATCATAATATGCTACATATATATCTAGTTGACATTTTGGTGTTTTTTTGGAATGAAAATCAAAATACAGTGATTTTTCTTATTGGACATGGTTATTTCTATATGGAGCCTTATTCATTAAAACCTCCCTCAAAGTCAAAAGAGTGTTTTCAAACTTATTCTAAATGTTCAGCATAAAGGCTAGTGTACCAATAATAATTCTGATCACTGGTTTCACAAGCCTTCTTGCATACGCCGATATTATTGAACAAACATTCTCAACCCATCCAAGCATATAAGCCTTTATCATGGTTATGGGCCATGTTTCCAAGCATCACTAATTTGTGCACCATTTTTTAAGCATTTACTTGACCCACTTACCTTCATTGTCCCTATCAAAAAATTTATAGAAACTCAAGTCAAATACAGGGATGACCATTGATAACCACAGGGTGAAGGGTACCCTGACCAAGAACAGAGTTTGCTAGCTGGCTGGGTTGAACATCTGTCTTAAGGGCAAACATAAAGACAAATCAGAGACCACCCTCTCCTAAAAAATCTCTCCCAGGTTTTGAGGGTTTGTTATTCAACACTTTAAAAAAATGTGTAAGATCCTGAATCAAAATCCTCCAACAACCTGATCTTTTAAGGCCTTAGTTTGAGATAATCCCCAAAGCCTTCTGCATTCAATACCTCTGGCCCTGCTAAACCAGAAAAGATTTTGAAAACCAGTTTAGCCTGTTTCAACATTTTCTTTTAATTTTACATCTCATTTTTCACTTTAATCATGGCACTAGAAGACCACACCCACGATCAACTATTCCCTTCAGTTAGGGCCCCAGCCAATTTCGCTGTCTCAGGACGAGGGGATTGAGAAGCACGGCAGCTAAAATGTCAGTCTTTTGAAGAGCGATTCATCTGTGATGTAACTAGCTCATGGGAAAACCCGATGACGCGTCCAAGCAGGATGGTCTTAAACATTTTTGCAAAGATTACTCAGGCGCATTCAGACAGAAAGATGGCAATTATTGCTTTGTGACAGGCTCATTCTTCCTTAGCAGTTCAAGTGAGAACTAAAACCCAAACAAAATTCAATTCAGCACAAAAGGGGATAATTCTGTCTAGCTATGTTATTGGTTTTTATTTAAAAAATATCTAGCAAAGTCATTTAATTATAGAACTGGCAGAATAGAATAATTTTTTTGGCTATTACTTAAGAATATTATTTTTAAATGTTGACAAAGTGGGAAGGCAGAATATGGAAGCTGTTCTAAATTTAAGGACAACTCCAGTTCTGTATCATAGTCGGGGACATCAAAACCAGTGGACAAAACATTGACAATTTCTCCAGTTGATACCTTGACCTACTTTCACCCTGAAAACCACATGCAAGTGGACAATTCATCACTTTTATCTTGTTTACAACTTGGCTTTCTTTTCATTAGGCTGATAATGTGTGACAATTCTAGAAGTTACCATTGTATCACTTTATAAACAACTTCAAAACTCACAGATGTTTATGATAAATCATTTGAATCAGAGAAAACGTGATAGAAAAAATGGTAATAGCAAGAAAGAAAACAGAGTGTACTTTTATAACATTTCTGAGGTATGTATCCATTTTTGGCCAGAAAAATTGGATATGTAGAACGTGTAAGATGGGAAATGTCTCCCACAGCTGAAAAGAATTCTTTAAACCCCATGCTTTAAGGCAGTCTGGTTGAAGGTAAGAATACTTCTGAGAGCCAAAATAAGAATAACGAATATTGATACAAGATGGATGTATTTATTGAACCATACAAAATTGCTGATGTTGACCAAAAAGAACAGTAGTTTCACGTGGTTCAACTTATATAAGTCTTCTGTAGAATTCCAGCCAGTTCAGCAAACATGCACAGAATAACCTTTCAAGTGTTCTCATCTACAAGCAACACAGACATGCACAAGAGACAGTGCCTGTCTCCAGGTAACCCACAGGTTAATGGGACCCAGAGAACCCTCCTAAAACCAGGGTGATCCCACCTGCTGCAAGCACTATGCGATCACCACAAAGATGAGAGGAGGGGAAGCACAGCTTTGCAGAGTTGAGCCGCTTACCGCAGTATGGTTAGAAACTTGCTGGGTAGGAAAGGGTATGGAAGGGCAGAGAAGGGAGAAGAGTAGGGAAGAGCAGGGGGGAGAAGAGTAGGGAAGGGAAAGAATGTTTCAGGAAAAACTGAACAGTATACAAAAAAGAAAAAAAGGGTATCGTCAAAGTGTTGGGGAGATGATTTTTCTGACAGAGGGTTCAGAGCACAGGGTGCGTGTGGTGAGAGGGAAGTGAAGGGAGATGGCTGAACCAGTAGGGTGGGAACCAGGGAGGTTCAATGCCTTGCTAATCCTGGAGGCAGTGGGAGGAGATGGAAGGTTTGAAAGGAGTTCTAATCTGTGCTTCATGAAGGTCATTCTGTTGGTAATGTGAAAGACAGAGCGGGGCAGGGTGAGACTAGAGGCTGGCAAAGGAATTAGGAGTCTGGAAATAGCACAAGCAAGACAGGGAAGGCCTCAACTATGGCAGGGGGAGCAAGGGAACCTGGATGACATCTGATTGGATACCTATGCGTGGGGGTGGAAAAGGATGCCAAGGGGAGTGTGGAGCTTCTAGCTCGGCTGAGTGAGGAAATGGTCACGCTATGAACCAAAATGGGGAACCAAAGAGGAGGAGGAAGTTTGGTAGAGGAGATGAGCATGTAGGGTTTTCAGGGCCCTGGAGCATCCTGCAGGCGCTGTCCAAGAGGCATTCAGGACTATGGCCCCAAAGGAGAGGGCCCGACCAGAGACCAGGATCTGGGAGTCCTTGGTGTAGAAGCAGCCTTGCAAATGCCACCTTCTCAGGGCACCCTCCTTGACTTTCTTGCCTAAAATAGTAGCCCTGTCATGCCCAATCTCTTTACTTGGCTTTGATTTTCATTATTGTTTTAACCATGGCCCAACACTGATTGATCTATTCACTTACTTATGTATTGACTCTCTTTCCGCTAGAATATAAGCCCGTTATGGGCAGAAATTTTTGTCTGTTTTGTTCTCTGCTGTATTACCAGCTTCTAGAACAGTTCCTGGCACATAGTAGGTCCTCAACAAATAGATGTTAAATGAATGGTGAACAAATGATCAGGGAGAGATACAGACTACAAATACATGGAGATGGGAATGTAAGGAACATTGACTTTTAAATATAAAGGTAAAGGAAAAACTTTAAAGGGAAGGTAAAAGAGACTAAGAAGGAAAAATCAGAAACGCAGAGAACAAGGCCAAAGTGGGATTTTTGGAATTAGAAAAAGGTTCCATGAAGGGCAGGAAGTTAACAGTGTCAAACAGTGTCAAAAACTGTAGAAGGAGAAAAAAGGATGAGGATTGACAAGCAGAAAGTACCTTGTCCCACCAAATAGTCATTGGAACTTCCATGAGAAGGGTTTGGGTTGAATGATGGGGACAGGGGCAAGACTCCCAAGTCTTTTTCACAATCATTACTCTCAAAATAGGAGGCTCCTGTGGTTCAACTGAAATTTTAATCTCATACATAGGGCTTCATGCCCAGGCCTATACATCTTGGTCCAGTTTCCAACTTGTCAAGATAATTTGGATTTTTCTTCTATGATCTATTCCATTAATAATCTTCCCAGGTTTATTTTGTCTCTAACGATTCTGGTCACCAATTCGTGTGTGTGTGTGTGTGTGTGTGTGTGTGGTGGAGGAGTTTCCTCACACCCCCCAAGTAATTCTCCGATACCAGCAGGGTGTCCTGCACTTCAACTCAATTCTGACACTATCTATCTGGAGATAGCATCAGATCCTCCTACAAGACTGTCCTCCTCCATACCCCCACTTCAGATGCCAATCTCAAGTCCAGGTTGTCATCTGTGCTTCTGACTGACCAGTTAGAGATCAGAGGTTCCAACGACCTCCACCCCGGGTTCCATCGATTTGCTTGAGTGGCTCACAGAACTCAGAGAAACATTTTACTTACTAGATTACTGGTTTAGTATAAAGGATATGAAGGGATATGAATCAACGGCTAGATGAGGAAAGCACAGGACAAGGTACAGGGAAATCCACGCTCTCTCACAGCGTGCAACTCCCCAAATCTCCACGTGTTCACCAACCAGGAAGCTCTCTGAACCCAGTCCTTTTGGGTTTTTATGGTGACTTCATTACATAGATACAATTGACTAAATCATCGGCCTTTGGTGACTGAACTCAGTCTCCAGGCCCTCTCCCCTCCCTGGAGGTGGAGGTGTGTGTGTACATGGGGCGGGGACGACTGAAAGTTCCAACCCTCTAATCACATGGTTGGCTCCACTGGCAACCTGCCCCGATCCTTAGGTTTCAAAGTCACCTTATTAACATAATAAAAGACACCTTTATGGCTCTCCATTACAGGAAATTCCGAGGGTTTTAGGAGCTTTGTGCCAGAAACAGAAGAGCAAATATATATTTCTCATTATAAATCACAATATCAGTCTCCAAGTACAGTAAATTTGCTTTATGTATCTCACATGCCTGTGATCCAAATAATTGATGGAAGTGTTCAATACAACAAGACCAAGGTGAGAGAATTCTGTGTAGGCCACTATGGACATCACCAGTCGACTGGTTCTTTCATCCATTCATTCATTCAACCAAGGTCCATTAAGTACCTACTAAATGCCAGAAATTGAGTCACTATTCTATGTTCTATGGCTATGATTGTTCAGTTAACTGGGAATTCACGGAGAATGGGATGAATGCATGGGACTGTATGATAATCTACCTACATGTCCTTATCATAGTCACATGGCTACCCATAAAGCTGGTCAAATGCCTACTTCTTCCAACTTTCTGGAACTATGTTATAGATTTCTTCTGGTCTCAGAATGACTCTTCAGTGGGGAGTCATTAATCACCAAGAAGGGATGTTTCCATAGTATTCCTTCAAACTACTAATTCCTCTGAAATTTTCACATTTCATGGAACTTTTTTCCCCCAAAGTCCAGCCTCACCTCAGTACCCGAGGACAGAGCCTCCTAGTGGTCATGCAGCTCCAGAGACACAGGCTCATTCATCTCTTTACCATTCATCTTGGTTTCCATTCTTGGCATTGACTGTTTTCTTTATGGATCGTTTCTTTCCTCCTGGTGATAGACGCTCCCTCCTTTCCAATGAGCCAGTGTGTCCTCCCGATTCCTCAAGTCCCTTCACCTCTCTCCTGAGTAAGGAGTTAAGACTGTATTTTGTGGAAGACATCACAGTGACCACCTCTGACAAAGACAGGCGACTCAGAGCCAGTGGGTCTCCCCAAGACCTATGCTTTCTGCACGGTTTCTGGGGCCTAGAAGGCATACCCATGCCATGTGTAACTCACATGCCCCGGCGTAATCCTTCCTCTTTGCCCCTCGAAGAAAATCAACACCCAGAGCAACAACCCAGAGCCAAAGACAACCTCACGTCACAGTCCAGTGTGCTTGAATGGATGAATTTTAAATAATTGTGTTTTAAAAGAAATTTTTGCTAAATGACTCCTAGTTTCAAATTACCCACCATGATAAAATCAAAGATATGTTCTGGAGGCAAACGTGTGAGCCTTTGGAGAGAACAGAATTATAAAGACAGCAAGAATTCTTAAATCTTACACTGAAAGCAGAAAAGATACTCTTTATGTAAAGTAGCAATAACATTCAAACTATTAACACTTCTGTGCTGTGCTCAAAATGTTGCATACATTAAAAAACACAGGAACTGGTAATATAGTATAGAGCCAGAAATTTATGATCGTCTAACATTGGGTCCTTTCCATAAATAGACCTTCCCGAAGCTTTACCAATTTGGCAAAGCTTTTGTCTCCCATTACCAGAATGAAATTTCTGATTTTACATCCAAGGTGGGTTTTAAAAACCCTTTGATTCCTTATTCTCGCTCTCTTTCCTGATTCCTTATTCTCGCTCTCTTTCCTGATTCCTTATTCTCGCTCTCTTTCCTGATTCCTTATTCTCGCTCTCTTTCCTGATTCCTTATTCTCGCTCTCTTTCCTGGTGTATTTCCTCAGCCCCTCCTCTACACCTGTTACACTTTCCTTTACAGGAAATGACACCATATAAAGCTGAGAGCTGAGATGACAAATCAAATTGGATGACGTATGTGAAAACTCTTGTCAATTATAAAGCTCCGTAAGTACAAACCATCATCCTTAGTGTTTCTCTTTAGTGGCAGAGGTGGTTCCCAGGCAGGCCACTGCCACAAAACTGGCTAATGTCAATAACGATGAGCACACAGGAGCCTCTCTTAGCCAATTGGATCAGCAGTTTGTTTAACGACAGGCAGTGTCCTCATTAGGAGCTGCAGGAGCTGCCAAAACAGTGATTGTTGAGTTTGGCAAAAGCAACTTGAGTGGGTGACAAGCCTCTCTCTTCTGGCAAAAATGCCACTGAACCTCATTTTCAAAAGGAGAGCAAGAGAATGAGTTTGGCAGGAGCAGGCTGAGGCTTCGCATGATGGAAACAGGTGGGGCATGAAAAGTTTGAATATACAGGGCTGGCGAATGGGCACACAGCACGGGCATTACTGCGGCATGAGGCAGCGTGTGCATTTGCCTCACTGGTGTGGACCACATCTGTCATCTGGGGCTAGGTAATTCCTGGGTGTGGGGCTGTCCTGTGCACTGGAGGATGTTCAGCCACATCCCTGGTCTCCAGTCACTAGATGCCAGTAGCTCCACCCTAGTTTTGACAACCCAAAAATGTCTGCAGACATTGCCAAATGTCTCCTGGAGGGCAAAATCAACCTTGGTTGCAAACCACTGCCTTGAATCTATTTTTTTTTCCCTAAAACACTGGAACCAAGTGGGAAGCTTTGAAAAGACTGATGCCCGGGCCCCACTCCCAGAGATTCTGATCTGCTAGTCAGAGCTATGTGATGGGCACAAGAGCTTTAAACTCTCCCCAGGTAATTCCAATATGCAGCCAACAGCTGTAGGCAGTGGGGACACACAAAATGTGTGCTACAATGATGGTGACATAATCAGAGCTGTTCTATGAAAGCTATACAGAAGGCAGTTGGATGGATGGTTAGGAGACCGGGCAGGCCAGTGTCAGGGCAACCACACTCACCTGGGGAAGAGGTGGAGACTCTCCACCTAGTCGAGGCAGAAATGATGACCTGGGTATCAAGGTGAGGGAGACGGGGGTTCAGGATTGATTCCGAGACTTCAGCTTGGATCCCTAAAAGGATGCTGAGTGCCGCAGGAAACACATGGGAAAATGAGGTGATGCCTTGGTTTCCTAGGGCTGCCATAACAAAGGAGTGCAAACCGGGTGGTTTTAAACAACAGAAATTATTCTCTCACAGTTCTGGAAGCTAGAAATCCAAAATCAAGGTGTCGGCAGGCCCACGCTCTCTCTGAAGGCTCTAGGGGAGCATCCTTCCTTGCCTCTTCTAGCTTCTGGTGGTTACTGGCAATCCTTGGCTATTAGATACATCATTCCAACCTCTGCCTTTGTCATCACACGACATTCTCCCTGTGTGTCTGTGCCTCTTCTTCTAAGGACACTAGTCATATTGGACTAGGGGCCACCCCAATGGAGTATGACATCATCTTAACTCGATTACATCTACAAAGGCCCTATTTCCAAATAAGGGCCCATTCCCAGGTACCAGGGGTTAGGGCCTCAACATAGATTTCTGGGGCACATAATTCAACCCACAATGGGTGAGCAGATAAGGGAGAAAAACTATCAAGTTTGGAAACCACGTGAGCCATGTCTGCACGATTGCTCAGACTAGAAAGAGTTCGGAAATGACGACTTGGGCATTATCAGCAGAGAGGAATTAATTGTCACAGGAGTGGGTGAGACGCCACGGGAGATGGTACAGAGGAGAAAGTCTTGCAGGTGCCACCCAATTCGAGGGTCTCTAGGGGAAGAATTACTCTCAAAGGATGCATAGGACGTTGGAGGAGATTCAGGACAGGTCCTTGTCACAGAGGAGGAGGGAACTCTGAGGAGGAGGAGGAGGTCCAGTCAAGGCAGCCAGAAGGCGAGGACTCGGCAAAGGCCACTCAGATGGAAAATCCCAATTTCCTTACCAGCATCAGTAGAAAGATCAGAATGGAAACCAGTTTGTAGAGGGGCTACTGAAGGACTGGGAAGTGAAGAACGGGAAACAAGGGCAGCCTACTTTCTAAAGAAATTTGACAGTGAAGGGAAGGCGAGAGAAAGATGCAGGCAGGTTAAGGAGGAAAATACAATAAGGAAGAGAATCCCAAAATGTTTTATGCTAAAAGGAAGGTGGCGGTTGAAAGAGAGAGGTTAAGAAGATGCAAGTGAAGGTGGATAAATGATGAATCGGGATCACAGGAGAGGCAGAGGGCCAACTGTGGCTAGGAGGATGGAACACTTCTCCTTCTGAAATGGGGGGGCAGAAGAAATGGAGGGAAAAGGAAAAGTTTATTTAAGATTTAAGGAATTTCATCTTAGAACAGGTGGTTAAAGGTGAGAGGGAGGTTAAAAGGCAACATGCCCAGCACCAAGAAGGGTACATTTGTTACTTGATTTAGTCCACATCACAGTCCTATGAGGGAGGTATCATCTGCTCCATTTTATAGGTGGCATAACGGAAAGTACGGTGGTTTTGGTCTTAGTAAAGCAGGCAGCTTGCCCTGAGTCCAGATTGCTTTGGGACTTGAGTGAGGCTGAGTCTCTAGGGGATCAGAGACTAGAGGGAGAGCGAGGGAGGTAAACAATATCCTCACTGTGTGTCTCATCAATTGTGGGGAAGTGGATCTCAACACGATGGAACCACACTTAAAGCCAAAACAGAAACAAGGACCAGATGATGGGTTTTTAAACTGGTTTTGATTAAAAACGGAAAGTTTCTACTTCTTCCTGTGTATGCAAGGTGTACATCAGGAGACAGACAGCCAATCCACTGACAACGTGCTTCCTGATTAATTATCGTGTCCTGTGGGGAGCTCAGATTCCTCACTAAGGGTGGCACACCATCATGAGCTCTCCCTATGAGGGTTCCCAATTAAGTCGCCCACCACGCATGTACCAGCCGACATGAACAAGGGCAGGTCCTCCAAACCTCTCTGGAAGCTGCTGAACTGCAGCTATTGGGATCCTAGTCATGTCTTCAGAGCAGTTCCTACTGGGCTGGCCAGAAACCACAGGGGCTAGAGTATTCTCTTACCCAAGGAGAGATGGTGGCTCAATCTGAAAGTCGCTCTGCAGGGGATTTTCCTTACATCATCTGCCAAAACTCCAGCCCACTTGGCCACCCCAGCTCCTCTTCCCTTCCTGCAAGGCACAGGCCAGAGCCCACCTCCTTTAGGAGGCCTCCTGGTTAACTCACCCACTTTGCTCTTCTCAGCATTCTCTCTAACCACCCCTCTGTCTCTCAGTTATAAATGCAAACCTCTCTCTATGGCAGCTATTTACACTGAAAAGACACTTATCTGCCTTTACCTGCCCCCCACACACATGGGAGACAAAGACTTTTGTCAACCTGCAGGAACCCTAACCCTCAACGTTGGACCCCCAAGGAAGGCGAGTCTCAATACCTTTGGCCTGTTTTATGAAGGAAGCCAGACATTTTCAAATTCATGATATTTTAAATCACAAGACATCTGGGCTGTGAAAATTCTCAACAGAAGTTGGAAAATTATGGGATGATCCCGTCAGGGTAGGGATAAAGATGACGTGACTCCTTTGAACTCTGAGAATTCAAGGTGCATCAAGAAGGCCTTATTCTGGCCTAGATGCAGGAGTCACTGTCACCTTTCCCTGAAATGCAGTCAACTGTGGATTAATGGGTTTCTATCTGTTGGGTAACGGTGTTGTAACAGGCAGGCACACAGACCCCCACATAGCTCTTGGGGGAACTGGACCCTCCAGAGCCACAGTGCAATGCCTCCTCTGTGAAACTTATGAAATGTTATTTCTAGCTCGTAAGTTCTTCATGCTCTCACCACCATCCTTCAGGTCCGGGTAGGAGGTAGAGAAGGAAAAGCTGGTGATTCTACATCCTTCCCAGTCGCTCCCTGTCCCTGAAGGGTTGGTTCACTTCTGAGCCCTTGTCTGGCCTGACTGGGTTTCTAAGGGCACTCCCCACCCCCACCCGCACATCTCCCCCAGACCTCTCTGAGGAGGTACCGCTTAGATGAAATGCCTGCAATTAAGCTAGAAATAAATAAATGGAACTAAGAAGAATAAAGCAATAGCATTTAAAAAGATGTGCCTCGAAGGACACTCTTTAACAAATTGTCAAAATTGGTTTCTGGAATCTGGAGGATGTTGCTAACACCTAGGTACTCAAGACCAAATTAGAGTTGCCTCTGACTTTTATTTAAACACACACACACACACACAGAGCCCCACCCTCAGAAGGGTCTCAAGCTTGATTTAATACTCTGATGTCATTGTCCTGAAATTCTTAATACTTTGATCTTTGAATTTGCGTTTTGCAAGTGAAGCCCGACAGAACAATGGAGCATGTGTGCGAGCAGAGGAGCTATGAGCTCCTTGCCACCCTATTTGTATACGGCATTCACGATGCCCCGTGTCCCCCAGAATTCAGGGGTGGATCCACGAGGCATGGGAAGTTCAGTGAGATTCAAAGTCAGCACAAGGTAAGCATGCAATGTCTACCACTGAGCAAGCACTGACTCTGTCACTTGCCAGTCATGAGGACTTGGGCAACTCATGCCTGAGCCTTCATTTCCTCATCTATAACATGACTGGGACGAGACGCTTTGTGAAGCCTGTCCTGGCTCCAAGGTCCACTGGGCCTTAAGTGACCAGTTCGGCAGGATGGTTACAATGAAAGAGCATCATGTAAGAGCCCTACAACCATCATCTCCATCACCGTTCCTACTGTGCAGGTTAAATGAGTTTCCACCCGCTCTAACTGACGTCTGAACAGCCTGGGATGGACTCCACTGGGCTCCTGGCATTCTCTGCAGCAAGATGCCAGAAACTCTTTCTTTGGATGTATGTGGTGCAATTAAGTTTTTCTCAGCTTTGATCTTACTAACCTATGTCCTTTAACCTCTCAAAGCAATCACACTAAACTTATCTTCATGTGCTAAGAACACAAAGAAAATAGAAACCAGTAAAACCATTACAAAGATATTTTATAATAAAATTTAGACCCTGTTACCCATTTGGAAATATATTTTAGAAACAAAATGGATACAGCTTAGTTCTATTCAATAGAACATATAAAAATTGAATTTCATCTTCTCATGTTTTGTTGTGTTTTCCTAACAGAAATCTGGTAGAAAGAGAGTTTTAATTTAAGATTGGTTAAGATCTTTTCACAGATTGGGGATTACAATTTTTAGGACAATTGAAAAAATATATTCATGTACCTTTTACAGTTAAAAAATAAGCTATTGATAGGCTAGGAGAGGAGGACTATGATATTTGTCCGCTCTTGAACTGTCAGGGTCGATTGAGACAATCTGGGTGAGCACATGGCTGTCACCTTCCTCTCCCTCTACTCTAGATGTGACCTTCCTGAAACTACCTACTCAGATGAAGGACGAGGATCTCAGACAAGGAGTCTCACACCGAGGGATTCTATTAAACACATCAAAGTCTGAAAACCACTGATTTACAGACGAGTATGATTATCCAACATGTAGCTTGACAGAAGATTTGAGATTTATCAATACACAGCTTGACCGACTATTTGAAATTTACTTTCTGACATAGAGTGCCTGTTTTTGTTAGTTCAGGGAAACACCCAGGACTTGGAAATACATAATTCAAAAGCCCTCAGGTGAAAGTCTACAGAAAACCAGTGCCTTGCTGGGTCAGTTGCTGGGTGGTCCAGGGTCGGTATAAGATAAGAATTGCACAAAAATGTGAGCTATTTCATTTGGTCTGCTGCTGATGAGAATCTACACTAAAAAAGACAAAAAACTATATACTTTTAAATATATTCACATTTATTCAAATACAGTATTTTATAAATTGCCTCTTCTGGGCAATTTTCTGGGATGGAAATTAGGAGAAGTAGGATGAAGTCGTTTAGGTCCTTTACTCCACTAAAATAGTCAGCAGGCCTTGAAAGTTGGAAACCGCTGGGACAACTTGAAATAACCACCTCTGCCAGGTCAGACATAAAATATCTGAGCGTGTAGAAAAGGCAACGAATGAAGAGCAAATCTTAGTGATCTCACTGAAATCTACCAATAATATTTTACATCATTTACTCTCAACATGATGTCTTCATATTGGGGAATCTACAGATTCAGAGCATCTCGGAGGACAAGGTAAAAATCTAAGGAACAGTCTCTGTATAGTCTACGACCTCAGAAATGGACATGAGAAATGAGGCCAACCACCTGCTGGGTATCCACAGCCATATCTGTGACTTGAGTTGTGTTCACCATGACTAAATGTGAAAGTTTATGATTTTGCTGAAACGTAAAAGTTTGTCTCTAGGCCCAAACAACGTATAGCAGGATCCTGAAAGAACTTTTGGGTGTGACCGCACCCCTGCTATAGATAATCACTGTGAAGCCAGAGAGATGCTCCGAACTGCATCTAAAAACTGTCCTACATTTCTAAGGCAGAGAGAACAGGATTCTGTCCAATCACTTAAAAAAACTCTAGAAGAGATTTTTCAACAGATGACTCACGAACACTCCTAACAGGAAACTGTTCTTTCTAGAAGCCAGCCTAGGTTCTTGAGGAACAAGTTACACCAAGCCAATCTGATTTCTTTTTCTATTTAAGTATTTAATTTGTGATCTTAACGTATTCAAATAGTAAATTAGAAAAAATTGCGTTTTCCCATGAACATTTTATGAATAAATTTTATTCAGACTCTCCTCCCGCATCTTCAACATTGTTTATTCAACCAGTCAGAATCTTTGTCATTGCTAGAGAGCCATTTGGAGTTACCTAACAGTTTCCCAGAGCCCGTTATCTTTACTTCCTTCCGAGCTGTCTGACGCTCAGCACTTAGGAAAATCTGTGTGCTGCTGAGATTCGCCCAGTGGATGATAAGTACCCACTTATAGAACTCCTGACTTTAGACGGGTCGGGTAGTTATACTTTCTCCTAAATTGTATATTCATAATCTTCATATCAATGGCATATGGTATTGCTAAAACAAATCTGTTTTAGATAGGATTACTAGATCAGATGAATGCCATCTTCTACGCTGGCGTCACAAACCATTTGATGAAACTCTTCCCATAGTTTCGGGAATAAGATAGTGTAATGTTGGCAACATGCCAGCACACTTTAAAACATTGTATTCATTCTGTGCTTTCAATCAACAATTTGAGGTCACTTAATCACACCCTCAAGTGGAATCAGAATGGGCTCATGTGCTTTCAAAGTGGTTACTAAATGATGGATGTCACTTCAGAGAGGAAAGTGTCTAATGTTACGCCATTGGGCTTTGTCCTTGCTTTATGCCAGAGAGATGGTGATGTCACCTAGGGCCCTGAGAGGGCAGGCCACTGCCCTTCATTTTACCATCTAGGCATTTAGGATGAAGTCGCTGGAGTCAAACAACCTAGAATTTCTTCACAGAAACTACAATAAGAATTTTGTTCAATTCTTCCCTGATTTTCTGGCCCTGCTTAAAATAAATGTTATGTGCACACAGAATTCTAAAGTAGGAGGAAAATTTTAAAACTGTCTAGCTCTCTTCTCTTTTCCAGTCTGTAATCGGGAAAGACAGGACTAATGATACAGGTCTCTTGAATCACAGCCAAACATGCTCTTCTTTTTGCCTGATGCATGGTTATCAAAGGAAATACTCTGCTAGGATGAGGCCCAAGTGCCAGATCTGCAATGCACACACCAGACAGAGACAATTCTTCCTAAAATATACATTACGTCTTTGCAAAAACACATTCACGTATTTTACAAAATACCTTTTAAAAGTAAAATCGTATCGCGCCAACACAGAGTAAAAAGAGAGAAGACAACATAAATCTTTGGAAATCAATGCTTGTTAATGTCAATTTATCTTTTTAATGAAAAGCTACTGATAAACCATGCCATTGAATTAAGTGAGCTAATGCACGCCCTGGGCTTTGCACAAGAGCTAGGAACACTCAATAAAAAGTAGCTGTTGTGATTAATAGGCAAGACTGGAGCGGAGTTTGAAATGCTTTTTCACGAAGGCAATAAAGATCCAGGATGGAGCTTGTCAACCAGCCCAGGCCAGAGCAGAATGGATGGATAGTGGTCCCCTGCTCCACCCACTCTCAGGGGCGAACCTAGGATGACGGGCAACTCCCAGCTCCCGGGCTGAGATCTCACTCATTCTGGCCCATTCAGGAAAGCAGATCAAAGTGCAAGGGAGTGACAGTGGTGTATGGTAAGACTAGAATACATACATTTACAAAAATAAAAAGGAAATCAGTGCATATCTCAATGTTTTATTATTAGGAACAAATTGGAACACCTCACCAATAACCGTAACACACAAGTGTGCTACGTTCCACAGCTGAGAATGGCTACTTTGGGGGAATAGGAAATGCCTCTAAACATTTTAAATGATAAAGCAATAAAAGAATCCAAGCTGTTGTTGTTATGTTGCCAAAGAAGAACTGCTCACTAATGTTTGCAGTAACAGAGAAAAGTAGGCAAATTCTCGATTTGGGCTTTCTTCAAATCCCAAAAGTAAATATAAGTTTGTGGCTTTTTTTAAGTGCCCGATCCGCATACAAAGGATAAATTGAACATGGCACTGTGAAACGCAAATGTATTTAGAAAATGTAAACATTTTTATTTCTAATTGGCCATCCTGATAATTAGCTTGTTTAAAATGTCAAAAACCTTATTCGAGGGATTTGCTGTGTAACCTTTGCTGCTGCTTGTCAGTTTCACGGGTGAAAGTAACAGGTAATTTGTCACATTCACACCAAATGGTTGATAGTCAATATGTTAATTATCCAGTAAAAAGTAGTTTGATTATTTTTCACTAATTACTGCTAACCCTAGTAGAAGTATTCAAAAGAAATGAGATATGAATTTCCAACCTGTTAATCCCATGCTTGTTTTAATACATTCGGTGGGGGCAAAGACAAATTATTTCATAAACTATTATCATTAACAAATGAGTATCTTTATCAATTATGAATAAAAAGCAGACAATTCATATATTTGCTCTAATGCCTTTTAGTTAGGCAGCCCTAACCGTTCTCAATCTAAAACCTCTGCCTAAAATTGTAACTCTTGAACTTTTTCACCAGAACATTTCCATTCTCTTCTCTTTGCCCTCCTTGTCCTCATTGATCAAAAATCCAGATCTCCCATTATTTCTGGATTAAAAACATATTAAGGCTCACAATCAGAAATATAAAGAAGGTGATGAAGACCAATTCTTTCCTTTTTAAAAACCTGCAATTTACTGCTAGCAACACCTAAAACCAGTTCTGAACCTATTACCTCTTAACTCATTTGTTTACTTGACACATAATTATCAAGCGCCAGCCAGGTGCCAGGGATCCTGCCAGGCACTGTGGAGCTAGAAAGAGGGGAGATGCTTTCTCATTCAAGGAGCTAAGGGGCTCTTGGGAGCAGAGGGACACACTCACTTCTTATTCAGCAAATATTTACCTGCCCATTCATGTGGAGGGCGCTGTCATGGCAGCTGCAATTGCAGAGTAGCTATCTCACCACACTGGACAGTCCATGAGTGTGGGCTCCCTGACTCATTCCCTAACGCAGACCCAGCATCTGGCCCAGGGCAACTGTTATAGGTGTTGCTGCGTGGCCACCAGGCGGGATCTGGTTCATAGCCTCCCTGAACTCACTCAACCCACAACCCACAGGAGGAGAGAGGATGGGGGGAGCACGGGGCAGGGATGGAGCCAAGCTGAATTCAGAGGGAGAAGGGCAGATAGGGGCTGGGGGGTACAGGTGGCAAGGAAGGCTTTGTAGCGGAAACACTTTCTGGACGGCTACTGGAGGGTTGAGGAGCAGGAGTTGTCTCCCTGTGATAAAGTTAGGCATTTCACAGTTTCTTCATGATTCCTAGACGCCCCCTGTAAAAACTAGGCATTTAAGATTTCCCAGCTCTGCCAGGCAAGCAAGTTACTCTGCTCCTCTGTGTCTCAGATCCTCACCTATAGAGCAGGATAATATTCAGTCTACCCACCTTAAAGTGACTGGGAAGATTAAATGAGAATGTAGCAAAGTGATGAGAACAGTTCCTGGCTACTCTGTTAAGTATTAAATATATGGTAGTGTAGATAAAAGCTAGTCATTTATGTGGCCTTTTTAAAAGCTGTCATTATACAAGACTTTTTCCAAGTCACAGCACCACTATCAGTGGTCTGCCTGAACCATCAAGAACTCTACGAGGGTTTTGTGCATCACTGAGTTTCAAATCAGGGGCAAGAAGTCGTGCTTTCAGGGGTCTGCTTAACTCCCAGTTTCATTCAACTTTTCCATCTTTTCAGTGAAATGTATAAGTACATGATCTCAGCTACATGTGAAAAATGCTCTGAAAGATTACATATTAGCTTCCAGCTCCTGGAGATAAGAACAGAGCAGCAGCTTCCAGGCGTGCCAAAGCTGACTCAGAAACACAAGCAAGATGTTACTCTGAATAACGTGGCTCTTAAACACTGATCTGATGCCACCTGTTGAGGCTGAGCAAACGAACAAACAAAACACATGTTAAACCATTGCTCTGCGATCTGTGCGAGTCTGAACGAGACAAGTCCTGGGCTTGCAACCAGCAGTGTTGGCACACGAAGTCACTAAAATAGGTGGCTAATCTGCTTCTTCACTATGATACTCTTGACCTGCTGATTTTAATCAGAAAAATAGATTAATGGTAACTGTTTACAGCCTGAGATTTTAATGCAAGAGTGTGCTTACCAAACCAGCAAACAGAACCCAGACCTTAATTTAAGAAAGAAACAAATCCACACGGTCTCCGTCATTTAATGCCTGCATCCAGGTACGTGAGCTGCTTGTTTGTAGTGGCGAATGAATGAGCTCTAACTGAAGTTCCCCGGGAAGTAAGTTCCCCGGAAGTAAGTTCTCATTTGTACAGAGCAAAAAGGGATCATGTTTTAGCTCTTCTGAATTTATCATGAAGAGAAACAAAGATGCAACGTTTAATTTTCATAAAAAGCACATCAGAGACCACTGCAACAGAGTCATCCAATATCCATCTACTAAGTACTCAACACAAACCTGGAATTCAATTAACATTCATTTTCTAGCTTCAAACGATGGCATAAAATTCACTTTCATGAACGATATCGAATATATATACACCGCCTCCAATGAGTCATGTGAAATTTCAATTGGGAAGCACTTCCGCAGGTCTCAATGGCTGTTTGGTAATGCATGCATTATTCTTCAGTTATAAAATTCACACATTTAAAAAACTAACTGAGCTAAAACGTGCCCACAAGGAATTAAATCAATGCACTTTCCTGCATAAAAATCAGCCAGTCAGAGCAGGAAGAAAAACATGTTTTTCCTATTGTTGAACGTAGGGTTCCTTATCCAATACTGTCATCTCACTGTACAGAAATCCTGGCTAAATTGGCGACATAAAAATCAAGTTTAACGCATAACAATTTAGCTACACATCTCGTTACCCAAGGAAGAGCCAAGTGAGTAAGCTGAAGACTTGACAAAAATAAACACAACCCCAATGGTATTAAACCGTGGTAAGACTGGCTTGGAAAGCACAAGTATTGCAATAACCCTTCAGTCACGGCCTTGGCTTAATCAAGTTCTTGCTGCCATTTCAAAACACCGATTTCTTTTTTCCTTGGCTGTGCCTTGTCTAGGAGGTGGAAGGCGCCCCCCTCCCCTCCCCAGTCCCTTGCATAACTTCCCCACTCTGCTGCACTGAGTAATTTCAAGCACACAGCCTTCCTGCGAGGGGGGCGGCCTGAGTCCTTGTAGAATGTGGCTGTCTAGCAAAGATGACAAGAGGCGGCGCCTGGGGGGAGGGCAGGCAAACCCATGAGAACCCACTCAACTCTGGGCAGCCCGCAGACCTGAGGGGCTTCACGGGTGACCGGAGTCGCCCCCCATTCAGCCCCTTTCCCCCTGCACAATGAGGAGCCGCCAGCTCTCCGAATGCCGCCTTCCCCTCTCTTTATCATCATTCATATCTCAGCTATGACAGGCCGCCAAAAGGCTCCGAGGGGAAACGCGCCTCAAATTAGCATATTTCTCCCCTCCGCACAATAGAGGCTTTTAAGCTTTTGCTTTTTAAAAGCAGGGGAGAGAGAGGAGGAGGGGAAAAGCTAGGCTGCTCTTAGCAACAGTGTCTGAAATTTAATGATTTGCCTCCCTCAAAGGGGCCTGCATGTTTTTCAATTTTCTTAAAGCCAGCGTCCTCTCGAAAGGCTTAAAACCTTATTAGAAAATATTTATTGGGTCACTGTGTAATAAACATCTTCCCTCTTGTCATTTGATTGCAATTAAACTCTTTGCTGAAAAAAAAATAATTTCGAACCGTAAACTCTTTCTCCAATCCTGCTATGGAGTGTAACATCTCCCTTCCTCCGGAAGAAATGGAGAAAATGAAGAACTTCAGTGATTGCAAATACTTATTAAGGGGAATACCTCAGAGGGGACACCCTGCCATGTTTACTTGTACATCTCCAATCGCCAGTAATAAAAGGGGGGAAAAAAGACTGGAAGGCAACACGGATGCCCTGATTACCCAGAGACTTGACTTTGGGGTGTGAGCAATCACTTCATGTCAACCTTCCTCAGAGGCTGTCCCTGTCACCTTTGTCTTTGCTAAAGGAGAGTCCTAAAGCTGCTACAGGCACGCCTGGCACACCAGACTGGAACATTTGAAAGGTCATAAAAACAACATCTATCTAGTAAATCTCTAAGAGGCCGGCAAAAGAAAGGATTTGTGTTCCATGCCA
Source organism: Equus przewalskii (assembly GCF_037783145.1). Classification (NCBI taxonomy): domain Eukaryota; kingdom Metazoa; phylum Chordata; class Mammalia; order Perissodactyla; family Equidae; genus Equus; species Equus przewalskii. The sequence continues at coordinate 10,167,614 of NC_091863.1, forward strand.
CTAAATAGTAATTCTCCAAAAGATTGAGTCTCAATTGGAGGGGAAGAAATGAAGATTTCCCTGGCTCAGAATAAATTCTTTAACTGGGCTCTGCCCTTTAACAGTAACTCGAACCCATCAGGGATACTTAAAATGATGCCCTTCTCCATGCAAGCTCCAGGACCTTCATTATGGCCCAGGCTCATTGGTTTCCAAGGCCCCCAGGAAAGGAAGGCCCAGGAGATTGTGAGGGTCTGAGCTCTCCCAAGGGCCGAGATGGAGACAGGCACCAGCTCAGGCTAACTAGGCTCCGGAAGGTGGCCCACATGCTCCTGCCTTCTCCCTTCCCAAAGGGAGGAGGCGGCCGCTGACAATGACATCAGGACCATCTGCTGTGCCTAAACCATGCTCCCAGCAGAGCTATCACAGCCTCCTGCCTTTACTAGACACCCAGACATTGCCCCCCCCCCCACACTGGGATCAAAGTCCACCTTTGTGTGTGTGATGGAGTCTCCAGTCCCTGATCCTGACTCAGCCTCTCTCCGTCTGTTTTCTCAAATTTACTCCCAAAACCTTGGCTCTGACCTCCATCTTGCTTTCTCATTTACAGCACATGCCCCACCCCTTTTTCTATGTCAATTGATGTGTCACTGGTCTGGACTGCCCCTCAGTTTAGGCATCTCCTAATTCCAGGTGTTCTAGGGATTAAAGCCCAATTTAAAAACGGATGTTCAAAATGATAGTTTAATTCTAATTTGATCTACAATGCAATCAAGTCAAAATCCTGACAAGCTTTCTGTAGCTATCAACAAACTAATTCTAAAGTTCTTATGGAAAGGCAAAGAACTAGAACAGCCAAAATCATTCTGAAAAAGAACAAAGTGAGAGGACTCACATTACCTGATTTCAAGACTTGCTATAAAGCTACGTTAATCAAGGCAGTGTGATTTTGACAAAAGGACAGACACACAGATCAGTGGGACAGAATACAGAGCTCAGAAATAGATCCAGACAAATGTAGTCAACTGACTTTTGACAAAGGTAATTTGATGGAGAAAGGATATTCTTTTCAACAAACGGTGCTGAACAATTGGGTGTCCATATGCAAAACATGAACCTCGATCCACACCTCACACAAAAGTTAACTCAAAATGGATCCTAGACGAAAATGTAAAATAGAAAACTCCTAGAGGAAAATACAGGAGAAAATGCTGTGTGATCTTGGGTTAGGCCATCATTAGTTTAGATACAACACCAAAAACACGATCCCCAAAGGAAACAACTGCCAAGGTAGACTCAACCATGACTACAGCTTACAAAACCATGTCATTGTTGGTTTACAAGTTTTTAAAGACATCTGCTTCGTCTAGCTAACGAATTTCTGTGAAAGAGCTTATTCTAGATGATGTCATAGCAGGGTCAGTGCCCAGTCCTGGGAGGGTGGGACATACACCTGGCTGATCGTGACACCACACACCCCTCAGGCTCAGCACTGACCCTTGCTCCTCCTTGACCCGCAGCAACCTGAGCTGTCCTGCTCTCCGAAGCCCCAGCAGTTCCTCTCGCTCGCCGCCAACATGTGTTATGCTAGTGGCTTAAGCAAGATCACCCCACCTGCCTGAGGATTCTGTGAGGGCTGGCGCCATGTCTGAGATTTTCTGGGTCCCCCATGCCCTCACTTGGTGCCTGGTGAATAGTATGTGCACAATAAATACTTAAAAAAACCCAAAACACTGACAAACATTCACATGACATTTATTGGACTCCTATTTCCAAACACTGCCTAGAACACTTGCCCATATAGGAAGGAATCCCCTCTGCCCGCCCACCCCGACCCCGTGCTCTCTTCCATTGTTTTGGCTGTACCTCCTATTCTCCTCATGACCCATCTGTGAATGCTTCAGAGGCTCAGTCAGGCGCCCAGTCTCTCTCACAAAGTCATCCTTTCTAATAGATTCAAATGGTTCCTCCAGGTCAAAACCCCTCAATTCTAAATTTTAGGCCACAATTTCTTTTCTAAGTTTCAGTGGCTCATTTACAACACACACAAACACACATGTATATATATGGATATAGGTGTATATATATTCACACACACATATATATGCATATATGAAGGAAGCTTTGATGGGGATGGGAAAGACAAATTCAGCTTAGAATATTTTTATTTTTTTAATTTTTCCTTTTTCTCCCTAAAGCTCCCTGGTACATAGTTGTATATTTTTAGTTATGGGTCCTTCTAGTTGTGGCATGTGGGATGCCGCCTCAGCATGGCTTGATGAGCAGTGCCATGTCTGTGCCCAGAATCCAAACTGGTGAAACCCTGGGCCGCTGCAGTGGAGAGCGTGAACTTAACCACTTGGCCACGGGGCGGGCCCCTAGAATATTTTAAATTTAGAAGGATATAAAATATTTAAGTGAAAGTATGTAGATGTATATACGCATACATACATAACTTATACAGATACATGAATGCACACACATACATGCGAAAATACATGTGCACATATATACATATGAACACAAACATGCATGAATACACATATACATGTTCACACACTGCATATACACCTACAGATCTATACACATATACACATGGATGCATGTGTCTACACAGACACACATGCTCACACGTGCACATATATTTATATACATACTTTTACCTAAATATTTCACATCCTTCTAAACTTAAAATGTCTAAGTTGAATTCATTTTCTCCATCCCCAGCTCCATCATCCTTCCCGATGCTTTCCTTTCTGACAAAATTATCACTGTCATCCCAACCACTTATAGTTAGTTTTCAGGCATTCATAACTCCAGCTCTACCGCTGACCAGCTAAGTCACTTTGGGAAGTTATTTAACTTCCACCTCTCCGGATATCCATGTCTACATCTGTATAATGGGCACAACATATTCCCACATCCCCACATCATTTGGAACAGTCATTTAAATTCTACAAAATTCCTCTGTATACACCACACACACTCTCTCTAAAATACATATCAGTTGGCTATGACTTCTACACGTTGAATTAGTTACCAGATGTGTATGCGTGTGTGTTTGTCAATAGTTCAAATCCATCCTTGCCTCTTTATCCACTCTCTCCTGGCCTCAGGCTTGGTTGGTGACAAGGACTGTCTAGAGGGTTATCAACCTCTACAATCTCCCATCTCAAATCCCAGACCAAGGCTTATCTGTCCAAATTTAACACTTTCACTGTGTTGTTCCCACAGTCTACAACGGAACCCCTGCCTACTAGATCAGGTTGGCTTTCACAGACCAACGTGGATCCCACTTTCCTCCAAATCAAGTCATCCATACTCACGTGCCATGCTCCTCTCAGTTACCCACATGTACCTTCTTGCCTCTGCTTCTTGGACCAGTTTCCTTCTCACTCTTCCCTCTCTTCTTCCACTTGTTTTAATTCTACTCATTTTCAAGGCACAACTCAAGGGCTACAGCATGCAGGAAACCCTCCCATGATTCGGTTCTCACACCTCAGGTCTATGGCCTCCGCAATTTACCACATTATGACATTCTATCTTTTCCTCCAAAGCGTCCATGTGTTTGAGTCTTATATTCCAAAAGACCTATGGTGGGACAGGGACCACATATGTTACTTCTCTGGTGCCATGCCAAAACACCTAGCCTAGGTTTAGAAACATGTCATCACATATCAATGAGAACTCATTGACTTTTCCAGCGATAATTACCAGAACTTATGTAACGTTTACGTCCTGTGGCTTCTAAAATAAGTATAATTTTTCTATCTTAAAGAAATAAAAATGGACCACACAGGACCATCTCTTTTAAGAAACTGGTAATAGCACTTTATTACCAGCAAGGGAAAATTTGGCCAAGTATATCATAAAGTGTAAATTTACGTATTTAATATATCACATTGATAGGACTCAATATATAGACAGAAACACTAAGTGGTTTTAATTTTCCACCTACACTTTGTGAGGCCCAGGGGCCAAAAATGACCTCGATGTACAACATGAGGCACATCCATCTGCCAGCAGTAATTGTTTTATTGACCAGATTAAAGAACAACTATTTCCATGGTCAAAAAGATCTATCCAAACACATGAGCCTTAGGCACACAATGGCAGTAATTAGAGATGCATATTTCCCTAACTAAAATACAAGGCCATGGGTAGAACATAAGATAATGTATTATTAACATTTACTCAACATATGTCTTTCACTGGTTATGATGTATGATTAAGCCAAAATCCATTTTTTTAAAAAAAAAACAGCTTTATTGAAATACTATTGACATACCATATAATTCATCCATTTAAAGTGTACAATTCAATAATTTTTAGTTTATTCCTCCCTTTCCATTTGTTCAAGTTGTATGGCTGCAACCGTCACCAAAATCCAATTTTGAACATGTTAGTCGCCCCTAAAAGAAACTCTGATCCCATTAGCAGTCAATCCCCATTCCTCCCTACCCTACCTTACCCCCAACTCTGATTTCTAAGCAACCACTAATCTACTTTCTCTTCTTATAAATTTGCCTGTTCTGAACCTATAATATGTGGTCCTTTCTAACTGGCTTCTTTCACTTAGCATAATGTTTTCAAGGGTCATCCATGTTGTAGCATGCATCAGTATTTCCTTTTTTTAAAAAAATTGATGAATAATATCGTATGGTATGACAGATCACATTTTGTTTATCCATTGATCAGCTTAGGGACATCTGGGTTGTTTCCACTTTTTGGCTATTATGAATAATGTTGCTATGAACATCCGTATACAAATTTTTGTGTAGACATAGGTATATACCCAAGAGAAATAAACTTAAGAGTAAAATTGCTGGGGGTCAAATGGTAACTCTATCTTTAGCCATTTGAGGAACTGCCAAGCAGCTGTACCATTTTACATTCCCACCAGCAGTGTATGAGGGCTTCAATTTCTCCATATCCTCACCAACAATTGCTCTTGTCTTTTTGATTCTAGCCATCCTAGTGGGTGTGAAGTAGTACATCACTGTGGCTTTGATTTGCATTTCCCTAATGACTAATGATGTTGACATCTTCTCATTTGTTTATTGGCCATTTGCACATCTTTTTTGGAGAATGCCGATTAAATCCTTTAGCTATTTTTATTTTGGGTTTTAAGACTTTTTTTTTTTATTATTGAGTTATAAGACTTAAAAGATACTCTGGATACAAGTCCCTTAGATATATGACTTTCAAATATCTTCTTCCACTCTCAGTTGTCTTTTCACTTTCTTGATGGTGTACTTCGCAACACAAAAGTTTTTAATTTTGATACAGTCCAATTTATCTATTTTTTCCTATGTTGCTTGTACTTTTGGTGTTCCTTCTAAGGAAACCATTGTCTAACCCAAGGTCATGAAGATTTACTCCTAGGTTTTCTTCTAACAGATTTATAGTTTTAGCTTTTACATTTAGGTCTATGATCTATTTTGAGTTAATTTTTGTAAATAGTGTGAGGTAGGGGTCCAGCCTCACTCTTTTGCATGTGGATATCCAGTTATCCCAGTACTACGTGCTGAAAAGAATATTCTTTTCCCATTTAATTGTCTTAGTACCTACCTTAGTCCATTTGGGCTGCTACAACAAATTACCAGAGACCAGGTGGCTTAAACAACAAACATTTATTTCTCACAGTTCTGGAGGCTGAGAAGTCCAACATCAAGTTGCCAGCAGATTCTATGTCTGGTGAGGTTCCACTTCCTGGTTCATAGACAGCCAACTTCTCCCTGTGTCCTTACATGGTGGAATGCGTGAGAGGGTTCTCTGGGGTCTCTTTTTACAAGGACACTAATTCTTTCATGAAGGCTCCATTCTCATGACCTAATCACCTTCCAAAGGCCCCACCTCCAAATACCATCACACTGGGGATTAGGTTTCAACATATGAATTTTTTTTTTTTTGCAGGGGGTGGTGGGACACAAACATTCAGTCTATAGCAGTTTGTTGTTAGTGCTGTCAAGTCAATTCCAACTCCTAGTGACCCTGTGTAGAGCGGAACCCTGCCCGATGTTTTTGCGGCATCCTCTCACCTTCTGGTGCTCTATCAGACAATGCTCTGCTGCTATTTGTAGGGTTTTCATGGCCATTTTTTTTGGAAGTGGGTAGCCAGGTCCTCCTTCTTAGTCTGTCAGCTCCACTGACACCTGTCCACCATGGGTGATCCTGCTGGTGGTTGAAATACAGATGGCGTAGCTTTCAGCATCATAGCAACACCCAGCTGCCACAGTATGACAACTGACAAATGGGTGGTGTGGTTCCCTGATGGGGAAATGAACCCAGGCTGCGGTGGTGAGAGTGCTGAATCTTAACCACTAGACCACCAGGGCTGGCTCTATAGCAGTATCCTTGCTGAAAATCAATTGATCATAAATGTAAGCACTAATTTCTGGACTCTCAATTCTATTCTACTGGTCGATATATCTATTCTTACACCTATATCACACTGCCTTGATTACCGTAGCTTTGTAGTTTCAGCTATTTGGGGGTTCTAAAATTCCATTTTGATAGAACTCTATTTTAACATAAATCTTGGTTATATTAAGAGTGACTGGAAAAACCTAATTTCACATGTGACCGAGGCTCATTAGATAGCAAAAACTTTTAGTGCCTTAATCTTCTGACAGATAAAAGATGCTTTAATCATCTACATATCCTATGAAAGTCAAACACCCCACTTTAGAACACTCAGAACTATTTGAACAAATAGCATCAAAACTATTATTCCAGCTGGATACAAGAAGATGATTGCCAGGCCTTGGACACAAAGAGACTTGGAGCCCAAGGAACTGGAGAATGCATTCTCCAAGGTCAATGCTGGGATCTAGAAGGATCTTCAAACTTGGGTGAGACAAAAATATTTCATGGTGTGGTCCACAGCATTTTCCAGTTGTCTCTGGCCACAGGTGAATCCCCCACAGAACCTACCAGCATATTTCTTAGTGTCTCAGCTATCCATGGCTTAGAATTGTTGAATCATTCTTTATTCCTGACTATACTCTGAACAAAAATAAGAAAAACAAGACAGACAACTCATTGTCTTTAATATGAAGTAAGACCAAGAAAGCTGGGATATATCTGTCTCACTTACTCGGGTATCTTCTAACATTTGCCAGAATGTTTTCTTTACTACAGTGAAGATTTAAGCACCTGAAAAGCTTCCAGTTCTTTCAGTATTTATTTAGGATAGACTGCCATTTTCCATCTCACAGAATTTTTGTTCATTTGTATGAAATGTTCTATCCAACCTTTCCAAAAATCTATTCCAAAAACAAAAGGCTTCTGACATACAGAAAAGACAGATTTTATTTTTCCATGTAAGAGTGAGTTGAAGGTAAAAATCCTCTCTCCTCTAATACATATTTTTTGTATTTACATTCAACTAAAAGTTATTCAGCTTTCAGCTTACCACTGGTTATATATTCATAAATCAATTTTAGGGTTTTGTTTAAATTTTTAGCATTCTGCCAATTCTATGGTATGTTTTAGTTGCTCAAGACTAGGGACAGCCAGCCACTTTGTAAGGAAACTCTATTAGCAGGTGTGGAATTTTCCATTATGTGTTCTGTAAGGGCTCTACACTCACACAGAACCTGGGCAATCTCCAAATCAACGACCCTCCTCATGCATTTTCTCCAAAACTTTCCCCACCAGGCCATGAAGGGGCAACTGTGTCTAAAGTGGTGGGTTCTTTGTTTCCTGGAGAACGGGTTGGGGGTCCTAGTCCACAAAAAAGAACCCCCAAAATCCTGCTCTCCATCCTCCATTCCTTGCTCTCATTTTCCATCTTTCCCTTCCTCTGCCATTTGGCTGAGTCCCTGTATCATCAAAACATGGTTTGTCCACCTGAGCACGGTTCCTTTCCCATACTTGCATTTCCTCTATGGAATCTCCCAGAATTTCTACACTCTTTAGTCTAATTCTGATCTGTGTTCCTGGGCACTACCATCCATGTTCCCAGGCCCTCCTTCAACCAAACATACCGACTCTTTCAAAATCCACTGCTCATGAAAAGGCTGCCTCACACTCACTGTTTTCTTGTTCCATACAGCAAAGCGTAAAGAAACCTACTTTAAGGACCAGAGCAAATAGGGACGACTTTCCTCCCTCACTCCAACTTTTTTTCCCCCTCAACTAACTTTTTCTTCTTTGGCTAATCATCTTTCCCAGTACCGACTGATACCTTTTAGGCAAATGTCAGTACTGTGGTGGGTCGTGAACCTGTGCAGCAATCGCTCATTTCTTGGCTTCATCTGATGCATATCCAATAAGGGTGAGTGCTTTCTATGAACTCATCGACAAGACTACTACTAATGGACAAAGACAAACAGATGGCTTGGGCATTCTGTCAATATGTCTATTTCCATTGAGCATTTCCCCAGGCACTTGTCATGTTTCCATAAGTTAAATATATAAACATGGTACTATAAATCCAAAATCCCCAAATCAGTAATAATATAAGGATGAGACCTTATGAAACTATTTGAGATAAGGGAAAATAACATCTCATACGTCTGCAAACATCTTTACACACGAGTTGCTGCCAAAGTTCGGAGTGTTGAACGGAAAAATCTGGCAGAAAATCAGTTACGAGGGCAATAAGGTGATTTAAAAAAATCCAAACAATTTTTAATGTAATTAAATATTCAGAGATCAAATTTTAACAATGAGTGTCTCTCTCAAAGTCTACTTTAAACAAATAAGGCTTCTTGCTCTTCATGGATTTTAGTATATTATTTCTAAATGCAATGCATAAATACCCTATCTAAACTCTAACGCAACATTAATACCACCTATATTTTTGCATAGTTTGAATACATGAATTATGATTTCATTCAGTCTCCTTCAGGCCCTCACAATATCCATTTCTTTTAGAAAATGGAAGTGTTTGCTAATCTGTTAGCCACTTAGCTATAAGTGGATTAATGCTGGCGCATTAGAAAATAGCTCCTATATATCATGTCAAATGAGTAATTCCAATATTGGACTTTATAATAAAGCCTGAAAGGACCTCCAAATTACAGCTTTCACATTAGCTTAATAAGAAGGTTCTTTTTCAAGAAGCTTTACAAATACTCTGATTTAAATACTGATTTTTAATGTTCTCTAAATTTCTCTAATTATATTTGTTTCAAGATATAAAAAGGTGAAGTACAAAATAAATACCTACATTTTCTTTCTAGTCTAAGCCTGGAACTACATGAATATTCAATGGCTGTTACAAAGATATTCAAAGAGCTACCAAAAAATAAACTAAGAATTTCAAACACTTTTCCTGTTTACTCAGACAACTGCCCCACATCACAAATGTTCTTCCCTTGGCAAAATGAAATGTGAGAATGAGATACCACTTCACACAACCTGGAATGGACATAATCCAAAAAAACAGTAAATGTTGGTGAGGATATGGAGAAACTGGAACCCTCAAGCATTGGCTGGCAGGAGTGAAAAATGGTACAGCCACTTTGGGAAACAATGTAGAAGTTTCTCAAAAAGTTAAACAGAGTTACCATATGACAATTCCTCTCATAGGTATACATCCAAGAGAAATGAAAACATATGTCCACATAAAAACCTATACATGAACGTTCATAGCAGCATTAGTCATAATAACCAAAAAGCACAAACAACCCAAGTGTCCATCAATTGGTAAATGGATAAACAAAATGTGGCCCATCCATACAGTGGAAAACTATTTGGCAATAAAAACAAAGTACTGATACATGCTACAACGTGGATGAACCACAAACACACTATGCTCAGTGAAAAAAGCCAGACACAAAAGAATACATATTATATAAGTCCGCTAATATAAAATGTCACGAAAAGGCAAATAGTAAAGACAAAAAGTTGCGTCCTGGTTCCCCAGGGAACCTGGGACTGGGGATGGCAACAGGGATTAACTATAAATAAGCTCAAGGGATCTCATTGGCTGATGGAAATGTTCTAAAACTGCATTGTGGTGATGGTTGTGCAACTCAGTCAATTTCATAAAATCATTTAATTGTCTTTAAAACTGGCTGACTTTATGGTATGTAAATTAAACCTCAACATAATTGTTTAAAAAAGTAGACATAGGAGAAATAGCCAGGAAACAGGTACACAGTAATTCAGGTCAGAGCTGATGGTGGCCTGGACCAGGTAGGAAGGAAATTAGAGAAAGGTGGACTGATTCAAAAGAAGCTGAGAAGACAGAACTATCAGGATTTCCACAATGTCTTTCCTCATCCACTTTGGCACTTTGTGAACTCCTATGGCACCACTGATCTACCCCATTCATTTTGACATAATCCCATGCTGCCTTACATCAGCAGCTGATTGTTTTGTATATACTGTCATTGCCTGGGGGCCAGATGTGTTCACGGGTGCACCATAAATGCTCACGAACACATGAATGGTGAAACAATTGAACATATTCAACCCCAGGCTGAATATCATTGATTATTCTGGATTATAGTAAGTCATCATAATGTTCAGACAATAAGACTAGCAATTACTGTCACATAGGAGTTGCTAAAGTCATCAACACAATAGAGAGTAAAAATCAATTTGTTAGAAAATAACCACCACAACTGATAGCAAAAAAAAGGGAAAACAGAATCAGGGAGTCAGCCAAAAGCAACATTTGCAACACATATATTTTGGGATAAAAAAATATAGGATTACTTTGAAGAATATGTTTCTCTTCCTGATTAAGAGTCTCTCCGTTTACTAATTCAAGTCTCAAGCCCATGTAGTGCAGTGGGCAGAACAGGGTCCAGGATATAGGAGTCTGGACCTTGGTTGAACTACTTATGTGAGCTTGGGCAATATACTTAAGCTCTTTAACATCCAGCTTCCTTGAAAAAACACAAGAACACTAAACATCTTTTGCAAACTTGATGGAAGACATCAATGAAACTATGTGCAGCCTCTAGGACATGCAATGAATAAGAGTATTATTGCTTTTATTTCAGTTATTAGTTAAAATATTTGTAGTGATCCATTTTATGAATGCATTAAAGTTATACTGAACTTACTTGAAAAAAACTTAAACGTTCATTTGAGGAGAGTTCTACCTAGTAACGAATTTCTGTTCCAAGTCATTGAAGTACAGGAAACAGCATATAGATTTTGAGTCAGAGCTAGGTTCTAATTTCAGCTCTGCTACTTACCAGCCGGATGACCATGGTCAATAACAAACTCTCTAAGCCTCGGTTTCCTCACCTGTAAAGCGAGGATAATAATCCCTTAAGGTTGATGGGAGGGTTAAACAGATCTAATACACATAAAGCAGCTTATACACTGCCTGGGACAGTGCCCTTGACGTCCTTGATGAGCAGTAGCTACCATTATTATTCATATAAAATCACGATTATTTAAAACATGACTTGCTTACGGTTCTACACCAAGTTTTCACTAATCACCAGATGGCTCAAAGAATAAAGCATTTTATTCTGGAAAGATGAAGTCATCTCCAACGTGCAACGAAATAAACAATTGAAATGGAGGGAAAATTATCCCATCCTGCACACTGCAGACCGCGGTTTCCCCGAGAGAAGGCCAGTTTCCACAATTTCTAATGAAGTGAACCTTTAAAGACAACATCCAGCCAGGGTATCATTGTCAGGAAGGTAGACTCTTCCTTATCTCAGAGGCATACATATTTTTAGAAAAGAGATCACTCGTTGCTTTGCTTGTTAAAATTTTACCAATGAACTAATAATGCGTCTTTGTAGAGAAGAACTCCTCCCCTCCCTCTGACCCCAAGCGATCATGTAGCCCACATAGCAAATACCAGATTCCATGGAGATTTGTTCAAAGTTTATAAAAAGTGGCCTCTTTCAAATGATTGCCATTTGCCTTGCCTATTACAAATGAATGACCAAATCAAATTAAAATGCATCCTGATGTCCTTAGGTAGGGCATCAACTTTGATCAAGAAATGGAAACCACTTTTAAAGTTACCATGGACCAAATCTATGATATGTTCCACGAGAATGTGAAGCGATTTCCCTTCATACAGCCTAATGTATTTTGGTCTATAGAATAATAATTTTTTAGGAAGATAACTAAGTACATGGAAAATTCCTCTGTTGTATCATATTCATTAATGAAATACAGAAAGAATTGGGGTATTCTAAACATTTCATATATAGGCCTAAAGATAACAAAAAAGATGGTTCATAAGGATCCTATCTCCATCTTAGTTTGAGTTCCTCTAAGAGCTGAGCCTGAAACAGGGCTGGTTGCAAGTAGTCCACTTGGGAGTTGATCCCAGGAAACATGGGTAGGGGAACGGGACATTAGAGAAGGGAAGAGAAGGCAGCCAATGAAGATAGGTTAATAAGTTAACACTGTAGGTGACTGGGTCTTAGTCCCACTGGAGAATTCAGAGAGACAGTATAGAATATGTGCTTCAGAGTTGATCCCACCAAGGAATGGGGGAGCTGGGGTATTTATACACCAACTCCCATCAGCCACTGGTTGAGGGCTGCTCCTGGAGCCCTCAGACACTTCTGGCCTGCCAACAGATGAGCAAGGCCATTTCTGGAGGCCAAAGCCCACAGGCAAAGAATCGCAGGTGCTGGCACTTGGAATTCAGACCAGAGTTCACCAAAGTGGTAAGGGGAAGGGATCTGGGGAGGGCCCCACAGCATCTGCTCCTGATCCATTGCTTAGATTATTTAAAGGAAGCCCCAGAAAAACATACATCAAGATGAGGGTTAGAACCTTCAAAAGTGCCAATCACTGCTCAGAAGTGAGTTATGCTACTGGAAAATGAATCTGGTACGAATCCACAGAGTAGTGACCAGATTTTTTATCTTGTCATCTAATGCTTTTCATATAAATATAGTATTTTATAAAAAGCAAATAAGTTAATTATGATATAAGCCATTACTAAACAACACTAAGGGTGCAGGGTCATCAAACTTTTCCTGTAAAGGGCCAGACAGTAAATATTTCAGGCTTTTTCTACCATATGGTCCCCGGCCTACCTCCTCAACTCCATAGTTGTAGCAGCCACAGACAGTATGTAAAAGGATGTGGGGGCTGTGTTCTAAAATTTTATTTACAAAATCAGGCGGCTGACTTATGGGCCATAGTTGATGTAAGCAAAGGAAAAAGCAAATTCGAAGAATGTAAAATTTTTCTTACTGTCACTTATAATAGCACGATTTCAATACGCTTCACCTGTGCCGCTTCATCTCGCTTTGCATTCTTTAATTAAAAGAATTTTAGTAGGTAATACGGTGACACAATTGAAAAATCAGAACAATACAAGGAACCATACATTGAGGATTCTCACTCTCCAGCCTCTATTCACTGTCTTACGGGTCCCCTACAGGTCACCTCTTTCAACAGTTAAAGCACAAACACACACACTTCCCACCCTTCCTACGCAAAAAAACAGCACACTATATTTACCATTCTGCATCGTTTTTTTATTTAATATACACAAGAAATCTTTCTATATATCAATGTAAACCTTCCTCATCCTTTTTTTCCCCCCACTGCATAGTAACTCCTAGCATGAATGTACCCTGGGAAATTTAGCCGGCCCACTACAGGTAGACACTGGTTTCTGGTCTTCTGTATTATAAGTGCATGCTGAGGGAAGAGTACAATGAAAAACTTTTATGTACATCATTTTGTACAGGTATTTGTATAGCTATAGGATAAATTTCCAGAAGTGAGATTCCAGGATCAAAGGGTTGATAAATTTATGATTTTGATAGAAACTGACAACATGTCCTCAGCAAAGGAGGTTCCACGCGTGCACTCGCACCAGCAGCACACGGGAGTGCCTTCCAACCTCGTTTTCATTGGAAAAAAGCAGAAAAACTACTTTCAATATTCACTTAAGTATCTGTATCCCGAGGACCACATCTATGATCAGAGATTTGCTAGAAGGACTCATGGACTCAGCTTATAGTTGTACTCGTGGCTAAGATTTATCACAGCAATATAGACAGATCACAAGGGAAGAAGACACACGTGGAGGCTGGAGGAATCCATGCACAGGCTTCCTTATGCTCTCTCCCTCCCACGAAGGGTCACACAGGGTGCACTCGGCCCTCAGCAACGAAAATGCTACAACACATATGCAATGTTTCTGCCCAGGGAAGCCATCAGAAAGACTCAGGCTGGTCACATAGGCACCCTCTGCCTAGACACATCAAAATTATAGACTCCAGGAAGGAAAGCCGTTGTTCAGTGTAAACCATAACCTCTGTACAGTCTAGGCACCCTGAACCAGCCTTATCAGTTAGCGAAAGTTTCATACCCATGTAGGGAACTGTTGACCAGCCAAGTTCCCAGAACGCCAGCCAAGGGCCAGCCTTGCAAGCAGTCCTTGTTAAGGAGAGCAGCCTCAGGACTGCCACGTCAACAATTTCTGCACAATCTCATAGGATTAAATTGTTTCAGGGAAACTAACGAGCTAGTTTGAAACGGTACAGCCAGGGGCAGGAAGTAGATGTGGCTTTTGGCGAACTCTGGCTCAGAGGGATGAGTTCGGATTACTCGGCTGCCTGCCTTGAACCGCTTCACACCACCTGAACCCAACTGGAGCACTCCAGGCGCTGCTGCAGGCAGATGTGCCCGGCATGACAAAACAGTCTCCTAACAAAATTACTATGTATTTCAAGCTGCTTCTTTTAAAAAAAAAATGACCCCTTTCTTTCATTCTATAGAACTACAAAGAGCCAAAAAGGAACTGAGAGCTGGTGCTGGCTTCATAGATTTTCATGAAAGACAGACTGTACTAGCTCAGGGAGCAAGCAGACTAGAATAGATTTCTTTTGGTTTACAACTGAGATTTAAATATACAAATTCCTTAACAAGAGAGTTCTCTCTGTAGCATGTATTGTCTGGTGATTCTATGAAAGTAAATATTTTCTAATGCAATCCACCTGAGCACCTTTAAAATAAATCATAAAATTCTTCATAGCTTAATAGTAGAAAGCTTTTTAAGAGGTTCCTCTCTAAAGCTTCTAATCGTCTCATTTTAGTTTTTAATTGAATATAGCAGACAGAAAGTGCATAAATGAGAAGCATGCACCTTACCTCATTTTCACAAAATGGATATACCTGTGTAACCAGATCCCAGATTTAAAAAAAATATCACTAGCACCCAAGACCCCCTCCCCCTTGTGCCCCAACCATCCCCCTCAAAGGTAGCCATTACCCTTTTAAACATCACTGACAGGTTTGTTCAGTTTTGACTTTTATATAAATGGAATTGTATGGAATGTTCTCTTGTGTGTCTGGTTTCTTTCGTTCAACGACTTACTTGTGAGATTCATCATCGTTGCTGTACGTTACAGTACTTTCTTTACTCTCATTGCTGTATAGAAATCCACTGCACGAATATTCCATAGTTTATTTGAAGGACATTGGCTTGCTTCCAGTTTGGAGCTGTTATAAAGAGTTCAGCACGTTCATTTTCAAAATGCTAGTAAAATTTTTTAAAATTGATGAATAATAGACATACTGTCAGGTACACAAATCCTAAGTATACAACTTGATGAATTTTCACACACACACACACACACACTTGTGGAACCAAACCCAAGAGCAGGACCTAGAACACTTCCATCACCCCAGAAGGCTCCCTGAGACCGTCTCAATTTTAAATCACTTCAAAAAGATGAGCACCTGCCAATTTTTAAACCCACTGCGAACCCTCCATTAGGTAGCGCAGGGAATGTGGTCAAGCCACACGTTCTACTCCAGGCTCCATCATCTGCTTGTGACCTTATAAAGGTCACTCTCAGCCTCTGTTTCACCATCTGCAAGTGAGGGGGTGAAGCTAGATGGCTCCCAGGGCCCTTCGCAGCTGCCAAAGTCTACACGTCAAAGAAAACCACAACCTTCCCTGCCAGGCCCTCGTTCCTAACCCAAATTCTTTTTGCTGCTATTTTATCTTGGAGTTGGCTCAGCGAAGATGAGGAGCAGTTAATCACCACTTCCCACTTATTAACTCTCCAGTTGCTTACATATCATTATGAAATCATCCCTCCGCCTTTTCCTCAGGTTGAATTGCAGCTCTTTTATTTTTCCCATATTGGCCCTACTCCAAGTCTTATGTGGCTTGCCTTGGAAGATTTTCTAATTCTCTACATGCCTCTAGAAACTGGGAGCCCCAAGAGGATATAATATTTTAGTAATGTTGACCAAAGGCGATTAAGGAGAGAGAGGCCCAGACAATGCATCTCTCCTCCAGAGCCTTCCTATTCAAAGCGCGGGCGGAAACCAGCAGCAGCCGCAGCCACCGCCTGGGATCTCAGGACAACTGAACCTGTTCACGCTCTTCCCCAGACCCTCTGAAGCAAATCTGCAGTGCAACGAGACACCCAGGTGATCCCTATGTACGCTGAAGTTTGGAATGCAAAGGATGCTATATTTAAAAGTAAATCTTGAGAAAAGTGGTTTACTAGTTTCTACTGCTGCTGCAACAGATGACCACAGACTTAATGGCTTAAAACAATACAAACTTATTCTCTTACAGTTCTGGAGGCCAGAAGTCCAGAAGCAGTTTTAGTGGGCTAAAGTCCAGGTATAGAAAGGGCTGTTCCTTCTGAAGGCTCTCGGGGAGAATTTCCTGGCCTTTTTCAGCTTCTTAGTGGCCACTTGTATTCTTGGGTTGTGGCCCCTTACTCCATCTTCGAATCTCTGTTCCTCTCATCTCGGCTTCCATCCTCACATCTTCTGACTCTCCTGCCTCCCTCTGGCAAGGACCACTGTGATTACATCGGGCCCGCCTGGATAACCTCCCCATCTCAAGATCCTTAATTATGTCTGCAAAGTCTCTTTTGCCATATAAGATAACATATTCATAGGTTCTAAGGATTATGATCCAGACATAGAGGTGGGTGGGTGGGAATAATCAGCCTACCACAGATGAAGAGGAAGAGAAACAGGATAGAATGAGGCAGTAATTATTAGCCAACATGACTTATCAATGATCACTTATATAGGTAGAGAATTTGATGCAAAGAAGTCAAACAAAAATATAGAAAATTTCTATGTACCATATAACTTTGCACTTTAACATGCAGCAATAGTTCAAGGATCCATGGTTTTAAGCCCACAAAGTCTGAATTTTCCTCTCTCTTAGAATCATAGCATCTTAGACTTGGAAGAAATCTTGATAGTAAATTGCTTCAATTTCCATATTGTACAAAGAAACTGAGATGTTGGCCGACTAGTGCCCTCCATAGAGACCAGGATTTGAGCTCATGTTTTACACAACCCAACGCTACCTCTTTTTAATGTTTTCAGAAAGGTTTAAGTTGGTTTTATTGAACAGAATGCTAACTGATCTTTTGATAACTGCATATTATCTAAAACTGAAGTTGCGTACATTCATTCATTACTTCAATAAGCATTTCTTGAGCACTCTCCTGTGCAGCGGCAGGTGCTAGGATACACCAAGATACAAAATTCCTCGCTCTTCTGGAGTTCGCACTATTAGGTAAACAAGGAAGCAAGATTGGATTGTAAGCATACAGTATGAGCTCACTCATTCCACTGTGATGACTGCCTTTCATGTACCAGAAACCTAAAGAGTGCCAGGAGACTCAGAGAAGGGAGGACCCAATTTGGCACTGCATGCACTGACAATTCGAGTGCTGTGTAGCTCTCAAAGAAGTTGAGGCAAGAGGGAGCCCCATTTACTGAAGGTCTGAAAACACCCCATTTTGCATAAGAGGTGCTTATTACATCTACGCTTGTGGAAAGCCACACTACTTCTTCAGATCTCCCGGAAACTGCACAAAAGCCATCCTACTTCTTTTTCAGCACTACATATTTGTGCCTTTTCATCCCCCTTAAGAGTAGTGTTGTTTTTTTTTTTTTCGCTCTTTCAACACCTCCCAAGCCACCTCTAGATCATTCTGTTTGCTCCCTGCTCTCAAGTTCATAATTATGTAAGATTACAATCAACAGTATGCTGGTAAATGGTTAACAACTGGCTCTCGGGTACGGTGGGGTGAGGGTGGGGGGACCCGGATCTGTAGCGTTTGTCCTTTTCCACGGTGTAAATACTCCCAGCACGGCCCATCTTAAGCTACCAATGTGACGTCACTGAACTTGGAGTTGGGAGGAGACACCCATAATTGGAACAAGAGCCCGGCTGCACCACTCCAGCAGACAACTGGACAATTAGGAACCCTCTGCAACCAGATCTGTGAAGCTGACACACCTCAGAGTCCTCCACAATCAGAGTCTTCCCAACATGCTCCAGTCGGGACAGTTTCCAGCATGAATTGTGACCTCCACGCCTCCGCTCAAATTATTTCCAAGATAGTCTATCCAACGCTTTCAAGTCTTACCTCTGTCAGAAGCCTTCCCTGGCTACTCCTATCCCCACTAAATTCTCTCCCCTCTTTCTGATCCACCCCAATACTTATCTGCACCACACACCTTGAATTCCTTTTGCTCACAGGATTTCTTGATGGTTTAGTGTACATGAACTGTCTGCAACCTCCCTACAATTCCTGCAAGAATAAAGACTAGCATAGGTCCCTTTGGCATCCTCCTTTATATCTATCACAATGGATAGGCAAATGGCAATTGCTCGATAGCACCTGTATTAATTCTCCTTTGAAATAATCTAGATGGTCCCAAAAACAGCATGTGTGCAAAAACCATTCACCCCTGTCCTAAAATAAGAAAAATCTAATATCATACAGCCATATTATTTGCAGCATTTTTTTAGCTTTAAGGATAATTTATATACATTAAACTCCACCCATTTTTAAGCGTACAGTTTGATGGAATTTAGTAAATTATATGCAGTTGTGTAATCACCACAATCAAGACAGCACAGGTCCCCCACTTCACAAAGTGTCCTAGTGCGTTTCTGTAGCTATCTCCTTCTCCAGCCACTGGCAATCACTCATCTACTTTTTGTTGCTATAGTCTGGCTTTTCTAGAATGTCATATAAATGAAATCATACAGTATGTTTGCATTTGTCTTGTTTCACTTGGCATAATGTTTGAGATTTTTCCATATTGTTCTATAGATGCATACGTTTTTCCTTTTCATTGCTGAATAGTATTCCACAGGGTGGATATATCAGGTTTTTTTTTTTTAATTTCCTTTACCATTTGAAGGACATTTGAGTTGTTTCCAGTTTGGGGCTATTATGAATAATGCTGCTATGAACACTCACTTGTAAGTCTTTGTGTAAACAGCTTTCATTTTTATTGCTAAGTTTTTACATCTTTACTGAGTTCTTTTGTGTATCAGGCACAATTATAAATGTATTATACCTACCTTCTCATTTAATGCTAACAGCAACCCCAAGGGATGGGTAGTTTTAGTTCACCTAAAAAAAATGAAGTACATGGCACACGTTTACACGGCTAGGATGTGGAGGAGTTAGGATCTGAACCCTGCTAGCCCATATGGTTGTCATAGGGATTAGATGAGTCAATATATAAAAAGTGCTTAGAATAGTAAGTGTTCAATAAATGTTAGCTATTATAGCTATGCTCTTTCCCACACACGATCCTACCTCCTACGGAGTATTCTGTTGTGTTTCAAAGTAAGGCTGTGCAACTACTGAGTAAATGAACAATGCACCTCCCCAGCGGATGCCTGTTGGTTGCATTGTCCCTCTACTTGGCTCACCTCTCTTTTCTTCCCCATCCTCTATTCCAGTCCCAGGTTGCAAAAGAAATCCATGTTTTATCACCTCAGCAACTGATATCACACCATAGCAACCAGAGAAAGATCATTCGGTACTGACACATGCACTAAGACAAATACTTCACAGGGAGTTGAAAGGAAAAGAAAGAAAAACTGTACTAGTTGGCCAGGTGGTTTTCATACAGGAAGGAATTTTAGAAGACAAGAGAATCCTCACTAGAGGTTTGCTTCTTCTCTAAAAAAAAAACAAAACATTAATCTTTTTTCCTCCCTTCAGTTATTTCAGTTTTAAGGATTTTAAGAATAGAGCACAAAAATGCCACATAAATCTTTTTGGGAAGAGTAAAATATGACAGTCGTTTAAAATATACAGGAATCTTCTAACACTCTGGTCTAGCGAAAGATTTAGTATGAAAGATGACTCCACGTGGAGCCCAGTGAAGGCAAAGCACTCACGACAATTCCAGAAGATGCTTTTTAAATAAAGAGACATAAGGTCAGCTCTGGTGAAAAGCCCAGAGAGGGGTGTCTGAACATCTTTGTTCTCCCCGTGGCACTTACCCACTCTTACTTTTGATGCCATCAAGCGACCTTTCAGCAACAGTAAGGAGCTCTTCCCCATGTGAATATGAGACCATTAACACAGTCAAACCCTGAACATATTTATATCTGCTTTCAAATGAGGAATTGTTTTCATATTCTTTGTCAAAAATAACTCATAAAAATTCAACTGTTGATCATTTTTTTCTGTTATTTTTATTCTCAACATTGTTTTTTGGCAATCATGATGATATATCTTGGTATTGAAAAAGTCAGTAATGAACACTGCTTTCAAATTGACTCTCAGGACTCAATATTGTACTTAATCAAATAAGAAAAATCTGTTTCAGGCTCTTGGTCTTCTAATTAATTTGTTAATCGAATCTGTCTCAATTAACAAAAGAAATATATGTAGATGGCAACACAAAGCTCAAAACAGAAATAAAGGATATACAGTAAAACTAAATCCCTCAGCATGGGCTTCATGGAAGTTATGAATCCCTGAAAAATTGTAGGCAAAATCTGTATACATTTGTACAGATGCTTTTCAGAGGAGGGAGTTTATATGTTCTCAACAGATTTTTCAGTGGTCCATTACCCAGAAATGGTGAGAACTAACAGTCTGGTTCATCTGGCTTTATACAGCTCAATGGGGTCAAATCTTGGTGTGTGTGTGTCGTGGGGGTAGGGAGGGTTGGAGTATGTGTGGTGGGTAGAGTGGCAGAGTCATGGATTAAGTTCTCAAGTCAGTGGATAAGGCAAAAATGCCACAAAGTTAAAACCATAAAGTCTATCAAGTGGATCTTGGTCCTGAGAAGCATAAAAGCCAAAAATAAACTTTTGTTTGCCTTTAGCTGTGGCCTCCCCTTCCTGGGGGAAGGGGAGTCAAGATCCAGGTTGAAAGGAGGCAGCGACAATGGGGAAAACACTGGCGCCTCTCTCTTTTGCTCAAGTCACCTGCCTGAGTTTGTGTGAGTTAACTGCACACGTCACAGGAGCCAGTGGAGTCAGCGAATGTTTCCTCTGATGAAGACAACAGAACCCTCAGCAGTTTGAGCTTCTGTGACTTCTTAAAAACCATCCCATGGTTTCTGCTTTGAGTCCCAAAGACCATTTTCGTAACATTAAATGATAAGTACAACACGGCAGGTAGGTATAATCTAAGTCAGATGAAGCAGTAGCAATAAATCAATGTACATTTTAGAGCTTCTGGAAAATGCCCAATGAGAAAAGTATTTTGACTATGACCCCCCAAAGAGCTGTCTCTTTCGCTTCTGACTTCATTTGTGGAAATAGTTTAAAAATTAGTCTAACCATAGAAAGCCATATAGCCTTAATCTCCCCTCTACCCCACCCTCAACTCCAATATTTCGCATCTTGAACAGGCAGCAAGCAGAATCCTTGGGAACAGTGTCCTCAGTTCTGCTCGGATGGTAAGGGATTTGCACAGTTTTACATATTACATGAATAATTTCATCAAACCATCCTCCAGGGGCAATCTTTGAAAATGAACAGCAAAAGACATAGATAATTTCACACAGTCTTAGCACATCTCATTTCTGGATAAGAACAAATGTCCTATTCACCTGCTACATCCATTTGAAATAAAAATTTACTGAACCCCATTTTGTTCACTCATGCCATAGTAACTGTTTCCATCTCCTATGAAAATGGTAGAGTACGATTTCACAATGGAGAGTCGTTTAAAAGAAGACAGGCAGACCCAGTGGAAACTTTGTTTGAAGACACCAGGGATTCAGCCCCAGAGAAAACCACAAAAGCTCTAACACCACAAGCAAAAATAAGCTAGTAGTAGTTATTGAGATGCCAAACTGTCAATTGTGCGACCTCTTTCCATGTTGGCCGCTTCCCAGGGTTCATTATGAGAAAGGTTGTTCTTTCTCTCCCGAATGAATGCAGCTTTTGAACACACTCTTCTGGTTACATTTGGTCCCAGCGCCGACAGATTATTTTAACCATGATCTCCTAATGGGAAACTCACTTTCTTCCTAGAGAAAGAGCTGCCTTGTGACAATTATAATGGTTTTCAAAACTCCAGGATGTGTGGCGTTTTGAAAGTAAAGAGACGCAGTTTTTGGCAAAACAACAGAGAAATAATTTCCCTCTGGTCCATCCTTGACCCTTAAGTTTGCAGTGAAATGGTGAAAGAAGCCAGAAAGAAATACTCATATTGCACTTTCATATTTTGTATCACACGTGATAACCAAATCAGTATTTTTCCTCAAGCGATTCTTTATGGTATCTTGTTTGATTATATCCAGAATTGATAACAAATGACAGTAGGATGTGGCCCATTTATTTCTGGAAAGCACTGAAAGGTTAGTGAAGGCAAGAGAAAAAGTTACTATAAATTGTATCAATCGCGTTATATTAAAAAGGTCATCTGTTACTTTTCTACTTTGTAGTACGTGCCACATAATGTTTCCATCGACAACAGACTGCACATGCGACGGTGGTTCCATAAGATTAGTGTCATATAGCTTAGGCGTGTAGCAGGCTGTACCATCTAGTTTTGCATAAGTACACTCTATGATGTTCGCACAAGAACGACATCACTTAACGATGCATTTCTCAGAACATATCCCCATCATTAAGCAACACTGTATCAAAGAACATAGGAAATCAGCAAGAGACTTAACAAATCTGAAAGAATCGATGCTGACCCTTAACCTTCTGCCCATCTCCCCAAGGACATGCATGGTAATATAAGTAAATCAGTGAAGCAGATCTGTGGAGTGTCTTATTCAGCAAAAAAGCAGAGTGCCTGATAAATTCTGAATCGCCATGCCTGGCAGTACTGCCGGTTCCCTCCTATAGAAAGCAGACAAGGGGGGCTGCTATACTAGACCAAAAGCTGACCCCCTTGGAAACTAAGTTGGTGAAGTGAAGGGGACCTTGGAAGGAAGCAGCTGTCTTCTCACACTGGGTGATGGGGCAAGGGACTGATGCCAGGGAACACAGGGCACAGAAAAGGGAGTAATTCCAGCTTTCAGGCCTTCCAAAGGTTCAGAAAACGGCAAATTTTATTCCAGAATCAGAGTTTTTAAAGGAAGATGACTTTTGAGGATTGGAATGGTCTCAGAAATGATATTCCGGTAGCATACTCATCAACAAGCCCCAAAAGAAGTGAAAGAGAAACAGAAGGAAGTTAGAATGGTTTACGGGAATTCCCCTTCCCATGCAGCTACTGGGGGGGCTCAGGGCTGGCTACTCTACGATGTAAATTATTTTGAATTATTTTTATTATTTTGAATTAAAGTTACTTAAGAAACAGCCAGTGCAAAAAGGACACTCTGACCCTCCTCTATGTCCCCCTGAAAGTAGGAAATAAATCTCCCAGGTAAAAGGTACCCTCCCTGTACCAGAAGGTAGAGAGAGATTCTTATCACCAGAGATAAGGAATTCAGGGCCAAGAAGGCTGTGTAAACAAACTCGGCTTAGAGTCTCCTCTGATTAAGAACCCAAAGCCTAGGTTTCTTTGTCTTGTCCATTTCTCACAAATTTATTTGTTTACAAAGTATAAAAGTTGCTTGCTTTGGTCATTTATTTGCATCTCATTTCTATCAGACCTCTGTACATACAAATTAAATCTGGTTTTTTTCCCTCCTGTTAATCTGTTTTGTGTCAATTATTACATTACCTGAAAGAACCAAGAGGGGTAGGGAAGGAAATTCCCCCTTCCTGACACAGCACATACAAAAGTCAGAGAGAAGGGCGTGTATTAAAGGACAAACAAAAAATTTGGAGGATAAAGTCAGAAAGGTGAGCTTCCAGAGTATTTAAGTGCGTGTGATAAATGCAGTATAGGCTATGTGGGGAAAAGGCCAGGAGGCACCTAGCTCCGCCATCAACAGGCTTCGCAAAGACCTGGAAAAGTCACTTGACCTTGTCACTAAATGTAAGCTCAATTCTGTTTCCATATTTGTAAAAAGCAGTAAAGTCACTGGCTTACAGGGTGGTTGTAAAGATCAAATGCACATGAGAACACTTTGTAAACCGTAAAGCAGTTCATGAAATCACAAGCAGAAAGAGTGAAGAGGTCATGGGCTAAGTTTGTGGGCTGACGCTTCAGTTCCAACAGGTAAAAGAAAAGCTGATTGTCTTCTCGTCAGTCTGCTTCTGACTTCTTGGACAGAAACCATGACCATCAGCCAGGAAAGAGTAGAAAAAACACTAGGAAGAGAGAACTGAGGTCCCAAATTGATTAGCAGATATTCTAAAGGAATTTAAGCATTACAGTGAAGACAAATTATACCCCAGATACTTGGAGAACTGAAAAATTAAATAGCTAAATCCTCCCCTGTAATACAGATGAAGTCAGGGAAATGCATTTGCAATTTTCAAAAGGGAAAATGAAGATATATGCCTCAAAAACTATGCATTGGTGAATTTCATATACATCCTAGTCAAGAGTATAGATATCTTATGAACACTTAGGAGAGGATGCAGTGATTATTAGATGTAAGAAGATTAGCCTCTCTTGCTTTTCTTTTTTTCTGAGAAGGTAATTAGATTGTTAGGCTGAGGGAATTTTCCAGACAAACTATCTGGATATGGCAAGGCACTTGTGGAGGTCTTTCAAACCACCCTGTTCACAATGGAATGTGAAAGAGGTGACCTTTAGTGATGGTGATTCCCAACAGATCTCAAGGCTGTGTCCAGAAGTGGTGATAAAGTATTAAGCTGCCGGGCAGTCTCCAGTGATTGGAGTGGTCGGGGGCTGGCCCTTCCCTATTGAAGCATGCCTATCAATGGCTCTGGCAAAGTCACTGACACCTTCTTAAGTCTGTAGGTGACATGAAACTCGGAAGTGAGGCCAACCCACTTGATGACAAAATCATCAGATGCCAAAAGGAACTTGACAAAATGAGGAGAATTGGAAAAAGTTAAAGGTCATGGAGACAAATGTCATATCTTAAATTCAGGTCTTAGGAACCAAATGCATGATTTCAGGATGGAGGCAAGAGGAGTGGTGGTGGGACTGGCTCACCAGCAACACATCGAGAAAGACTGAAAGGCTTAGTTGACATAAACAACAACTTGAGCCCAATAATATGTTCACCCACAAAGGCCAATTAGAGCTTACACTAAATGAGTAAAAACACGGAATCAAGATGCTATCTGTTGTTTGGCGTTCAGTTCTAGATGCTGTACTTCTAGAATAACTACAAGGGGTCCAGCAACTGGGCAGAAGGGCTGGTGGGAAGATTAGAAATCATGTACTGAAGTACCTAGCACAGTGCCTCATTCTGAACTCGTAGATTCCGTGAAATGTCTCCATTTCTCATCTAGGTATGACATCAGAATACTGAGGAAGATTTGAGTTGGGCAAAGGATTTTCCAGAAAGTGAAAATTCCTTTATAGACGTTGAAATAGTGTGTGTGTAAAGGTAACCCTGGAAAAGAGTTACTTAAATGCTGGGAGGAAATGTTTTGTATTAAAAATAACTTTTAGAGGGGCTGGCCCCATGGCCGAGTGGTTAAGTTCGCGCGCTCCGCTGCTGGCAGCCCAGTGTTTCGTTGGTTCAAATCCTGGGCGCATACATGGCACCGCTCATCAAACCAGGCTGAGGCAGCGTCCCACACACCCCAACTAGAAGGACCCACAATGAAGAATATACAACTATGTACCAGGGGGTTTTGGGGAGAAAAAAGAAAAAAATAGAATCTTTAAAAAAAAAAAAAAAAAAAGCATGTAAGGCCAGATAATGGGTGCTTAAATGAAAAAAAAATAACTTTTAGATAGCAATAACTAAAAACTGCTAGATTTCAAAAATAAAAGGTTAACACCTCAGCAAAGAGTAAGATGACAGTTTACTTGGTTTCTTAGTTTTGAAGGTAATCTTCATAACTGAATATAACTACAGGATTTTTAAATCAGATCCAAACCCAGTCTTGGGTTTTCCTTGCATTTCCTTACTTCCCATAACTTTTGCTCATAGAACATGAATTAGATATTTAAATCAGCTCACTAAAAGTGAAATGCAGGATCTTAGTCATCTTTTCTTAGATAAAATTGTCTATTGTTGGTTATTAACCAGCCTACATATAAAAGAATAACTTTTAAAATGTGATGGTTGCATAAGAGTTTTCCTTTACCCCTTGGGTCAAATGAGGGGAAATTCCATGGCACAGAATGAAATGTATGCTGTTTCCACAGAAAAGATTTTGTTTCCACAAAGTTTGGCAATAGCATTCTTGGACAGCTAATATCTTTCCTTTCTCACACTTATTCAATAAAGTGATTCACTGAAGCGCTCCCTGAAGTGGTGGTTATTGATTTGGACCTAACATAAGCCACATTTTTTTCCCATTCTAGGACCCTGGGCTCACTTCTTGCCTTAATTCTAAAGATGTTCCAAAGTGGTTAATCAGGTACATAAGTAAACAAGACTGCATGGGACACTTGGAGATGGTGTAGACACTTTATCCCAAGAGTCTATCTTCTGGAGCAACAGATGCATAGAATGTGGGAGGCTGGGGGAGTATTCTACCCTAGGATTTGACCAAAAGCCATCAGAGAAACAATCCAAAAGATATTAGCTGTCCATCAACTGCCGAATGGATAAACTAAATGTGGTACAAATCCATACAATGGAATATTATCAGGCCGTAAAAAGGAGTGAAGCATTGATACATGCTACAACACAGATGAACCTCAAAGACATTATGCTAAGTGAAAGAAGCCAGACATAAAAGGTCACATACTGTGTGATTCCATTTATGTGAAATGTCCAGAATAGGTTAATCCATAGAGAGAGAAAGTAGATTGGTGGTCGCTCAGAGCTGTAGAAGTGAGTTGGGGGGAATGTTGAGTGACAGCTAATGGGTATAGGTTTTGTATAGGGGGTCAGAAATGTTCTAAAATTAGATTGTGGTGCGGCTGCACAACCCTGCGAATATTCTAAAACACAGTGAATTGTTCACTTGAAATGGGTGAATTGTGTGTGAATTATATATCAATAAAGCTGTTAAAAAAATTAGGGAGTCCTGATAAAAATGGGGGCCATGAATTCGTTGTCTGTGGTTATCCAGTTTAGTTTCTATGTTGAACCAATTGTCTCCCCTTGGGCTTCTTTACTCTCCTTTCAGAACACCCCGTTTGGTGACATTTCCATTATTTTCCATCCGTTCATAATTTATTTTTAACTACTTTCTTTGGGGGGGATGGGATTGAGATAATTTTAGGCTTTCAGAATTGTGGCAAAAATATTTCAGAGTTTCCGTATATCCTTCACCCAGCTTCTCCTTAACATCTTACAGAACACTTATCAAAACTAAAAAATTAACCTCCTTACAATGTTATGAACTAAAGTACAGAACTTATTTGGATTTTGCTAGTTTTCTCACTAGTGCTCTTTTTCTGGTCCAGGATCCAAGCCAGGATCTCACATGGCATTTAGCTGTCACATCTCCTTAGTCTCCTTCAATCAGTGACAGTTCCTCAGACTTTGTTTTTCATGACCTTGACTTTTTTGAAGAGTATTCATCATGTATTTTGTAGAATGTCCCTCAATTTGAATTTGTCCGATGTTTCCTCATGATTCGGTTGAGGTTACGCATTGCTGGGAAGGAGACCAGAGAAGTGATGCTGTGTCCTTTGCAATGCATTGTTATCAGGGGGCCAATGGTATTGATACATATTACTCAGTGTTAACCTTGACCCCTTGGCTGGGGTGGGTCTGCCAAGATTCTCCACTGACATTTACAACTTAAAACTTATTTCCATACATTCAAAAAATATTTATTCAATGCTTGCCATGTGCCAGAGATAACGATAGGCTCTAGGGTAGTGATGCTCATTCCTATCTGCAAATCAAGATCGTCTATGAAGCCTTTTCAACATACACATTCCTAGACTAAGCCTCTCAAGATTCTGAACCAGTAGTAGGTCTGAGGGAGGTTTCCCAGGAGATTCGGACAGTGGCCTGGATGGAGAGGCAGACAGAAATAGGACAGTGGCCCTCCTTTGGAGGGGCTCTCAGTCTAGAAGGAAGACGAGCACATAGATCAATTATGAAGTGATGATAACCATTCTAACAAGGTACGGACTTAGGGCTGTATGAGCCCAGAGAACAGAGACCATGACACTGCTTCAGGGAGAGTCCAACTGGAGGCACCAGACTATTAACCAGCTCTGGTCTCTGGATTTACTTCTTTAAAACTGTACGATGAAGATATGTGTGCAAAGTACAAAGTAATTCATGGGGTCTGCGTGCATTTTGTCAGAAAAGCCACATTGTCATTTGCAAAAAGGGAAATCCTTTACAAGTGTAAGGCTAAGTCTGTTTGGCAGCTTCCAAATCTGTTTAAAGAAGTTAGAGCTGTTCCAACCTCTGGTAGTGTCAGAAGATTTGGGGAAGAAGGCGGCAGGGGCCCCCCAACTAGGACTCCAGGCTGAAAAACATACCAGTGCCCAGCCTGCTCCCTGGCATCCTGGTTTAACTGGTTTGGGGCAGGACTTGGGCATCTGGGAGATTTTTAAACCTTCCCAGGTGTGCTAACGTGAGCCAGGGCTGAGAATCAGTGGGTTAGACTAGAGCCTTGCTCCTCAAAGTGTGGTCCTCAGACCAGCAGCGTTGGTTTCACCTGGGAGCCTATTAGAAATGCAGAATCTCAGGTCTTGTCGCAGACCTACTGAGGCAGATTCTGCCATTTAACAAGATTCCCAGGTGATTTGTACACACGTTAAAGTTTGAGAGGTACTGAGGTACAGCTGCTCCATACAAAATAGTAGCCACTAGCTACATGTTGTTATTTAAATTAATTAAATTAAAATTAAAAAGTCAGTTCCTCAGTTGCATGAGCCCCATTTCAAGTGCTCAATAGCCACACGTGGCCAATGGCTACCACACTAGGCAGTGCAGACATAGAACATTTCCATCATGGCAGAAAGTTCTATCAGACAGTGCTGAGCTAGAGTGTTACATGAGCAGTAGCCCTTGACATCCAAGGGAGGATGAATGTCAGGGAACAGAAGGGGAGGCTATTGGGTCCAGCTGTTTCTCAAAGTGTGGCAATCTTCCCTCATCCTTGGAGAACAGGTTTCCTTATAGATATAATTAATCAAGATAGAGAAAACCAAGGTGGCATGGCCTTTAGGCAAGACAATGAGGAGCCTGATTTTGATCTGTTGAATTCCATATGCCTATGGGATATTTTACTAGAACAGGGCCTTGGGGAGAAGCGTTGCAGTACATGACCATATGTCACTCTTGAGAGTGACAGGAGGCACTGCCAATAATGATTCCAAGACAACAGGCATAAATTGGGACTTTTCAGGCCAACCAGGATGTATGGTCACCTAGGCTGAGGATGGGGAGAGAACGGGGCCAGAACTGTAGGTAAGAGTCATCAACACACAGATGCGAGACCATGGAGCGGATGGGATGACCCATCTGGGTATGCAGAACAAGGGAAAAGACAATGAAGCACAGACTACCAACAGTAAGGGGGTGGGCAGGGCAGGAGGATCCTCAGAGACTGCAATCAATGATCAGAGACAGGACAAAGAGTCAGGAGGGAGGAGGATGCTAGAAGTCAATAGAGGGAAGAAGTTAATTAAACATGATCTTGGAGAAGGTGCAGGGAAGGCGGGGACTAGGTAAGGCAAAAGAGCCCCAACCCTGAGCTTATACAACCCTAGGAGTGAATGCCTCCTTACATTTTGCACCTGGGCAACCCCCATTGTGTCATCCTAGTCCTGGCCCTGGTGAATCATTGGAATCTTCTGAAATGAGTGGATGAGTGCCGACCTAGGCATACGTGGAGGTGGAGCATCGAGAAACAGAGGGAACTCCCCTCTGCTTTGCTGTTCGCTCTGCGGAAATAGGGTTTGGGAGCTTGACAGATGAAGAAAAGGTTTGGCCTGATTCTTAAAGGGAACCATGTAAGGAATTTTGAGTAGCCTGGAGGTCTCAGCACCTAGCAAGTATCTCATCTGCTTCTCATTTGAGGACCATGAAGGTAAAGAGGCTAAGTGCTTTGTTCCCCCAGTAGCCAGGGAGCGAGGCAGAGCTCAGACTCAAGCATGGACCTTCCAACAGTGGTACAGAGTGGCCTTGAGTCCCAGGGCTCAGGTTCAAACATGGGTTCCATCACTTACACCGGTAGGGTAACCTCAAGCGAGAGGCTTATCATCTCCA
Organism: Equus przewalskii; assembly: GCF_037783145.1. Taxonomy (NCBI): domain Eukaryota; kingdom Metazoa; phylum Chordata; class Mammalia; order Perissodactyla; family Equidae; genus Equus; species Equus przewalskii. Next base: position 10,197,947 of record NC_091863.1, read on the forward strand.
TGTCTCTGTTTCCTAATTCTCAAAGGGATGACAGTGTTTCCTTCTGGAGTGATGAAAATGTTTTGGAACTACATAGAGGTGGTGCACAACGTTGCCACAACATTTTGAACGTACTAATTGTCACTGAACACTTTAAAATGGTTAATTTTATGTTATGTGAATTTTATCTAAAAAAACAAAAACCCAGGGATGACTGTACCAACTTCATAGGGTGGTCTTGGGATTAAATGAGTGATCCACATGAAGCAATTAGAACAAATCTGACACACTATAAGCCCGCCAATGATACTGATTATGATTATACCATAGTCCAGCTGCTTCATTTCCTGTAAGTACCATGAAAATGTGCTCAAGGGGTCCAGTCCAATCAACTGTCTCAGTTTTTGCCTAATGAATGACTAAAAGCAAACATTTCTATTTAAAAATGCATTTCCTCTTAGAAGGTATCTGAAGCGTGCTGTCCTTCACATTTTCCATCACTGAATAGCAAGTTCCCATTTCATTAAACTGTACTTTGTCTTTTAAAAATTAAACACAGCATTAAAATGTAAAAAAAACGACTAGGCTTCTTTAAAAGACAAAAAACCCCCCAAAAACAGTGTCATCTTTTCTTACCCTGAGCAACAACACAGGAGAATACTTAATAGCACATATTGTGCAAAAAGACACATTTCAAATTGAGCTGCCAGCGACTTACAATGGATATATTAATACTATTTTTATCCAAAAAGAATGGGTTTAAGAAAGACATTATGAGGCAGTCAAAAGCTTTGTTTCAACAGTTTGTAAACAGATGCAAATAAAGATTCAAACTTTGGTCTAGGACTAAATTGGAACAATTTCATAAAGGAAAGCTTATACTTTTCTGGGGCTTAAGGAGAAACATTAAGAATGGATGCTGCAAAAATTAATACAATCAATGGCATATTCCTTGGTAATTTCATTCAACAAATATTCATTGAGCACTGAATATACTCACACTCTGGAAGGTGCTGGAGGATACAAGAACTGGTGAGCAACTTTTAAAGCTGGAGGCTCATCAGTGATACCTGCAATGCCGGTTACAGGGAAGCGATGACAGCAGTCCACTTCAGAAATGACAAAGATGTGGCAGTGACCAGGAGCTTGTACACTCTTGAAAATTTAACTTATGTACCGTTGTAAGTGAAATTGTGTTCCAACAAAAATACATGTTCAGGCCCTAACCTCCAGTACCTATGAATGTGACCTTCCTTAGAAATAGGGTCTCTGCAGATGAAATCAAGTCAAGATGAGGTCATACTTGATTCGGGTGGGCTCTAATCCAATGACTGGTATCTTTATAAGAAGAGGGAAATTTGGACACTGAGGAGAGACACAGAGAAAACGTGAAGATAGAGGCAGAAATTGGAACGATGCTTCCGCAAACCAAGGGATGCCAAGGATTGCGGGCAACATCAGAAACTAGGAGAGTGGCATGGGATGGATTCTCCCTCAGAATCCTCAGAGGGAACCAATCCTGCTGATACCTCGGTTTTGTACTTCTGGCCTCTGGAACTGCGAGAGGATCAGTTTCTGCCGTTTAGGCTGCCCTATTTGTAGTACTTTGTTACAGCAGCCCTAGGAAACTAATACCCATGCCGTCTTGGGCATGCCCTCCTCAAGGACCATGAGAGGTTGAAAAGAAGAGGAATCAAAGGCATAGGCTCGAGGTCCGACGTTTGGACCTTCTCATGTAAGTTCTGTGCTTGAGCCAGGTATTAAATCTCCTCGTGCCTCAGTTTCCTTGTTTTTAAGTGGGGAAAATAAAAGAATCCTCTTCACATGTTTGTCATGAAGATTAAATGAGATCAAAGTCTAAAGCGGCTGCATTAATGCTATTATCATTATTCTGAAAATTTTTAGTTTTTACCCTATATGCATAACAATCCCTCTCTCCAATCTCCCTTTTCCTCTTTGGCCTACTTTTTACTTCTCTGACATTTTAGTATTTCAGACATGGTAGAATCTACAATGCTTATATTTCAAGGAAAACCTGAGCTTCATGAGCAATAGACTCAAAATCTATTTTTGTAATCTCCAGTTATTACTAGAACAGCCCAACAATAGAAAGGCAAAAATAGTACCAGGTGCCTTCGAGCACAGAGAACATGTACCCATCTCCATCCTTGAGAGGCTGCAGTTGGGTGCAGGTAGAGGGACAAATGTCCTCAAAGTCAAAAGGAATAGGGCGGACACAAATGAAGATAGGAAAAGGCAAAAGTCATGTTTCCCTAGGCAGAGCTGAGTGAGAGGTGTTCAAGGGACTGTCAAGGACGCACGAGTCATCAGACGCTACAGGGAACCAGCAGGAAAAGAAATCATGGTGGAGGTGAGCCCTAACATCGGTTTGAAAGGGAATGGACATATATGGCAGAGAAAGACTGGTGTGAGCAAAAGGCCATGGGCAGTTCCTCAGTAAGTCAAACGTTGAACCATACAACCCAGAAATTTCACGCCCACAAATGTCCATCCACCAATGAATGGATGAACAAAATACGGTTTATTTGTACAATGGAACAGCATTCAGCCAAAAGAAGGAATAAAGTACTGACACGCTACAATGCGGATGAACACTGAAAACACGCTGAGTGAAAGAAGCCAGACACAAAAGGCCACATGTTGTATGATTCCATTTATATGAAATATCCAGAATAGGCAAATTCATAGAGACAGAAATCGGATCAGTGGTTGCCAGGAGCCGGGGGAGGGGGAGATGGAGAGTGGGTATAGGGTTTCTTTTTGGGGTGATGAAAATGTTTTAGAACTAGATGGTGGCGATGTTTGCACAACACTGTAAATGTACTAAATGCCACTGAATTGTACAGTCTAAAATGGTTAGATGGTAAATTGTTATATGTATTTTACTATAAAATAAAAATAAGTTAAATGAAAGTAATAAAAGAAGGAAAAATTCCACAACAAAAATGAAAAGCCATGGTGAGTGAGACAAGTGATGTGTCATGTGGAAAGAAGAGAACTAAGGGTAATTCATTTGTCACAGAAATGAGATTAACTTAGTGCAGCACCTAAGGCAATCATTTTTAAATCAAAGATAAAGGGAAAAGCGGTAAGCAACAAATGATGACCATCCTCAAGCCCCGACACAGCCTGAAACTATAGACTGGTCCTATACTACTTCTGGATCACTCATAGTGTATTAATACATCTTTAGAAGGTCACTGATAAATTGTTGATCAGTTATTCATCAAGGGAGACACACACAAGTGAACACAAGAGATGCAGACACCTGTCTTCAAAATTTTAAGAGTCTCTCTTCTTGTGAAAAATTTCTAGATGCAAATGTTCTCTGATGAATGCCCCTAGGTCTTGCGTTCCCAGCATAACTGGTCACACAGGAGTGGTACCAAAAACCCTGCCTGAGTAGATAATGTCACAGGGAACTTTAAGCTGTTTATCAGAAACATTAGGGAATGAGATGCCAGTGTGAAGGGCAGATGGCAGGATGGATCCAGCCAGATGGTCAAGGGTGGTCTGGCATAATCTACTGCTTGTAAAGATGGTCTGCTGCTGACTCTGAAGGCAGAAGGAACCTTCTGCAAGCCTGCGCAAGGTCGAGCACAGAACATCGACCTATAAACACGGGGGACAGTGGACAAGAGAATGGCTGTTCCCCAGTGGATCCCAGCCTCTGTTACAGAGTTCTGTATGTCCAACTTGAGTGGGCACGTTGTCTGGCAACTTTTGAGGTGACATCATGCACATACCATGATGCTGTGTCACCCCCCCATCCAGTTCCTGGAATAATGGACAAGCCACTGGGGTAACTTGGGAGCATCATCTCAACTCCCAAGCTGGGGAGCAAAGCAAGTCTGGGGTTCATGTGAGTACACAGCCAAGACCATTTTCTGGGTCACAGAATTTCCAGCTGTGTGTCTCAGTGTCACTGCAAGGCCTGGGTCACGGGGCAGGAGAGGACACTTCCTTGACTGTACACTCCCATAAAACAGCCCCTTGCTGCACCCACACAGCTGAAGATCAACAGGCAGATGCATATACCAGCTAGAACTGTAGATGATTGTATTGGCTTTCTGTCCAAATAAATGATGCTCTCCATCTAGAAGCGAGTGTCCTTTAGAAGTTGAAGAGCAGACTGTGACATGGGACAAAACAAATGTAGCAAGATCTCAACATTTTATAAAACGTGAATTACGCTCCACCAAGGAACACCGGGAGCATGTAAACTTGACGGGGATGCTGAGGTAGAGTGAGGGAGCCTGATAAAGCGTGAGTTACGTAAACAGAGAAGAGTTGGGCAGTGGGTGGGCTATAATCAGTCAAGTCCCCAGGACCCAAGTTATTTCTCCAGTGCAGTACTAAGAAAAATAATTGTTTCAGAAACTGTATTTCTGGCCATTCAGGTCCTGTGATTCACTTGTTGTACATGGTATTTTAAAAATCATTTCACCGTTTACCTCATCTTTTTTCTCACATTTCAGAACTAAGTATTTCAGTATGTATCAAAAAAAAGCATATTTTCCTACATAACCACAACCCCGTTATCACCCCTACAAGAGTTAATGACGACTTCTTAGTATCACCCAAGACCCGTCCATTTTCAAAGTTTGCTAATCATCCCTGCAATGTCATCGACAGTTGGTTTTATTGGACCAGGATTTGACAAGGTCCTGGATGAGACAGTCAGGAGCAAATCTAGAAAGCAGAGAAATAAAAATTGAAAATTATACCTTCATAAACCTGATTTAAAAAAAAAAATCAAATGAGCACCCATACTTTTGTGGATTTTTCTAATCAAGGTCTAAAGTTGAGGGGAAAATAGAACAGATTTCTGGGGCAAGAAGGGTTTTTCCATCTTCCACTTGCAAATGTTCAGATTATCCCTCAGCCTCCCTATCAGCATGGCAGGGGGCCACTCACCAGTGGGGGTGTCCAAGAACAGAGCAGAGGGTCTGGCAGTGAGAAGGAAGCATTTAACTAATTTTTAAAAGAACCAATGTAGAGGGGCTGGCCCCGTGGTTGAGTGGTTAAGTTCGCGCGCTCTGCTGCAGGCGGCCCAGTGTTTCGTTGGTTCGAATCCTGGGCGCGGACATGGCACTGCTCATCAAAACACGCTGAGGCAGCGTCCCATATGCCACAACTAGAAGGACCCACAACGAAGAATATACAACTATGTACTGGGGGGCTTTGGGGAGAAAAAGGAAAAAATAAAATCTTTAAAAAAAAAAAAAGAAAAAAAAAAAAAGAACCAATGTAGAGACTTTGGGAACACAGAAAAAGTGTGGGAAGATTTCAGACCCTCACCAGCATTTACCGAAGAGCAGCTCTGTGCCAGATCTTTTCACAAATATCTCATTTAGTTCTCAAGGTGCTCCTTCAAGAACTTGTTACTATCCCCGTTACACGGACAAAGAAACTGAGGCTGTAAGGAAGTTCAATGGCCTGCTGTGGAGGCAGAATCATGGTTTTTCTCCTCCCCCCACCCCAAGATGTCCCCATGCTAATCCCTGGAACCTGTGAACATGATAGTTTATAAGGTAAAGGGGGCTTAGGGTTGCAGATGGAATTAAGGTGGCTAATCAGCCGACTTGAAAATGGGGGGACAGGGTAGCCTGGATCATCCAGTGGGCCCAGTGTAATCACAGGGTCCTTCAGTGTGGGAGGAGGACGCAAGAGAGGTCAGAGAGATGTCACGTGAGAAAAGACTCCACCCACTCTTGCTGGCTTTGAAATGGAGGAAGGAGGCCACAAGCCAAGGAATGTGGGCAGCTTCTAGAAGCTGGAAAACACAAGGAAACAGTCTCCCCTGGAGCCTCTAGAAGGGAACACAGCCCTGCCAACAACTGCATTTTAGCCCACTGAGATCCTTCTCAGCCTCTTTTTTTTTTTTTTTTTTAAAGATTGGCACCTGAGTTAACATCTGTTGCCAATCTTCCATTTTTCTTTCTTCTCCTCAAAGCCCCCCAGTACATAGTTGTATATAGTAGTTGTAGGTCCTTCTGGTTGTGCTATGTGGGACGCCGCCTCAGCATGGCCTGATGAGCCGTGCCATGTCCGCACCCAGGATCCAAACCCATGAAACCCTGGGCGGCTGAAGCTGCTAGCGAACTTCACCACTCGGCTGCGGGGCGGGCCCCTCTGTCAGACTTCTGACTGTAAGCTAACAAATTCATATTGTTTGAAGCTACTAGGTTTGTGGTAATTTGTTACAGCAGCCTAGGAAGCTAATACAGTAGGAATTTAAGAAGAGCCCCCAGAACAGAGCGTCCTTTACTTTTACAGCAACACTTAGAATGTTTCTTTCCCCACTCCCCACCCCCTCAGGCAGGCAGATGTACTTTTGATGATACACTTAAGTTAAAACATCAGTCTGCTCTCTTAAGCAGTGTTATGGTCTGAATGTTTGTGTTCCCACCCCCCAAAGTCATATACTGAAATCCTAGCCCCCAAGGTGATGGTATTAGGAGGTGGGACCTTATGGGAGGTGCTTAGGTCATGAAGTAGAACCCTCGTGAATAGGACTAGTGCCCATATAAAAGAGTCTCCAAAGAGATCGCTCCCCTCATCCACCATGTGAGGACACAGCAAGTAGCCAGAGTCCATGAACCAGGAAGCGGGCCCTCACTAGACGTGATCTGCTGGCGCCTTGGTCTTGGACTTCAGCCTCCAGAACTCGGAGAAATAAGTTTGTTAGCTATAAGTCACCCAATCTGTGCTATTTTGTTACAGCAGCCCACATGGACTAAGACAAGCAGATAGTTCATAACCAAGGAGAAGATCCACATACAAACAGGTTGGCTGGCCAGCATGACCCAGCCATTACAGACTCACAGAGGGAAGCTGCAGTGTAGACAGTCTGCCCGTGGGCCACTGAAAATACAGTTTTTAAATCCAAATACAATTCTGCCGGTTCTCAGCAGGAACTTTATCACGACTGCCGGAGGCTTGTTCCAATTTAGACTGTTAAATGTGACTCAATATAATTACATCAGTTCTACAACTCTGAAAATCCCAATAAGAAGCCAGCTCAGAAACCTTGTAAATATTATACCCTACAGTAGCATCCGACGGGAAGAACCTAAATAAAATAAACAGCCTCAAACACAAAGAGCTAGGTTCAAACGCTTGATTCCAAAGGCTGCCCAAACGCTCAACATCGACTTTCAAGGGTGACAATGAAAAGAACCGGGCTCTGCTCCTCAGCCACCCAGCACTTTTCACTCTGAGCAACTATGGGCAAAATCTAGTGGTTCCCCAAATGGACGTGTATCACATGGAGGGCTTGATAAGACAGACTGCTGGGCCCACCTGCAGAGTTTGAGTCAGCAGGTCTGCTGGGAAGGGGTCTGAGAAGCTCCAGCAAGTTCCCAGGTGATGCTGATGCTGCTTGTCCGGGACCACATTTTGAGACCCACCAATATAAATCTACCATCACTAGCTGAAAATTAGCCTCACTTGGGGGATCAGAGCCAGCCTTTTATGAAGAACAAAGCACAGCCATTTGAATCACTGGTGGCAATTTTCAGCTTCTGCCAGGGCTTATCTCCCTCCTTTGCAAAGAACACAAAAGACCCTTTGCTTACACACCCACTGATTCTCCCAGAAATGTGCAAGCACGTACATGGCTGTGTCATAGTCTGGAGTGGCAACCACGTGAGAGTCAAGGCCTCACCACACCTGTACAACAGGCAGATGATGCTGTTCGGAACCCAGGGCTGGCGGATGAGGTGGTTGCAGTGGGATGAGCTATGCTCGAAGAGATGGAGAGCTGTGCCCAATCTCCCGTTCCTGGGGAGAGTACACAGTGCTGCTGGCCCTCTCTCCCCCACTCCCATGAAATCCTCTGAAGCCTGAGTGACAATTTTAAAAGGCAAGTCGGATGCCCTGACCTACACCTTTTATTGCTCTTCGAATAAAATTCCAGACTCGCTACAAAGCTCTGCAAGGTCTTCCAGGGTCCAGCCCCTCCCCACTTCCTGACTTCATCTCCAACTTTTACTCCCTTCTGTCTACACCCTAAACACATGAGTCAGTTTTGGGTTCCTCAAATGTGATACATCAGTTTCTCCGCGGGGCCTTCACAACCTGCAGTTCCCCGGGCCTGACGCCCTGCCCCAGATCCACACCAGCCGGCTGCTTCTGCTCATGCAGGGCTCAGCGCAAACATCACCTCTGCTGAGAGGTTCTCCTTGATTGCTTATCTCATCGCCACCTCAGCTCCTCACAGTCCTGCTAACCTGTTCTAGAGATGCCCAAGCATCTGCTCACACCTTCTTCATTTACCTGCTTGCTTGTTCTTTGCCCATTTCCCTTCACTGAAATGTAAGATGAGGGGGCAAGAATCTTCTTTGCCTCATTCACCACTCTGGCCCCAGCAACCAAACCACCAACTGGAATGTACAAAGCACTCAATAAAGTTATCAAACAAATACATAACAGGGCAACAGAACAATTTTTCAATAAGGGTGATCATTTAAGAGCAAACGCTATTCTATAGTAGCTCACTGCGCGGTGCTAAGTCCTCTGTGGGTACAAGTTTATTTAATCCTCACAACCCTAGGAGATAGTTACTATAATTAGCCTGAGCCTTCTGGTGAAGAAACTCAGGTATGAAGGGAATTTGCCTAAGATCCCAAAGCTAGTAGTAGTCGAGATGGGACTCAAACCCAGGGGCTGGACCTGCAGAAACCATGCTCTTAACCCGCCAGAGTACAGTACATCCGCCTCCCAAGGTCCTCGGGATCTGACTTTTCAGAAGTGCAAACCGAAAGAGGATGCCCTTCCAGCTCACACGGAAACATTTTAGAGAGCAGTAGTCTCCCATTGTGGTCTTCGAACAAAAACAAAGATTTTACGTGCGAAGTGGCTTAGTTCCTAATACCAACTATTTAAGTTTTCTATCACATTTCTTTTCCAAGAGCTCCTTTTCTCAATGTGCAGGTCATCTCTCTGAATTAGGGCAAGAATCCTGATTAGTTATCACTCTCTCACTATCTGGGTTTAGGGAGGCAGAGCTAGAGCTGTGTTGTCCAATACAGTAGCCACTGGCCACACGTCACCATTGAGCACTTGCTTGGGGTTAGTCCCACCGAGAAGTGTTAGAATTGTAAAATTCACACTGGACTTCAAAGACCTAGTATAAAAAATGTAAAATATCACTTTTTTTGTATTGGTTACAGGTTGAAATAATATTTTGGATATATTGGGTTAAATAATATTAAATTTCACCTGTTTAACCTTTTAAGTAATTTGCAATAGCCTTTAAAAATTACATGTGACTCATATTTCCATTAGACAGTACTGGTCTAGAATATTCTACAATAGTTCATATTGGATAAAATATCTAGAATAGTTTTCCATGTTGGAAATGCGTACTTTCTTAGTCAGGTTTTTATCTAGAAACAAGTATCAGATTCCTCTAGATTCTGAATGTCAGATGAATTCATCAGGCCTCCTTCAACTTAGCCAAATGCACAAGATGAACTAACTTGATGTTCTACACTTTATCTTTCTATTTCAAGAGCAGTGCATTTAGTGGCCAGAAAGCAATTCTGCACTGTTCTGAAATAGAAGGAAAGTGTTTTTAAGAATCTATCAACGATAGTGCAAACTCCCTAAAGATTCTGCAGATCTTACTTCATTTTTATTCACTCACATTAAAAGATTCTGGAACCATTGTAAGAAGAAATAACAAGCAGTCTCTATTTTCTTGCCACGGTTTTTCCCTTGAGAGCTACAAAATAATGCAACATGTCATTAAGTGGGCTGAGTTTTCCCATAGACGTTAGATAACTGAGCCTGGGTTCCTGACCAAGGATTCCAGATCAAAGAGACAAAGAAGTAAATAAATGTTACAGAAGGAAATATGAAACCTCCAGCCTGCATAAGTATTCAAAATACTGAGAGGAGGATCCACGTAGAGGATGGGCCCAGAGGATGTGACCCCACAAGCATTTGGCCTACCCTGAAATTTATATGATGGGAAACTGCAACCCTGTGGAAGGGATAGGAAAGTAACATTTACTGAGCATCTATGCATACTTCGCCTATGTCACCTTACTTAAGGAGGAATCCAGTAACTTGTTAGTGCAGGAGTCTTGTTTCCAAACTCTGACCCCTATTTCTGACCCCTTCTCAACAAAATCTTCAGAGGCAGGTCAAGGGATGCAAGGATGGGGGCGGGACGTCATCACTCTCCTCAAAAGAGTACAAAGGTGTTTATAACCCTACATCTGTGTAAACAAACCCCAGCGCCAGGACTACCTCTCGTGGTCCCACCTCCCTCCACCTTACATCACTGATGCAGACAAGAGTGATGGAGTGAATGAAGTGCAGTCGAGGCAGCCATTCGACAGCAACGAATGAGCAGAGTAAAGTGCACATGGCAGAGAAACAAGGCTTGCCTTATCCGGGAAAGCTGGCTAATATTTCATGTTTGGGATTCCAACTTTTAGCATAATGGCCCCAAATGAAAAACTGACTTACCTTTTTTTAAGCTAAAACACAGAAAAGAATATCTAAAAATCACAAAAACTTACACTGTATGCCTTTGTGATACACTTGTAATTTGTTAAATAGCAACAGAAATGCAATTTTAACCTTGCTATCTACCCGCTTCTCCCAATTCTGCAACTCATAAGCACTTGTTTTTTTTGCTTGTGTGCTGCAAAAAGATGTCACCAAATTAGTATTCTACATATGCATGGATGCAAATTTATTCAAATATTAAGCCAATGAACTCAAAAAGCAAAATCTCATCCTGAAGTTTAATCAATGATTAATTTAACCCAATGCCTTTAGGAACTCAACTGATATCTTTGTAGGCTACCCCATTTTTCTCCAGTGAAATCTTAAAACATTCCCGTCAACACCACATTCCTTCATCTTTATGTTTATAGTACTGTATGTATCAGGATATAGCTGCTTTACTAGAGTATGTGAAAAATGCTTCCACACATATGCAGTATTTATAAGTTCCCAGCACTGTTGACATTACAGGACATGGAAGGGATAGAGTCCCTATATAACCCACGCCTCTGCACTCAGATTTCAAGACACTTCCTCTCTAACCTCCGTGAAGAGAGGCCATGAAACCCCAAGCAGCCATTCTTCTGCTGACATCATCACTTCCCTAGCTCTCAACACGACTGACCACCAACATAGGACCAAAAAGAATGACTTCTACTGGGTCCCACCTCTCTCTACCTTAAGTCACTGCTGAATCAAAGACAACGATAGCAAAATACAGAAACCCTTATTCTCAGTGGTTGATGCATGAGGTTGGGTACTAAGCTACAGATGCCCCCTCTGACAGTGGCCTTTGTCTTCCAACTACATGAACTGCAGTCCTATCCACGCCTACTGTGTCCACCGATAAATGCTTGGTGTCTCCACCGAGGGTAACAAACAGGTAAGTCAAGCTCAAATGATGATGGTCAGAGTGGAAAGAATTAATTCATCACTTTGGGTTTCTCCTTCAAGAGGGCTCTGGGGCCATCTTGGGGGCAGACAGATGAGGGTGCAGGAGTGAGTAGCATGGACTCCTCATACCAGGCTGACTGCACCAGAAACGCCAGTAGCAAAACGACGTCACCTCTCTCCACAGGAAAGTCTCAGAACCCCACAGACCTGGTTTCCATCACAGACCTGCCATCCACATGCTCCCCTAGCCTGACCCTCCTTGTCCAAGCCTAGGGCAGGAACAGTGATTTACAATGCTGGGAGAAGGATGGTGGGCTGAACATGAGACTCACCTGGGGAGAGGCGCACAGCCCCTCACCAGGCTCTACCCCAGAACAATTAAATCCAAATCCTGGGGGTGGAAGCCAGCAAGCAGAGGCTTGTAAAGCTCCCCAGTTGATTCCAGCGTACCGCAAAGTTGGAGAACCAGTGGTCTATGGGGCATATCAGAACTATGGAGGATTTTTGGTTTCAAAGTGACCACCTCTACACCCTCAAAATTCATGCCTTGTGTAGCCGATGCTCCTAATTGCAGAGCTGTATATTCTACAGGTGGGTTGGGGGCAGAAAAACAGATCGAGACACACTGAAGTAGATAATCCCTAAGGCCCCTTTCAGCACTCAAGGTCGATTTTTCTATGATTCTAATAGCGTCTCACATCACGTATGGAACTCGGTAACACTAATGGAAAACATCACGGTTTTGAAACATTTCTCCACGCAGCCATGGATTACTCTGAAGTCCACTTTCTTGCAGAAAGCCATTTGGTTACAAGCTTGATACTGAAAAAAAGCTTTCAACCATAATGGATCTTCCACTGCACACACAAAACTCCAGAAGGTAAAATTAATTACCTTTATCTTTCATGTGAAGCCTCAAATGACACAGAGAAACACATATGCTTTTCTTTTGCCCTGGTTAATGAAATCAGGAGGTGCATTTGTCACCCAGTTTCTAACCAAGCCAATGTTTGGCAGTTCAAACCCCGTCCTCTCAGCCATTTCTATAACCTTTGTTCAGCAGCCCTGCCCACACTGAAGCAGTATGCTCCCCTCTCAGCGGGGGCAAACAGGAAATGCCTTCTTTTCTCTGAAAGAGAAAGATGTAACTTTTTGCCTTTCATTTTTCTTCTACAGGGGGCAAGATTATTTTCTTCCATCCATTTGGCCCCTTCATCTCCTCCCTCCCCCTTTTTTTCCTGTTTTGCTTGGTGGTGGTTTTAAAAACCAAGACTAGAAATGAAGTAGAAAAAAAGTGGTTTTTGTCTTTTGTCTCCGAAGCCAATTATCTAAAATAGAATCACAACTGATTCTGATGGTAACAATCCCTCTTTCTCTGTAGAATATTTTTGCATTGTAGACCTCTCTTCAGCCTCCAGAAATATACAACACTTTCCTTCATGGTGGAGTCAACAGCCCTCCAGGCCAACTAGAATAATGGGACATTAACAAGAAAGGAACTGATAAGGCTCCTCAGACTTAGCTACGCAAACAAATTACCTGGGGGTTTTGTGAAACCGCAGATTCCGATTCTGCAGGTCTGGAGTGGGGCCTGAGATTCTGGATTTCCAACAAGCTCCCTGGGGATGAAGATGCTGCTGGTTTTAGGACCACAGTTTGAGAAGCAAGGCCCTAGGTGGTGCGCCTCAGACTTGGTGCATATTGGAATTACCTAGAGAGCTTTAAATACTACTGAGGCCCCATTCCCACTGCATATCAATGGAACCTGAAGCCGTGGGCTGTAGCTCAGGCATCAATAGTTAAACTACTCCAGGTGATTCTAATCCAAGCCAATGCCCAGAAACTAACATCAGAAAAATAGTGCTTAGCCACCAACTCTCCATCTTACAACTCCTCCGGTAGCAGAGGGCTAGAAGATAGAAGATATTGAATTTGAATATATGGGTAACAGCTAACTCCCATTCCCAGGGAGGCTAACACATATACTAGGAGTAGATCCATCCATCCAGCGAGTATTTGTGGACTGCCTACTAACTCCCAGGAAAACTGTGCTGGGCACTGGGGACACCACGGAGCCTCAAACAGCGTTATGGTCTTTACCCTCATAAAGCTGACAGTTTAGCGGGGAAAGGCGTTACTCAAATAATCACACAAATCCTTATGATTTTAAGCCACCATAAGTGCTACAAGGAAAGAATATTGAGTGTAATGAGAACGTGGAGCAGGGTGGTGGTTTCACATTAGAAAAAGGGCAAACATATGGTTTATTGTCCAACCAATGATCACAGAATTTTTTGTGGTAAAATATGCATAACATGAACTTTATAATTCAGTGGCATTAAACACATCCACAATGTTATGTAACCAGCACCACCATCCATTTCCAGAACTTTTTCATCACCAGAAGCAGAAACTCTGTAACCATTAAACAATAATTCCCCATCCCAATCATAGAAGTTTTTACAGAAAGGGACTTTGGGAACTTGTAAGAATCCTTGCCACAGTAGCATGATGTAAAACAGAATTAGACACGAAAACAGAGCTATTAGCTACATGCTATTAGTTAATCACTCTCAGTAGTCACTGAAGAAAAATGTGTTGAACTTCCCGGGTCGTTGAGGGCAGGAGTTAAATGTTATTCCGGGTTTCTCTATCTGGGTGCCATTGATATCTGGGCTGGATCCTCCTCTGCACTGGGGGCTGTCCTGTGCATTGTAGGATACGTAGCAGCATCCCTGGCCTATACCTACTCGATGCCACTAGCACCCCTCTCCAGTTGTGACAAGCAAACATGTCTCCAGACATTGCCAGATGTCCCCTGGGGACATAAGCACCCAGTCAAGAACCAGTGAGTTAGAAGGATGCTTTCTTCAAGTGCCACCTGTTCCAAGGCTGAAGAACTGGGCTCAGTCTGACTCAGGACCCAAAAGGAAGAAGTCCTCCCTTCCCAGAGAACAAATCCACTTCTTACACGTGCAAAGCTGCCAGAGTTCCACCAGAGCGCATCTTAAAATGACAAGGGAGATTTTAAAACTCCCTATGCCCAGGCCCTACACGCTAGACCAGTTAAACCAGAATTTCTGGGGGCGGGGCTTTAGGCATCGGGCGTTTGAATAGCTCTCCAGGTGATCCCAACCTACAGCCAGGCTGAGAACCACTGATCCAGCCCCTTCTCCTCAAGCGTGGCGCTCCAGAGATCAGCAGCACTGGCATCACCTGGAAGATCGTCAGAAATGCAGAGTCTCAGGCCCTCCTGCAGACCTACTGAATCAGGACCTGCGTTTTAACTAGATCCCCCGGTGATTCAAATGCACGTTAAAGTTTGAAAAACGCTGCTCTAGAATTCATTAAAAAATAGTACCTTGACTTATGCTAATCATCTTTTTCCAGCTGCACAAAGCAATTCAGATAAAATCTCCCCAAAACTTGCCAACGGTAATTTTGAAAGAGCTGCTTCTCAACTTCCCTCCTCTAAACCCAAGAGGCCACACTTTCAGGGGTGGAAACACCAAGGGAGAAATGTGGCGTGTTTGCCGTTGTGGACATTTGTCTGAGCTTGCAGTTCCCAAAAGGGAGCTGGACACACTGCTATGCGCTCCGTGGGTGCTTAATAAATATTTGTTGGCTGGCTGACCAGCCCAGATGTAAGAACAAAGTGTGTTTCTCTCAGAGTTGCAGAAAATTGATCCACCTAACCATTTCATACGATTGAAGGTGAGCAGTCACAAGCTGGCTTGTTTCTGGGTTTTGCGAAGCGGTGGGACTGAAGGAACGGAAGGCAAAGGGAAGACTAGAACAGCAAGAGGCAAAGCAAGAAGCTGCAGAGAGCACAGAATGCATTACTGTACTCATGGCATGAAATAAACAGAAGAAAAGTATGCCAATCACCGCATAATGAATTCGCTTCTGGCTGCCAAAGTAGGAGCCCCAGAACAATGGACAATTTGAGCGGCTTCTGTTTCCACAATGCAGCCTTGTGAATGTCCACAGGCAGAAAATTTTGCCTACCATGCACTAGGCATTTTTCTTTCTAGGCTGTGCTCTCGATCTGGGCAGCAGATTGTGTACCTAAGAAACATTTCAGGGCCAGGAAAATGAACATTTGAACCTCCTGTCCTGCATGGTCCTTCAGTATGACTGGATTTCTTTTTCTGGAAACCGTTTTCTTAAGAGAAAGCAAGTGTTCAAAATGGCACTGGTTGTCTGGTTAGCTTTACTAACATACCAAAGGGCTTCAAGGATCTCGTTGCTAACTAAACCATCTCACAGGCATAGACTGTGAATAATTATACTGCTTTTGAGTATATTCAGTCATTGTTTGTCAACTAACTTGACAAGTCGTGTCGGTGTCCTCCATAAGTAAGTTCTGACAAGTAGATCATGATAATATAACCCACGCTATCAATTTCTGTGTATGATTATGTACCAAGTGCCTACCCAAACTGTCCCCAAACTAGCATTTTGAGAAGTCCAGGAATACTCACTTCTTCAGACAAAAACACGGGTCTTTATTAATGCTGACCTATAAACAGAGGATGAATTTTTATTTCCGTCCCTCCTCTGTAAAGCTCTTTCCAAACAACCAGTTCTTATCTTCTTCCATCATAGACCCACCCAGGCCTGAGTCAAAGACTGTGCATATACCCGTGCCTCGCCTCAGCTCAGTTTCCTCATCGGGAGAGTGGCTTCTTGGACGGTGGCTACACTACGTGATTTCCGAGGAGACAACAAGCTCAAAAGATCCCAGCAATGCCGCAACTGTGATGAGAAACCTCCTCAGGAGAACGCACAAAGGAATATTTATATACCTTCCAGTACTGTTTTCTTTCCCAGTTCAAACGAAGAGATTTGATCCATTCAATTTTCTTAAAGCCAAGAGCCATCTATGGTAAATTCTCTCCCTATCCCTCCCTCCTTCCACAGTTCTCAGACACACTTGAGGCATCTTCCGTGGGGTCCCGACTGATCTCACAAAAAACTTGAGGCTCTTTCCTGAGGCTCCTATCCAAAATGAATAGTCTTGTATGTAGTACACAGGAGTCAGGAAGTATATGCTTTGACCCTGGTTCCTGACAGTCTCTAAAATCTCCTACTGATAGACCTCTATTATTTAAAAATAAAAGCTCATATTCTCAATACATGTAAATTTAGGTACATATTATATACTTAAATTAGTAGAATTATGTATATTAAATATAAGTTTAATTTCTTTATTTTTATATATGGAAATGTCAGTATTTTCTTCCTGTGTCTGGTGAACGCGGCTCTCTTCTCCCACATTCTACTCAAGTGTGTCCCACTGGCTAATGATAATTTGAAGCAGTGGAAGAGAAAGAGAAAATACGAATCTGTTGTTCTCTGATTTGTGTCATGAAAATTTGGTTTTAAGCTTAAATGCATTTCCAAGAGTTTCCTTTCTTTTACAGAATGTTCGGTTCCAGTTCCATCTGCCTTACAGCACTCTACTGTGCCACGTGGAACTCATTATGAACACGAGGGTGAGAGGCTCACACTCTCATCCCTCTGAAGTTTGGTCTTCCCACTACAGCAGAAAGCTGAGGATAGCCTTAAGGATAAAACTTCTAGGAGCTCAAAAGAATGGATTAACTTCTCTAATTATGGAGAAGGGAGTTTCAAGAATGGTCCTCTACAGACAGGAAACACGTTTAGTCTTCTGTCCTAAGTAAGTAACGAAACAACTAGTATACGCACATGTGACCATATGTCCATTCAACCAAGGTTTATTAAGCACCTTAACATGTATCAGGCTTGGTGCGAAATTTTGCAAGGCACAGTCATTGCCCTCAAAGTGCTTACAGGCTCATGAGAGGAACAGAAATGTAAACAAATGACTGTAATACCATGTGATCCGATGGGTAAGGGTGGCATGCCCTAGGCAGAATGGTACCATAAAGGAGGAAATAACAAAATTGCCTATAAAAGGGGGAAGAAAAGGGTTCTGGGAAGAGGAGGACTGAAGAAAGAGTAGGGGTTAGTTACGCAGACAATGTGAGGAAGGAGCAGGAACAGGATATGCAAAGGCACAGTATTATGAAAGATTGTTGGGGGGGGCTGGCCTGGTGGTGTATTGGTTAAGTTCACACACTCCACTTCGGCAGCCTGGGGTTCATGGGTTTTGGTCCCAGACATGGACCTACACACAGTTCATCATGCCATGCTGTGGTGGCATCCCACATACAAAATAGAGGAAGATTGGCACAGATGTTAGCTCAGGGCCAATCTTCCTCACCAAAAAAAGAAAGAAAGATCATGGCAAGTTTGGGGAGACATGAACGGGTTAGCATGATGGAAATAAAAAGTCTACCTGGGAATATGTTGGGAAATGGGGCCAGAAATATAGGTATAAGCCAACCAAGACTTGTTAAAAATGTATCTATATCCCTTATATCAATGATCAAATTCATTTCAGAAATCTTTAACAAAAGATCTTTAACAAAATTCCCAGGGTGGCCGAGGGAATGAAATAATCCCTCAAATCACTAGAGTTTAAGGTTGAGCAGAGTGAGCCCCATAAGAGGAAGATGAAAAGCATGTGGGCTCAGAGTAAGGGGGAAGGAATGATGTAGAGATCAGAATTTAAACTGTGGTAGTCTTCTCCTGGAGGTCCCTGTTACCTCCAGTGTCTAATCTCCTGACAGACACTTGGGGGCAGAGAGGGCTTGCCTGCAATCTTTCAAAAGCAGAGGCACAGTTTTCTGAGTCAGTCTTCCTACTCGTCAGGAGTCTGGGGATGATTCCTGCAGGGGAGTTAGGTGCAGCTGACGCACAACGAGCAATCTGTGTTATCCTGAGGGTTTCACTTGTAGGACAGAGGTTTTGAACAACTCAAGGCTGAAGCACCAATCACGCCTTCACACAGCCTTGTCCTGAGGAGGCATTTAGTAGATCCTCAGGGGTCTACCAGTTCTCCAGGAGCAATTTTAACTATTGTAATTTCACTTGAACGGTTACCTAAGAAAACTTCAAACAAGTATATTCTGGATCATTTAAATCAGGGGTCAGCAAACTCTATTGGTAAAGAGCCAGACAGTAAATGTTTATGCTTTGCCGGCCGCAAGCAGTCTGTTGCAATGACTCAACTTTCTCAAAACAGCCACAGATAATACGAAAATGAATGGGCATGGCTGTGTTGCAATAAAATTTTATTTATGGACATTGAACTTTGAATTTCATATAATTTGCACATATCATGAAATATTATTCTTCTTTTGATTTTTCTTTCAACTATTTAGATATATAAAAAGCATTCCTAACCTGTGAGCCATTCAAAACAGGTGGCAGGCCAGCTTCGGTCCATGGGTCATAGTTTGCCAACTCCTGATCTAAACAGCTATTTTATAACCAGGTTTGATCCCCAAATTACATACTTGAGTTGGCAGTTGTGTTTATCATAACTTCTATCAGGTTAAAGATTTTCACTATAAATGTAGTATTTCTTAAACTTGGTCTCAGGGACCCTCAAGATCTCATGTCTAAGAATTTCACATTAAAAGCACATCATTAGCTTAGCTTCTCAAATGACCAGATTTTCCCCCTGGCTTAAATTGAGCTACCTGCTAGAGTCAGACAGCGTGGTGGCCATACTGAATCTACAACAAAACAAGTCTTTCTGGCAAATATTGGCTTCCACCTTCCCTCTGATCAACATATTACTGGAGTTGCCGAGAATTTGTATACTGTGCCAGCCTAAATTTCACTTCTTTGCTCTGCTCTGTGTCTGAGCACCAATACTAATGCAAAGCAATGGTCACATTTGACTGAACGGCCAAGGAGGCAGGCAGAGGGAGAGGGTGAACAAGGATCCCAAAGTGCTGTCCCCTAGGTTGCTGGTCCCAGGAGAGCCAAAGGTTTTTAACACTCCACGAGTAAAGGCTCATATCCCAGAAGTCATCTACTGGCTGGTGTCTTCACTTTCACCCATGAACTGGAGGTCTCCGAGTCAGTGAAGGGAAGCCTTCCACAGAGCTGGTTTATTTCATTCACTGAAAGTAACTAAGCACGGTGCACGCATGCCTTTGTCATCAGGGTGCTGCGCAAAAAGAGAGTTTGCCTTCTGTGCAGAGAGGTTGTACTGCTGACGGAGGTCTCTCTCCTCTTCTCCCAGAGGGTTTTAAACATGCCTGGAGATTCAGAGTAACAGGCGGCAACTCTGCAGGGCTTCCGTCTCTCCACGTCCTCAGAGACTTCATGGGCGGAACTTGCTGGCACTAGGCCTGGATCCACCCCAGGGTTAAGCAAAGCTGGTTCCAAGACCAAAACTCAAAGTCGTTTGGGGAAGGGTTCTCTCTCCAGGCCATGTCATGGAACACTCAGGGAACACAGTGCATAGGGGAGACAGAGAAGCAAAGCCTAGTCACTCTGATCCTCCCCCAGGTGACCCAAAAACATTTCAGGCCACTAAGCCGTTAAGCAAGCCCACGGATTAAATGAACGTGCATCGTAGCCACCGTATGAATGACAGAACTCTTCCTCTCCGAACTAAACCCCAACTCTTACATCAAAAGACTTGGAAAAAACTATGAAACTGTGAAATCTAGCTAATCAGACAAACTACACTGTAAAAGTTTATCATGCAGTTGCCACCCAAATTCGATCTCTCTCTGTGAATCTGGACAAGGCCGTTCTTTTCATCCAGAGATCTTTGAGATTTCATTTCTCTTAGGTTTAGAAATTAATATGCCTATTTAGCATATTCATCCTAACATAGTTGAATCATATGCTGAGGTATTTTATTGTAACTTTTCATTACAGCCTCATCCATTTACTTGCCACCGATTATTTATGTTGAACAAAAATTCCTAAAACCACAGAAGGAGAAATAATACGGCAGATCAAACAGTTGGTTAGAAACACAGTGCTGGGTTCTTTTCTGCACAGCAATTTGCCACAGAACCACTTGACATTTTACATCTTGCGTCTTCAACAAAAGGCTCTGCTGCTTTTAATCTATTTTAAGAAAATAACATAAAAATTTGCTAAAACGGGGGCTGGCCCCGTGGCCGAGTGGTTAAGTTCGCGCGCTCCGCTGCAGGTGGCCCACTGTTTCGTTGGTTCGAATCCTGGGCGAGGACATGGCACTGCTCGTCAAACCACACAGAGGCAGTGTCCCACATACCACAACGAGAAGGACCCACAACGAAGAATATACAACTATGTACCAGGGGGCTTTGGGGAGAAAAAGGAAAAAAATAGAATCTTTAAAAAAAAAAATTTGCTAAAACGTGGAGGTTCATAGAAGCAAACCAGGCCTTCCCCAGACTCCCACTCTGTCACCCTCTCTGAGGACTGCCCTGCCCGAGGAGACATAAATGACAGTAATAAGTGAGTTGTTGTGACTGTTTTCCCTGAAATGTTACACCATCATTTTGATGAGAAAAGAGCTCTTCCTTACTTGCCATGCAAATATTTTCTTTAGGGGATTTTTCTCGTAATGGGAGAGATCTTCACTTGAGAGCGTCTACTGGGGCATCTTGGCTGATGCTCTGCTCTCATTACAGCTTCTAAATATACCCACATAATCGCAGCAGCCCAGAGGGGTCAATAAGCTTCTTAGCATCTCCCTGCTATGATCCTGCCCCCACAGGAAGGCAATGACAATGGCCACAAGTAAAGCTGCAAATCTAATTTCTGCAGAATATAATAATAATCTGGTACTTTTTTTTCATTTTTAGTAGTTTTAAGATTTCTAAACTTGTGTTGAAACATGCTGTTTTCATTTCCCTAGAGGGGAATAATATTCTTTTAGCAAAATTCTTAGGTCAAGCCCATGTGTATTTTGGAATGGACCAAAAGCTGGAAAAAATAACAGATATCATCTGGGGAAAAAAATCATAGCCAATTAGTAACAAACCTTTCTGGAAAGTGACTAGCATGGAACAGGATTTTCCAGACTGTATATTGAGGATTGCTAGTTCCATGAGATGTTAAGAGGTATTCCACGGTTAAAATATCTTTGAAAAATCTTAACAATTTATATCTCCACCATGGATATTAGTAATGGACTTTAGAAGACTAGCAGCAAAGCAACCATTATTTAAATCTCAGTATTCGAGATACTTCTATCACCTCAAAAATCCCCATTTTCCCACAAGGAATATCTGTCCATATCCTGAGATATTGGTGCCTCGTTGATGGGATAGAAATGCTGGAATACAATTAGGGTTTTTAAAAAAATCTTAAATATGGTCCGTATTCACAAGAATTAAAAAACATATATAGCTAGAAGATAGGTGGTTCATCATTTTAAAAATTAAGAGAAATGAGACCTCTGTATGGCTGGAAAATAACCGAATGAACCACTGTGACTCAGGCATTATGACGTTTCAGATACGCCCCCCTCCCCCGCCCCCACAAGTGAAAGGTCCTACTGGTGTGAAACCATATCCTGTACAGAGTTGAAAAACACAACAGACAGAGCCAGCTATTCGGAAAACACATGCTATGCCTAGATATTCCTCCTCATGCTTATAAAAGCTATTTTTTACACAAGAATTAAAATACTTTACTAAATCAGAAGCTGGACCATACGAAATTGCCAATTTTGTAGGTAAAAAATGGTCACATGTTGGCCATTTCATATGGTTTGCTCTAATGGAGGAATCACATAGAGATAGGTGGTAGATAGGGTAGTCTAGCTTTAAAAATTAAACAATTTTAAAAATCAAAAATTTTAAAATTCAATTTAAGAGAAATTGTGACGGTTCAGCTAATTGACTTGATTTTACTAGTGGAAACAAAAACTTGAGGAGCATTTATTCCAGATGATGGAGTCAACTATTCAGCAGACATGTTTTTATTTGTAGGCAAAGTCTGGATTTTCTTGTCTTAAGTATATAGAACTCACAGGCTCAACAATTCTTGCCCAACAGCTAAGCTGAGCTCAGCCTATAAAATTCCACTGGCTTTAGATTTGTTAGAATTGTGTGTTTTAGATTCCTCTCTCCTTCAGGGTCAACAAGTTTTTAAATCATCTTAAATGACCCAACAAATCTTTTCTCCCTTCTATGAATGGACCGGCATAATTTGATTGACATTAGCTGACTGTCATGTTATCTTCCAAAAAAGACTATAATTAGAGTAAACTCACAAATCTGCTCATTTCTCAGGAGCAAATTGCATAATATTAAAATTCTTTTAACACAAATGGAAAACTACACTTGACAGAAAAGAACTTTCAGACCATCCATCCTCAGATGGAGCTACTTTCATTCTTGCTGCTGTTGTTTTAAGTGACTCAAACACAAACTGACTATATGAATACAATGAAAAATCCAGATGCCGCCACATGTACATCCCATGAAACAAGCCTGCTTTGTTAATAAGCAGACCTAGCCCTATGCATCAATCTGTATTTGTTACTCTCTTGAGGGGAAAATCTTCCACAGTGAATTTTTCTATTGTCTGTGGATCATAACATTGCACCACTTTCCTACCCAGCTGCAAGTCACATTCAAGAGTCCAAAGGAATGTCCCAAGTTTGTTCCAAAAATGTCCAGATGGGCTCACTCACATACCACTCCAATAAACAGTGCCGGCCAAGCGTGCACAGCCTGGTCAGCCCACCACATTCGCACTCCATGGGGTGCAGGCATTCTCGTCCTTCCACCCGCAGGGTCTCCTGCCACATGCACATGTAGATCTCCCCATAGATCTCATGATTCCAAAAGAGTTTTCCTTTTAATCTGCTTAACTGCATTTCTTTATATTACCATTAATTTACTTCCCCATTTTCAATTGATTGGAGATATCTAGTAATGTCAACTGCAGAGCTTGACCACTACAAACTATTTGGTACTCCCATACTGTGTTAATATCACTCTTGTCAAGAAGGAGAGGGAGGATTGTATTAGTCTGTGCTGCCTTACTAGGGGTAAGTGTGTGATTTCCTTTAGGCAAGGGTTTCCAATTTCGGCACTAGTGACATTTCGGGCCAGATAATTCTTCGTGGTGGCGGCAGTCCTCTGCACCATAGGATGTCCAGCAGCATCCCTGGGCTCTACCCAGTGGATGCTAGTACCATCCCCAGATATGACAACCGAAAATGTCCGCAGACATTGCCAAATAACCCCTGGTTGAAACCCACTGCTTTAGATTTTCTGAAATTCTGAGAATGGTCTGAGGACCCCTTAAAACTGCCTTTGTGTTCTCTTAAGATATTGCTGCTCCAAGTGTGGCCCCTGGACAAGCAGCATCTGTAGCATCTGAGAGCTTGTCAGAAGTGCAGAATCTCAGGCCTCACCCTAGATCTGCTGAATCAGAATCTGTATTTTATCAAGATCCTTGGGTGATTCTGATGCACGTTAAAGTCTGAGAAGCACCAATCTAGAATACCTTTTGTTGGACTCTATCATTTGGTATTCTTATAAAGAAGATGATTCATAACTAAAGGTGCTAAATATGGGCTGACATGCCAGAATCCTTTATTATTCAACTGCTGATTTCTTTCCACTTGTTTTGGGTAAGTGTGTAGTCTTTCCTTTTTTATACATATAGAGAAACTGAGGAGGGCGGGAATCAAGAGCTCATCTCATAGGGATCAGCTCCATGTCAGTGACCCAGTGAACTTCCCTCCCAGGCTCACCCATGAGATGACAGGAAACACAGCCCCAATCACAAACTCAAGTATGATGCTCTAAGGTAGTCTGACACTAATTTAAAAATCAGATCCACGTATTTAAAATAATTGAAGATACAGAATATGCATTTTCAACATGGGCAATATCACCCCCAAGAGGATGAAAATTGGCTCTTGTGGGGCAAAATAAAACCTTGCTCTTTTTATGTAAAAAGCATAAATATACACACAGTACACAAACATATATACAGTGTATCTGTGGTATTAAGATTTCATGGGGAGGCAATTAGGAAAAAAATGTCTAAAAAGTCTCCATGTGGGGTAATAAATAAAAAGGTTGAGAAACACTGATAAAAAATATGATCACTTAAAAGACAAAGTCTTCTAAGACTCCTAAGTAGTCTTGGGGAAATGGATCGTCAGCGACAATGCACAGGAACTCACTCGTACGACATTTATGTCAGGAGACAGAAACACATCAGCTGGAATGGGCAAGATGATGACCAATGGGGACAGAGAACAGTCTGGAGATCACGCTGCTGTGGAGAGAGGGGCTGCTCCTCAGCTGCGAATCCCGGCCCGGTCACTTCCAAGCTGTAGGAACCTGGGGCAATTGCCTCTCTGCGTGCAAGCCTCCATTCCCGACCACGTGAGCAGGCTGTCCCGAAGACGAAATGCAACGATTACTAGAAGTGCTGGCACCCGACACGACCTGGCATTTGGTATTACCTGGCAAAATAAGTTTTCATGAAATGTTAGCTTTCTCTTCTCCTAGTAATCATCCTCTCCAGTTGTAAGAGTTTTAAATGTCATTAATTTGGGTTTTGGTGGGTTTTTTTAGCAAATAAATCTATTCCTTCTTATTTGGATTCTGAGTAAATCATAAGTAGAACTTAAACAGATGAGTCTCTGATCTCATCCTGAAAATAACTGATTCAACAGGGACACGTCAGATGGAAGGTTTAGAGCACTGGGCTCATCCAGACACCGTGCTATAATGCCACATAGGTGGTCCAAAAAATCATCACGCTTTGCAAAAATTCACAATAAATAGCACAGGGCTTATGGGAAAAAGGGGGTTAGAGACACAACACTCAAAAACTTCATCCGTCACATATGTAAAAAAAGATAGAAACCTAATAAAAATGGTAGCACCATTTTACATGTTAAATGATTAAACAAACGTATAAATACCTATAAATATTTCACTTCACCTTGAATAAAGACCGGAAGTTGGCTTGTGGAGTGGGTGTCGGAGGGGCTGCAGCTGACAAGCTACCGTGAAGGGGTGGAAGAGGGCAATCTGAAATCGGAGGGAAGGTTGAAGTCCAGGTGTGGATGGTGTGGCTCCTAAGACCCGGGGTGAACTGCGGGAGCCCGGAGAGGGCTGAGCTGCGTGCATGGGTATGCTTTGTGTGTTCCGACTCTGCTCAGTTCAGTTGGGTACAGTTTTCTGCTTTCACCTGCTATTTTGCCAGGAGAAAATGGCACATAAGCCAACGTGAAATTCTGACTACTATTGTTCCCTAATATATGAATCGCATTGGAACACATTCATGGTTTCAAAACAAGAGTTACAGCAGAACTGACTGTATTTCTAAGACTGCTTAATTTTTTAATCGTGGATGTAATGTAAAAAGAAGGGATTCTTTTTCTGAAGGACAATTTTTTTCTTGAGGAAGATTAGCCCTGAGCTAACTGCTGCCAATCCTCCTCTTTTTGCTGAGGAAGACTGGCCCTGAGCTAACATCCATGCCCATTTTCCTCTACTTTATATGTGGGACGCCTACCACAGCATGTCTTACCAAGCGGTACCATGTCCGCACCCGGGATCGGGACCGGCGAACCCTGGGCCACCAAAGTGGAACGTGCACACTTAACCACTGCGCCACCGGGCCAGCCCTCTGAAGGTCATTTTAATTCAGAATCAGATCCATCAACTATATTCTGAAGCCTCCAAACAGAGATGTCTAGCCCATTCTCCACTCTGACAATGCTTCTAACTAACAGCATTTCACACCATTTCTGAGTTTCCAGAGAGTTCAAGAATTCCCAAAGTAACACAATGTGCTGAATACAGGAGGCAGCTGTGGAGAGGGTTCTAGACTTACAGAGAGGAATCTATATGCAAACGCCTGTATGACTTCCAACGTCCCTTCACCTCTCTGAGCTCCATTATCAAATCTACACTAAGATTGCTTTGAGGATCGGATGAGATAATATATCTTGAAATTACCCGAGCCAGGGCTTGAAAAACATCAGCTGAATGTAAATCTGGACACGGTTGACTCATAATCATGAGGAAACATAATCCGTACCCTTCTAAGAAGCAAACATCTACCATATCAGAAGCATCCTTTATTTTACTGCCTGGGCATAAAATGGTCATTGATGTAACTATAAAAACGCAGAGAAAACAGAAAATAAACATCCCAAACACTGAGGTAGTTTATAGACACAGGAAGACATGGGGGAAAGTAGCCGCTTCCACCAACCCAGAGAGAATTTCATTTCCTCCATCAAGATTTTACTAGCTTTCATCTCCCTGGTTTCTCGTCTTACAGTCTGGAATGTCCCACTTCCTTGTCTAAAAAAGAAGATTCAATCTCCTGAGTCTACAAAAATTATTCTTGCTCAATCCTTTTCTCCTGTCATGGCATTTGAAGGAACTCCAGAGTCATCTGATGTGGTTTCGTTCTTCCCCTAACCCTGCCAGGAACGAGGACCTCTTGTTCCCAAAGTCCAGCCAGCCAGACAAGGTCATGCTGCAAAGTACAAAGATTCTTGCTTGCTTGTTTTGGAGACTCCACATTTAAATCTGTTTGTGGAGCAGAGAACACGCACTTGTACCTGAAGACAGACAAAGACCACAAGAACTAGGCTGTGAACTCAGGGAATTTTCCTTATCGTCACTCCCTGCTCAACCCAGGACTGAAATTTAGACCCCAGGGAGCTGTCCCAAGCAAGAAAGAGACGCTCTGAAGGCCAAAGTCTGCCTGTTGCTTTTATTTCCTGTTACAAATTCATGAAATGACCTCTGATTTTATTTTTAAAGAATTGCTAAGTGTCACGTAGAAGCAAAGGGTGGCAACACAAGGTTACATTAGAAGTGTACACTTCTAGCATCAAGACTCATCATTGTTGGTCTGAGTTCAGATCTCTATATGATCACTAGGCCATGAGTGGATGCAGACAATTAGCTGACGGTATAACAGGAGTCCAAGTGTGTGGTTTCCCTGGTAGACTCAGCCCACCATCACTGAGTTAGAATCTTCTTTGATGCATATCCTTCATGGTAGAAATACAAATACGATCCTATTTAATAAGGCGTTTATTATTTTCTAACAATGGATGCCTTCAAAAACAAGTGGGAAATACTCCAGGCCTAAATAATGAATGTTTCCTCTCACTTAATTTGCTATTGAAGGTGATTTCCTAAATGTGGATTGAATTTATTTTAGATTTATGTTGATTATCTTGCTTGATCATTTCAGCCACTCTGTAGAGATAGCATGCTTCCCCCATTGTATTAACGAAAATGGCTTGCCCATAAAGTGATTTCTTGATATTGCCTCATTTACTCCTCAGGGAGGGATTACCCCACTTTCAATGAGGTCACTTAAGCACACAGAGGTTAAGTGGCTTGCTCAAGATCATGAGACAGTTAGTGGAAGTCACAGGGCTACCATCCAGGTCTCTGACCCTCAGTCCAGCACTCTTTCTACATGGCCACAACAGCTCCCCGCTAAGGAGCTGCCCAAAGGCCAGCAGAAAATCCATAAGGAAACCAGGAGAAGAACCTCAGGCTTCTGTCTCCCACTCTAGTCAGGGCTCGTGATCCACACTTGCCACCAAATGCCAATCCAATCACAGAGAAGCTTGTCTCTTTTTATCCTGACAGCCTTGACAATCCCAACAACACTTACCCGTGCCCCCCAAACACATGAGCTGCAGCACCACAGCGTGAACTGCAGGAGGCCCACGTGACCCAGTCCCATAGAGAAGGTACTAAGGATCAGGCTCCATCAAGATGGAAGAAGGCTCAAAATTAATATCCAGTTGGATATTAATGGGCATGTCCACAGTTTGACTCCACCAGCTGATCCTGGAACCATCCCATGGCTCTCCGGGGCCAGAGAATGGGTCCTAGAAATGATCACAACCTGATGTGGGTATCAGGGTCAAAGCTTCACCAAAGGGCACCTCATTAATGGGTAGCTGGGTGGGACAGACTCGCTCTCATGCTCTTTGTCACAGCCACTCTGGCCAAGGGGTCCTCTCCTGGCCCACCACTGCCCACAGTGACTCTACCAGGTGAAAGCCCCTCAATACCAGGCCCCAGTCATCTCCATCCCTTTATCTCCCATTGAGGATTTCAAGGCATCTCTGGGGTTCACAGGGCCAGCCTCAGAATCTGGATTTACACCAGGCTAACCCCAAGTACCCAGTTATCAGGCAGCCCAGTAAATACTACCTCCCAGTTACTGAACATTTGCCAGGCACTTTTCTTAGAGTCAATGTGTTATTTACTCTTCACAACATCCTATCAGGTAAGTACAATACCCAATTATCATGAGGAAATTGAAGCTCAGAGAGAATAAATATAGGCACTCGCCCAAAGCAGGCAGTTAGCAGGATAGAGACACGAGCATTCTACTCCTAGGCTCGTGTTCGTTATCATTTTACCATGCAGGCCCTTGGGTCTTCCCCAGTGCAGGGCTAGCCTCCTCCAGGCAGGGAGACGCTGGCATGGTCAGGATGATACAAGGTCACATCGTGGTCTCCATCATCTAACACCAATGGGTTACTCTGACTGAGTACAGTTCTCCAAGGGCTGGGAGAAGTGGTTCCTTCCCTCAAGGAATCACAAACCCACTGGATTTCAGAGCTGACTTTCTCACGAGGGCCAGGACATAAACAAATACGACATGACCACAAGGCAGGGCCAGGCGTGGGTGTCTGTGAATGGCACGGGGTAGTAGAGCCGGAGGAAGGCAGGACCAGAGAGAGTCACGTTGGGCTCTGAGGGCTGGGCTAACGAGGCATCACAGGCAAAACTAGAGTTGAGCACCCCTCAGTGGTTGGGAGGAGAGGCACAGGATCATCTGAGGAAGTTGGGTTCTCCCCAAGACAACATAGCAGTAAGATGGGGCCTCTTCCTCCTTGGCCAACGGCTGAACCCTCTGGACTCCCTTCTCAGAATAATGTATTTAATGCATGAAATAAAAGACATAGGATTTGGAAGAAAACTAATTAAACTGAAGCACAACTATCAAAATAAACAAATTTGAAATATAGATAATATAATAAATATATGTAATCATATAACATGTAATTATATATACATGTATAATATATATGTTCTTTATTAATGCTGCTGAGGGTATAATATACAATTTCAAAGTAGTGACGAGTATAATGATATTTTGAGATCTCTGCAACAACTGTATTGAGATACGGATAGACCTGTGATTTCTATTCATGGCAAAGTCACAGGTCTTGCTAAAGTGACTGGTGTGTTGCCCACATTCATAAGAGAACGAATGCTGAGTTTCTGTTGGAGGTTGGTGAAAATATGGATGTATTTCTTTCCTATCCCAGTTCTTTCTGAGTTCTATCCCCATGGATCCCTTGGAGGTGTGTGGACCCCTTCAGAAGCCTTTGCAGTAGACCAGGGGTCAGCAAGCTATGAGACAAAGGCCAGATCCAGCCTGCTGCCTGTTCTCGTAAATAGTTTTATTGGAACACAACCACACCCATTCATTGACCTATTGTCTAGTGCTGCTCTTGGGCGACACAGCATGGTCGAGCAGTTGTGGCAGATATTTACTATCTGGCCCTTCACAGAAACAGTTCACTGACCTCTGCGTTAGACAAACCCAGTGAGCTGGGAATTCTCTAAACCTCTAGGACCAGCTGGGGCTCAGGCCTCACACTCTGAGGGTGGCTGAAGATTCCAAGCAGATCCTTATAGCTTGATCAGATGAGCACCTAATGCCTCATCCAGCCTGGAGGCCTCCTAAACTCTCTAAGACTTAAGAAGGCAGGAGCTCGCTGCACAAGAAGTTTGTCTCTGGGCCTGAGATGGAATAGGCTTCCTGCAGCCCAGGCCTGCTTCGGCGTTTGAGAAAAATCAAACTGTGTGATGCTCCAAGGATGCGCTAGCTATGGCCTTTTGTAGACTACATCATCCTGTACTCAAATGTGGCTCTATTAAGCATTCATTTTAGTTCTTTATAGTTTCTGAGACTCAGTGGCTGACATGGAATACTTCCTAAATACTATGAGAAAATTACCTTTCAGAGTGGGCTCCCTTGTAAAATGCAGAACTCGCTCATGGGACTAAGAAATGCAATGATATAAATATTGCATATGCATAAGCCATCTGTATAATATGGAAATGAGCATTTCCAAGAAAGAGTTTTCAAGTCTAGCTAGCCATTCCGCCTTTTTAATGTTGCCCGGGTAATCCTGATTTCTCAGACCAGTCATATATGCAATTTGCTATAACAAGAGCATCCCAGAAAACGAATCAAGGTTCTACCACGCCACCTGCCTTCCCAGTTTGCCCAGCTTTATACCACGTGTACTTGTCATTCTGCTGTTATATGCTTAAAAACCTCCATTTGATCTCGGATGTAAGAAGGTTGGCCTGAGACAGCTATGTCCTCCATTCATGAGACGATGGACGCCACAAAACAAAACAAAACAAACCAAACCGCCCAAGTCATCTTGATGCTGAATATCAAACAACAATTCAGAATTGCAAAATGAAGCAAGGGCTGGGTTGATGAAGCAAGAGTCACGGGTCTCATATCAGTTTCGTCTATGCATTACTTCACCAGCTTCATACATATACTTCGTCTCTCCCTAAATAAAGAACATCTATAAACCTTCACAAACTTTAGAGTGCTCAAATGTACAGCCAGGGCTTCCTCTTTGATAATTGGAGCAGCTGCTGGGGCAGAATTGTTTTTCTTCACTCCGTTTCACTGGGGCTTCTCTCCAGCAGCTGCTTCTGTTTTTTTGTTCATACGCCTCCTCCCACTTCCCCTCCCCTAACCAGTTACAAAGTTGGGGGCTGGGGGGGCATGCTGCAATACAAAGCACTGCTTGTTAAAAATTTGAGTAAATCTGGGCTAATAGCCAAATTTAATTCTAAAGACCCATTTTGGAGTCTCAGGACTAAAATGGAACCTAGTATAGGTCTGGCTGTTTCTAGGACACCATGTTCCCTGTTGCGGGGGGTGGGGTAGGGTGGGTGGTGGGCAAGAAATTGATTTGATTCTGTTGGCCACCATGTTTTGAAGATTTGATACATATCAAAAATAAACCATTTCTCATAGAACTAAGCTATATAGAGATTTTTAGTTTGAAACAATTTATGATTAGATGAAATTTTAAACTCAATGGCCAGACTGCACACAATCCAAACCACAACCTAACTAGACCTTACCTTACTAGAAATAGAGCAAATCTAGCATGTTTATGGTGGTGGGTTTTTTTTTGTTTTTTTGGTTTTTTTTAGAAATGTCCAGCCTAATGACCTTCACATTTTAGGATCAAATCTATTAGAAACATCTAGTAGTTCAAAGAATAAAGTAGCTGTTGGTAAAGGCAATCGCCACTCAAGTTCATAAACTTTTTTCAATGAGCAGATTATTCCCCAAGCTGATTCCAAAGAACAATTTTAATAAGCTAATCTCATACATCATTCTTTTATTAGTAAGTTATGTGGTAGCTATGGAAAAAATGTTCTTTTGTGTTTTATAGTCATCCGCAGAAAGATTCTGGAATGATGGTCATAAAAGCACGACCACTAACTTGAGGATGATCTAACCACACTTGAATTTGCGGGAAGAAATGTACAAAAGAGTCTGTATGCTTTTTCTGCTTCTACGTGTCCTATTAGCTCTACAACCCAATTGCAAATTAATTAGGACATAAAACTAATTGTTTATCCTTTCGTGCTCTGTCAACTCTTAAGAGGCCCCACGAGCCCTGTGTGGGAATAACATCACAGACACAGCTGATGCTTCATGGGCATTTACCACGTATAGACCCAGTGCCTGGCACACCCTTACATCTTCTCATTTCACGACACTTCATGACAACCCAGAGGAGGTTTTATGGGCGTGGAGACTGTGGCTCCGTGAAGCTAAATAACTTGCTAGAGATGGGCAAGACCAGGGTTTAAATCTAGGTTTGTCTGACTTTAAAAATTACTCTTAACCATTTAAATTTAGAGTTAGATTCAAATCCTGGTTTGTTTCCCTTTAAAATGGACTGTTAAATATTGCACTTCATTTTTAAAGTTAGCAAAAAAAGATTGCTTCAAAGAACATCTATTAAAGTTCATGTATTTCATTTCCAGAGGACTCTTTTAGGTCTTGATTTATAGCCTGTTCACTTTTACTTTACACACAATTATAACAGCTTGATTATCTGCTTTATTAACCACTATTGGTGGCAGAACTCTGAAAATGGTGAGAAGCTGTCATTGAAAGTACAAATGAGATTAAAGAGAGAAAATTATGGAAATTACGCATAAAACATCAAAAGCACAGCTATTTGAAACCATTTAATGCTTGAGCATAATTGCTCCCATCTTATTCTTATATTGTAACATGGCACATAAGTGGTGTCCATTATCAAAGATACTTGTAAAAATAGATCAAAATCCACAGGCACCCCCTCAACCAAATGATCAGGGTTAATATCAGTAGTAATAAGACATATTGACGTCTTGTGTCCCCTGATACACTGCAAAGGGCACAATGTCAGACATTCTGTGGCATTCTTGCCCCAAATGCATAACCTCAATCTAGTTGTGAAAAAACATCAGACAAACCCAAATTGAGGGGCACACTACTGAACACCTGATGAGTACTCTTCAAAAGAGTGGAGGTCATGAGTGACGAGGAAAGAGACTAAAGAACTGTCACAGATTGGAGGAGGCTAAGGAGATGTGACAACTAAATGCCATGTGGCATCCTGAACTGGATCCTGCAACAGAAAAATGACAGTAGAGGAGAAACTGGTGAAATCCAAATAAAGGCTATAGCTTAGTTAACAGTCTTGTACCAAGTTAATTTCCTGGTTTTATAAGTGTACTCTGGTTTTGCAAGTTGTGAACTTTGGTGAAGGGTTTATAGGAACTTTGTACTATTTTTACAACTTTTCTCTAAAATTATTTCCAAATAAACATTTTAAATGGATTGAATTTGGTTTTGCATACATATGGAAATGTATATCTTAGAAATATCCATCCTAGAAATATTTAAAATAAAACATTTTAGTTCTTTATGAAAGGGGTAAGCTTCCCATTTACAGAACACAGAGTTGGCACACAAATATATGTTGAAAAGTGAATAAATCTCTCCTCATTTCGCAAGGCAGTACTACTTTGGCAATAACTTTTTAAAATAAACTTTTTATTTTAGAACAGTTTTAGATTTCCAGAATTGTTGCAAAGACAGTACAGAGAATTCCCATATACCCCACACCCAGTTTCCCCTATTATTTATATTCTACATTAGTATAGTGTATTTGTCACAATTCATAACGAGCCCCACCCTGGATACTTCTTTTCAGGCAGCAGCTGACCCCTCTGGCTCTTTGGGCAGGCTCATTACATGGATGAGGATGAAGATCAACTTGATGCTAATCACGAATTTACTGGGCACTTACTATGGGCCAAGCATAGTAGTCACAGTCTGCATAAATCACCGCATTTAATTCTCACAATAAGGGAATTAAGTAGGTGCCTTTTATTATTCCCACTAAATGGAGGAGGAGACTGAAGCCCAGCCCCAGATCACCCAGGAGGAGGCAGTGGAGCCAGGATCCAGACATAGGACGAGTTTCTAAGCACACACTCCTAACCACTGCAGCTGTTCGTATCTCTGAGAAAAATGAGGAACTGGACAGGACCCTGCGAAAATCCACCAGCTACCTCCAGCCAGCATGGCGTGGCTCCGTTAACCAGCAATGTTTGCACCATGCTTCAGAAAGTGTCCACTCCATCTCACCAGGTAGAGGCTGGCCCAGTGGGTCTCAACCCTGGCTGCACATTAGAATCACCTGAGGAGCTTTAAAAAGTCCCCATGCCCAGACAATTCCATCAGAAGCTCTGGAGGTGAGACCCAGTCATCAGCATTTTGAAAGCTCCTCAAGTGATTCCAGAGTGGAGTCGGGTT
Source organism: Equus przewalskii (assembly GCF_037783145.1). Taxonomy (NCBI): domain Eukaryota; kingdom Metazoa; phylum Chordata; class Mammalia; order Perissodactyla; family Equidae; genus Equus; species Equus przewalskii. The sequence goes on from NC_091863.1 coordinate 10,232,159, forward strand.
GAAAACCACTGGGCTAGTGCACCTTTCCCTTTATGCACAAGGAGACCAGGGGTTACTGTGTCAAACACAGTTTGGACTCCAAGTTCTGGATCTTGGTGTTACCTTCCTCTTTCATTCAAATTGCCCCCACCCACAAAGGATGCTAGCCACCTGTTGGGTGTGACAAAACCTTTACAAACAGATACTGGCCCTTGTGATTTAGTTCACGCCACAATCTAAGGAAGTGGAGAGAGATGAACATAAATATCACCAAAGCAGAGTCTGCTCTAGAATTTCTCAGCCTTGACATCAAGCTCATTAATTCTGGGGGGAAGAGCCAATTATACAACCGCAACATCAAAGAACAAACCTTGAGCATGCCATTTAAAGTTGTACGCGATTTGTTCTCCAAAGGGGCTTACTTTATGCAGGACAATATAAGCATTAAAAAGCTACAATGTGGCACATTTATATTCATGTCTAGCAACATGTTACAGAGGTTAAAAACACAGAAATTACCAGCAAACTGAAAACATCATTTGTAACAAAAACTATCGATAGCACCTTATACTCTTCAATAGCTGAAATAAATAATAAACAGTAATAATAATAGCCTAAACACTGAGTATTTTCCATGGGCCAGGGATATGTCTCATATACATATATGAAACCATTTACCACTCAATCATACAAAGTGGGTACTTCATTGTCCCCGTTTTTCAGATTAGAAAATTGAGACCCAGAGAAGTCCCCTTGTAGGTAACCAGAATCTAAATCCAGCAGTCGGACTCCAAAGTCCACTCTCTAACCCATAAAATGACACTATTACAACTGATCCTCACATTAGCTTTATAACATCCAGAAGCATGCAAAAGTAGTGGTTGCGGGATTGACACAACCACTGAGGCCTAGAGTGGTTCAGAGATAGGCTCACAGAGCTTTCAAGGGCTCAAATCAGAACAGAATCATCTCCTGACTTCCATTCCAAGCCGCCTCCTTGATAAACCATCACTGGCTCTTTCTTAGATGCCTATCTATAGACTAGCAGTGTCCAACAGAATCTCCTGCGATGATGGAAATATACTAGATTTGTGCTGTCCAATATAGTGGCCTCTAGCCACATGTGACTGCTGAGCATTTCAAATGTGGCTGATGCATCTAAAGAACTGAATTTAATTTAATTTAATTTAAACTAACTCAAATTGAAATAGCGAGTGACTATCGTATTGGAAACACAGCTATAGAGGCCATGAGAGGTCTATTATTTTCGCCTTTTACAATTACTTTGCAGACCAAATTTACTTCCAGGCTCTGTTTTCACGCTCATTTAACAGCTCATCAGTCCATCCCAAGCTCTATTGAAATAAAAGACCACCGAGGGGGTTATACAAGCACAGTCTCCATGACCTCAGTGGGTTTTTGCCTGGCAAAATCACCCCAGCAGGCTCACCTATAAATTGGAATATGTGACTCACAAAATGGAGTAAAGTCAAGGAAAATATTTCCCAAAGAAAAGCCCTTCCCCATTTCCTTGCTCACTGAGGATGTAGTCGGTTCCAAAGAGCTGGAAAAGGTTTCAAGATAAGGCAAATGAGAACTCCACTGACCAGCAGCCCATCACCTGGCCTGCCTGAAATACCGCCCTACACTGTGACATTTAAGACATCACCACCCCAAGCCCTTCCCCAGTCATCAACCACATAGGGTGTTCATTATCTCCTTTGTCCTCTCGCTATTTTTATAGCTGAGAAAATCGAGGCCAAGACGAAAGTGAACAACCTCACCAAATAGTCATAGGCTTAACTGATAGTAAATCCAAGAATAAAACCCAGAGTACTGGCTTCCTACTGCTAACGTTGAATTCTGGAAAGCATCGTTTTCCATTAAAGAAAACAATGCAATTTTCCTGCAGTTTCTCTACTGACATAGGTTCCACTCCTGAAAAATATCTCTATAGTTCAGACAGCAAAGTAATGCTGAACCAATGAAAGATTTCATTGTTGTCACTGTTTAAGGCAGTTTGTATACAGAATGCTTTATTAGCATCTAAAATCAATTGTAGAAACCCACTTTAGCCCCCAAAATCATCTGACCTCCTCCATTGCTCTCATTCCTTAAGATTTTGATGATTATATGAAGTTTGTGCACAGACCAATTCAGTAAAAGACTAGGGAACAAGATGCTTTTGAAGCAATCCTTTTGATAGATACAACAGGGAGACGGTTGGTATTTTTTCAAATTTTAATAAAAATTTAATTAGAACGATCATCTAAACAGGGGAGCCAATAATGTGAAGGAAAAAGAGAGAACTGAAGTTATGCAATGAAAGAAATCTCTGGGGTATTTAGCTTAGAAGATTTAGCAAGAATTCCTGCTTTCATCTGTGGAAGGATAGGGCACTGTAAGAAACAGTCACTTCATCTCATGCACGCCCCTAGGATAATCGTCGCTTTCTATCCTTGATCCAGTTTTGGTTATTTAAAAATGTCTCCCCATATGGTTACTGTAAGAGGAAGATCAAAATTTTCGAGTTTAATCTATTTATTTTGTTTCCACTTCTTGGCCAGAAGAAAATTCTGTATGGGATGAGCAAAATCACTGAACCCATCTTATTCTCTCAGTGTGAGGAAAGAGGAAAATATAGTGTATATCATAGTTACTTTGTATTTAGATGAAAAGTATTAAATATTTATAATCAAAAGTTTGTAGGCCTGAAAGCTATATACTTATAACTAATTAATAAGTTGGGAGACGTTAAATATTACCTTAAAGAAAAATTACAAGACAATCACAGCACATCCCAGGCCTTCCACTCTTTTTAGACCATACACTTGATCTTCAGGTAGACTTCTGCCACAGTGTTGAATGTAACTTCAAATTAGCATAATTTTACATTACAAAATGTGTCCTTCCTCAATTTATGCTGCCAAAATGTGACTCAAAAGCAGGAGGTGAGCCAACCCTCTAACATATTGTTCAAATGTTAATAAACACTTCTGGTATCTTCTTGTTCTATCTTGTTTACAGTCTTAATTTTGGAGCATTTCACAAAGCAAGGGAATTTATATTCAAAATGTGTTAACACTATCAACTACTTGAAAAACCCTTCCTTTTCTCCATCATGGATTTAGTAATAGTTATAACCAAGCTACATGGATTTTTTAAAGTTTTATATTCATAATGTTAATATGGAACATGGATTGCAAGCGTATCATTATTCTGAAAGAAAAATCATATTCCAACATTTGAGATTTTAAAATATCTGAAGGTTTACATACGTTTACATATATTTTACTTCTTTTAATATCTAAGTGTGGCAGACACTGCTTCCTGTTTTCCAATATCTATGCCCCCCTCTTCTTCAGTAATAATATTTTTAGCTGACTGCCCAGCTAAAGATTACATTTCCCAGAATCACTTGCAGTTAGGTGTGATCATATGACCAAGTTCTGGCCATTGGGATGTGAATAGAAGGGACATATGCAACTTCCACAGAATGGCCCTAATGAGAAGGGCTTGCTTGCCCAACCTTTTCTTCTTCCTATTAGCAGGAATGTAAAGGTGACAGCAGGAGCTGCAGCAGGCATCTTAGACCATAAAATGGAAGCCAAGTCTTGAGTATGACAGAACAACAAGACAGACAGAGCCTAGGTCTCTGACTCCTTTTCGGAGGAAAGCCACCATAACAGCTGGCACATTTACATTACAGGGATGGAAACTTCTGACGTGCTGACGTTACTATTAACATTTTGAGGGGTTCCATTATAGTAGAAAAACCTGTATCCCAGCTAATTAGTGTGATAAAGTAATGAAACTGTGTGTTTTGTTCTATTAAAAAATAATTACTAAAGTGTACATACAAAGAATTGTTCTTCCAAGCCACCTGGAATCCAATGATGCTGCCAAAGTATCTCTAGAGAGGATAAACAATTTACGTTATTCTACTGGGTCCCAAAATGGCAGCCCTCAGGTTGGTCACTCACCTTACTCATTGAATCTGGCCCAATTGATTGTGACCACTTTACCAAAATCTAACCCACCATCAAAAGTGTGCCACCACTGAGACCATCAAAAAAATGAGCTACAGTTTTCCCTATTCTCATCCCTACACTGGCAGAAGAAAATGGGTAGGAGAAATAGCATTCTCCATATCTTCCCCCATCCCTCTAGCTGAAGGTCCCCTGTGGTTATTAGCACCAACACCCAACAAACCAAATCGACCATACCATTAAATAATATTGACTGCACCGCCTCCATCAAGAGGAGGTGAGGAACACAGAGATGGGGCCAGAAGGCTTGGGTTCAAATACTGGCCTTGCCACTTCCTGGCTCTGTGACCTTAGTGGTCATATCTGTGAAATGGTGAGGATGACGTTGGTTGATGTGGGTCAAGCACTTAGAACAGTGCCTACACATAGGAAGGACTCAGTAAATGTTTTATATGTGTGTGTGTCATACACATGTGTATACATATACATGTATATATGTGCACAATAGATATGCATGTCCGTATACATGTGTGTTATATATAACATATATTTGTCTTACATATAATGAGTATGTATATATGTGTATGTATATATGGCATGTGTGTTTATCCCCATTTCTTGACTGATATGCACATATATTCCGATTTCTGTGAAAGCCAAGTTGATTCATAAAAACAAAGTGCCCTTCTGTCCCAAGTTCAAAACCTTGTCAAAGCTTATTCTCCTGCATTTGTAATATACCTAATAATTAAGAGCATCTGCCACTTAAACATCCCCACATCCCCTAAGGGACTCTGAAAGGCCCAGCAGGATTCTCAGCTGCTCTGGCCCAACCTCCAGAGGGGGATGCGGCATGTGGGTACAAAGCAGGAAGGGCGCCTAAGGCAGCGGCCTCGAGACCTGCCTCACGAGGCTTTGAACTCTGATTTTATTTTCTTAGTGACCAAGGGAGCTTATCCGAGCCATCAAAAAAAGATGCCAACACAGAAATACAGATACACGTTGCCAGTGAAAGACTTCCATCGAGGCAGAAATGGATAAGAGGGAAGCTCACGACCGAAGCAGGGCTCCTCCCTGCACTGCCCCTGCCTTTCTGAAATGGAGAAAAACCAAAAAAGGGCAGAGTTGTCACTGCCTGTGTCTCCAACGCAGGACATATTCATATCACCAACGTAGATACAGGATGCAATTGATGTGTGGATAGATCTGTATAAATTGTTATTCCCCACTTATCCAGAATTTGAAATGTTCTGGAAGCCTCAGTCAGTCATTTGCAAAATAGTCAAGTATAAAAAGACTGCGAGGTCAATAGCTGCCACAAGGCCCACTCCACAAAGGAGGCCACGAGGCTCCTGGGCACCCACTCCAGGCTATTGCATGGAAAATGATGTAGCATTCCACGCTGCGTACGTTTGTTTACGAAGAACATGTATTCATTTATTAATTCATGTGTGTGTGTGCACGTGTGTGTTTGTTTGTGTGTGTGTGTGTGGTTTAAGGAGGTTCCATCTTCAATAAATAAATAAATAAAACAAGGCCACAGGTTGGCTGTAATGGGACCTCCGTGACAGCAGAGAGGAGACAGGAATAGACTGACCTATTCAAGTCCACTGTTGTAGCGACTCAAGTGGAAAGTGGGCCCAACGCTTCAGTAACTGAAGTGAAGACGCCCCAGGTCACACGCAAGTCCAAAGCATTCTGAGGCCTCAGGTATCGAGAGACAACCCGTTAAGGTTACATCACTCCGTTAAACATGGCAAGGATACACGTAAGCTATTTGTTAAATATTCAAATTTTTAAATGATGGAAACTTAAAATATCTTTAGTGCTTTATCGTAATAACCTCTGGTATCTCTCAAAACAAGTTATGTGATCAAGTCATTCGCTGAAATGCCAGTTCAATGAGGAGTGACTCACTGGACATGAGCAAATTATGTGTAAAGATTTTTATAGCAATCCAACTGGAGATATTTTTAAACCAAGTAAGCACAGCCTGCCATTTCAAGTACAAAGTTACCATGGCAACAATAACATATACCCTATCTCCTCTACCCTAGAGATAAGTTTTCATAGGTAATAAAATTATAGAAATAATTAAATGAAGCATTCCACTGGAGACTAAACTATATAAGAGACTAGAATTTGTCAGGCATTCAACTAACACCTTAATTAATGTTCAGGTTCCTGCCATGGTGTCACCAGGCTTCTAAGGAAGGAAGTATCATGTAATGATGATGTTTCATTATGTTATAGTTACTGACATGATTTATAGTTTATTCTGTGACACAACTTGAGGTTTTGATGAGTTTTATTACCAACCATCTCTATTTTCCTAACTGCATTAAACTATCAATGACAATTTGCTACATTCAGAAAATGCCCTTTTGCAAAGGTCTGATTCTCCCCCACTGAATATGTTTCCACAGGACGTTCACTTGCAAAAGTAGCAACATTCAGATATGACTAAATCTGAAACTTGTTAATACTGTCATTAAAATAGTCAGCTACTACATAAAAGAAGAGAGAAACGTCTACTATATGGTAATATATGTGGTAGAAATGTAGACCAATATTGGCATCATTCTATTACCAGGAGAAAATGCTTTTTTGAACACATTTCTGTTGTTTTGCTTTTAATCCTTATGACAATTCCTCTGCTTGCAGGGGTACATCTCTCCACCAGACCGTGGGTTCTTTCTCAAGGACAAGGACTCTTATTCGCCACCATAGTTGTTACAACTGCACTTGAGGAAAGAATGTGCATGATGAAAGTTGGGAAGCTGGCTGGTAAATCAAGCTATGTCTCAAATAATGCCTTCGATGGTATCAACAAAAGCAGCAACCTCACAGCAAATAACTACTGTGGACGTTCAGGGCTTTGGCTTTAGCTGTAACAGTCTTCTTTCTCCCCAGGCATCTCTGCGGCTGACTATGACAACGACAAAATGTTAGACCTTTCCTGTAGCATTAGAGAGACATATCCTCATGGGAATGGAAGCAGAGACAACTCCCAGTTACCTGGGCTGATGAGCTACAGTAGGGCAAATCTTTCCTTCCTTCATGGTCTCTTACTTGCTTCACTTCTCAACTCTCTTTATTTACTTATTTGGAGATATCATCTAAACTCTCTTCAGCTTCAGGGAAGAGTCAGGAGAAGCCAAACCTTTGATCACAGAGATTTCAAATAATAGTATGCCAGTATGGTGAACATCACAAAGATGGATTAGGCAAACGGACTGGAGGTAGGGGTTGGGGATAGGAAAAAGAGAGTTTCTTGACTGGCCAATATATGGCTCGATGATTTTTGTTTGATGATATTTTCATGAATAAATACGTGCTTTCAAATATAAGGATAAGTCCTATAATAAACAGGGTTCTGACTACTTGCTGCTTCATATCAGGATGAACTAATTCTAGAAACCACGGTAGGGGTTTCCCTGTTCTTAATTTCACCCTCAAAGAGCAATTTTATATTTTATTTACTCAATAAATTTTATATTTATTTATTTCAAGTAATGCTCATGAATGTTTAGCAGTTTTACTGAAATAATACAAAAGAATAAGACTTTCAAACAACCTGTGTAGATGTCTCGGTATGTGAAATTATATTGGATTTTTCTCACAAAGATGTTAAAGTAAAATGCACCCATTGAAAATTCATAGTAAGGTAGAGCTATAAATATGTTTAAGAATAACTAAACAGTACGGACATAAAAACTTGACACATCTGGAAATGACCACATTTTTACCAATTTCAACTAAAAACATGGAGGAAAAACTTTCCTACAAATACTGACTACAGTTAATTCTATATGCCAGTATTAAACCACCGAGAGGCATTCATTAAATATAACTGAAATAACAGACTGAACATACCTAGAGAACTTCCTCCACTTCACACTGAACAATTACCCAGACAGGTGTACACACACACGTCTTCTGTCTCACTGCAATACTACGCTGGAAATGGCCCTAGGGAGGGAATATTTAGACTACTACCTTCTTTTGACCTTGTTGGACAGCTAGGCTGTACTAGCCTGAGCCATATGAAAATGCCATAGTGTATGCCAACAATAGTCCAATAGTGTCGATTTCGTATATCTCAATGTCTTCACCAAGGATTGGGAAAGCCAGGGAAACAGGACACTTGAACCAGCCATTGCCTATTCATTAGCAGCTCTCAGAAGAAAATAAAAAGGTTAAACCTGTTGCTTGAAATTAAATGGTATGAAAAAATAGTTGGTTCACTTCAATGTTCTATGCTCTGTTCTTTTGTTACACGAATATTTGAGAGTTGGCTAGAAAGAGGCTGAGATAATAAATAAATAAAAGCTTTCAGGTAAAAAGAATTTTCCAAAGCTAATTATGACTCAGTTTTATAACATATGCTATCCTCATCTGTTTCATTATTCTCATAAAGAATGCCTTGTCTGTGGTAAGAGTTCAATGGAAATCAACTAAACTAAACCAGTAGGTCCATATCAGCACCAATAATTAGTGGCATTCAGGACTAGGTCTGTCCACATCAGGGAGAGGCTTGTCCTAAAGGCTCCCCTTCAGAAAGGCACCTTCTAAACTGGGCAACTCCTTCTACACCCGGGTCCCTTGCGTCTAGAATCTCTTGCCCTATTTCAGTCCAAATCTCAAACCTTCCCATGGGCTATATGTTTTAAAAGTTTGCAGGTTGTCTTTCATGACTTCAAAAGTTCAGTCTAAGTCAGCATTTCCCAACCTTGGCACTCGTGACATTGCAGCCCAGAGGGCTCTTTGTTGGGGGAGGGGCAGGTCCTGTGCATTGTAGGATGTTTAGCAGCATCTCTGGCCTCTACCCACTAGATGCTAGTACACACTCCCCTCCACCCTGGTTCTAATAACCAAAAATGCCTCCAGACATTGTCAACTGTCTCCTGGGGGGCAAAATCGACCCCAGTGGAGAACCATCGGTCTAACTGACAAATTCTTCTTCAAACAAAAAATACCTCATTGTTGCTTCTTAAAGAATCTGAGGCCTCCATTTCTCACCAGTCCCTGAAAGAATGAGTGCCTGACTTTCCAAATACTGCCTCTGAGCACCAAGGAGAGAGCCTGCCCAGGCAGCACATCAAAACTGTCAAGCCACCAACCAAGCAGAGGCTTCTAATCAACAACCCACTCTATGTCACGTTACTTTGGTCAGAAGTCTTCTTTTTCTTTCTAATGATCTCTCACTTGTCATGTTTGGCTGAGGAAACCGCAATTCAATCACAAAGTAGAAATACCACCATTTTTGCTAAATTCTCTAAACGCTAAAATAAGATGATAAAAAGTAAAAAGAACTTAACTTCCATGCCCAAATTTGGACTTCAATTTTAAATCCTAGAGTTTCTACACTGAGAGACCACTCCAAGACAAAAACACATGACAAAAAGAAGTGGATTTTAAGAGTGGCTACTTATGACCGGGGCCTTTCAGGATTACTCAAATCTAAATGTATCGAAGTGTGTGTGCGTGTGTGTGTGTATGTGTTGGTTGGTGGAGGATGGTGTTCAGGGACAGCAGGCAGTGTGGAGAAAATGTCCAGCAGTCTCATTTTGTTCTGGCCATCATCAACAGTAAGGGAGTAACAGCACTCTATTAAAAATTGCATTTCCAAAGATATGTCTTAGGAGAATTTACATTTGTGATTTCTGTTACCTCCAAATAAATAAATAAAGGTTTGAGGCCTTGTGGAGGAATAAGAATATTTCGGTGAAGTGATGGGTAACAGCCGCACACGTAATCTCATTTGATGGCTGAATAAACCACTTTCCAGAATAAATCAAGCTCACGCTCCAGTCCAATGCTGGCCTCCTCTTCGCAGGGTGAGCAGCTCTGTAGAAACATTCCAGGAAAAGATTTTCCATTAAACCACTTAGGGAAACTAGGTAATCTTGAATTGAACGAGAGAAGTTCATTTTCATGAGTAACATCATCAAATGTGGAGGTACCGGCCCAACAGAAGAGCCATGTTGAGATCGCTCTAGGGTTACCTGGGCGGCATCGCTCTAAGATATTAGTGGAAAATTGGCTTTTTTTCTTTCTCTTTCAACTAGGAATTTGCATCCTGAATGTAAACTTGGTCTTCATAATGGAGCAAATCGGGTCATACTTTTCTTTTAGAAGAAATCCACATTTTAATATATTGAGGGTTTTATTTCTTTTCTTACTATAACATGTCAAAGGTTGGTTTAAGTAAAAATACCTCACTTCATTTCAGGTCTCGCGACCGGGCTGGGACATAATACCTCAGATTCAGCTCTCCCTACAGCTTCTATGTTAATCTGAACAAGTTTGGCCCTTTAGCCGCACTTTTAGAAGGCACAGATCTGTGGAAGGAAACCATGACATCCCGTGGAATCAGATTTGACCCCAACTGATTTATTTTTTTCTCTTTAAAAAAGCCACAGAAACCATGAGGGACCTTTAACAGAGTTTTAAAAGGTGTGCAAAAACATTATTGGGGGATATAAAAGAAGATCTAATTATATGTAGAGATACACCACGTAGAAAAATGGAAGGTTCAATAGCGAACAGATTGACTATCACAAAACTTATTCTGTAAATTCACTGTAATCCCACTCAAAATCCTAACAAAGATGTTTGTGGAACATGAAAAGCTGATTCCAAAAGAAAAAATGATGAGTATCTCAGATACTTTTGAAGAAGAGCAAGAAGAGAAAACTTCTCCTAGGAGATACCCAGGATTACTATAAATCTATAGTAATTAGGACAGTGCAGTCTTAGCACATGGATGGCAAAACAGACCCAAGGAACAGAACGGAGGCCAGAGATGTACACACATGTAAATTTAATATGTGAGAGATGGTATTATATAAAAATCAGGGGGTAAAGGATTAAGTATGTGGTGGTTTCTATATAGGAAATATAAAATAAAAATAGATTTTTACCTCATACTATACCAAACAACTAAAATCCCAAAGGAATAAATACTGAAAAAGAAAAAGCATACTTAAAAAAAAAAACTTTAAAAGAAAATATAGGAGTATAGAAGTATATCTTCATGACCTTGGAGATAGGAACAATTTGAAAACAAGGCAAAAATAAAAGGCACAGATCATAAAAGAACAGAGGAAAAGATTAATAATTAGGGCTTTATCACAATAAAAAATATTCAGCACAACAAAAGATGTTTTTAACAGAGTTAAAAGATAAGCCACAGAGAGGAAGATGATATTGACAACAACACATTTAACTAAGGATTAGTATCCAGAATGTATAACGAATTGCTACAAGTCAGTAAGAAAAAAGCAAACAAGGATATAAATGAAAGAGAAAACCCAAATGGCTAATAACCTACCCAAAACTTTCAACCTCTTTAGGGAAATTCAACATAAAAAACAATGAAATACCACTTCATACCTATCAAATTGTTGAAAAATTAAACAATACCAAATGCTGGCGAAGGTACAGAGAAACTAGAGTGCTCATACACTACTGGTGGGAGTATAAATTGATACCACTACTTGGCAAGCAGTGGTGACACTATACAATTTAAAGCCAGCTCCATGTGATGACAAGGTATTCCTTTTGCTGACTCCATTACTTCAGTCAACAAGAGGACAAAATTCCTCATTGAAGGAATGAAGGCAGATTATTATTGTCTAAGTCCAAACAACACAAGAAGAAAAGTTAATTTGGCAAATATAGCTTTATATCTATTTCTAAAAATTTTCAAGATGAAAACCAGAAATCATCTCAGGCCTTCAACCCTTTTTCCAAACCTGCACTCCACTCAGAACACCCACTAGTCAACAGTTCACTAATTACTGTTAATTCAGATAATTCCTAAAACTCTATCTTCTTCAGGAAACTAATTGGGAGGAGATCTCAACATCTGTTATATCCTTAGACCCCGAAGCCAGAAAATATTCATACTGATCATATCCTGAATGAACACGTGACATCTACAACTCCCTCTTTATTCACAACCCCTCATGATGTACTTTCCATTTCCCAGCTGGATAATGGGGATGCCTTATCTTTGTAATCTCTTCAGCTGTATCCATGTTTGCCATGCACCTATCTCTTCTCTCATCAGTTATTCTCACAGTCCTTCTCAGATCTCCTGTGTCAATACTTTCCACCTAAATAGAGGGCAGGAAGCAGTGGTTTAGGCACTCCCTAGCACAGCATGACACGAAGGCTTTAATAAATGCTTTTAACCATGTGATTTAGAAACAGGTCTATTTTCTGGACAGAAAACATCACCAAGTTTTAAAATAATGTTATTAATGTTGCTCAAAAGCTGTCCGACATAAGAGCTCATACTGTATGATTCCATTCCAAAACCAGGCAAAACTATTTTGGCAGAAATTAGGAGCGATTACCCCGGTGGGGGGTGCCTGAAAGGGACCTTGCAAGGGAGTCCTGAGGGGCTGGTAATGCTCTGGTCCTTACTCTATGTACTAGTTAAGTTTGTGAAATTTATCAAGCTGTTTGCTTATGATTTGCCCACTTTTGATATAATATTATACTTCAATAATAAATTTTAAAATGGCTGTATAATATTCATGCCACTTACAAAAGATCTAAAAATATTTGTGACAAAATATCATTATATAATAGAGCTCAAACCAATTTTTGGTAATCCGGGACATGGCTTTGCAAAATGGTAATGATTCATGGAATGGCAATTCATCTCTTTAATGTTCTGAATTCTGTTTTACTTACCATGGAAATTGTCAGAATATGCCACATGAGAAAACTTAAAGGAAAATATAAAGTGCTACATCAAATAAAGTTATCTTGAGGGTTTGAATTTCTTTGCTAATTACAGCTCCATTCTTTGCTCCTTGTGTGAAGGAACAGATGCCTGAATTTAAGCTGCCATTTTCAAACGCACCATTTAAACATTCTTTTCAGGGAATTGCTGTGAAACACCACATTCCTAAACCTAAAAGAGTGACCTGACGCACATACAAAATAGCAGATTTTCTAGGCTCCTTCTAACCTTCACTTCTAACCTTCCTGCTCTTTTTACGCTAGAACTATTCAGCAAGTGTGCTCAGATCTCTCAGAAAACACCGACTTAAGGTCTCCATCTGAGGGGAGGAGTTAAGGCTGGCGTGGGGGTGGGTGGGGAGATCAAAGGTTGTCAGAGCAATAAGGGGAAAATCAGTCCTTTCTCTTACAACTCCAGCATCTCTCAAACACATGAAAAGGCATAATGAAGTCATGACCAGAGACCCTAAGGACTGAACAGAACATGCGGGAAGGCTGCCTTAAAGGCTTAATCTGGGTAGATTTGATTATAGCTAAGGAGATGAATTCTAAATTTGGAAAGGCCATCAAGGTAATTAAAGATGCTAAGAAGTGGAACTAGATCCTTGACATCTTTCTACTTAATGAAGAGAACAAAAGATGATGAAAATGATTTTAGGAAGCAAAATGAACTTGGTATAGATTCAGTCCTTTTCAGGGATAAAGTGCACTGGCCATCAGAACAAGTTCCCAAGGAAAGCCAGACACTCTCTATTCCCAGGGGTGTTTGGTCTCATTATTGAAATGGTTTAGGTACTATTTTACTCCAAAGAAAGAGGGAATTAGCTGCTCTGCAAGGTTCCCCATTAGATCTCCAGATTCTCTGATGATGTTAGAAAAAGGTAAAAAAAACAAAACTTCCTTCAGCTGGAAAAATTCAAGTCTCCCTTTTGGAAGCATAACACCTTTTTAACCAGAGATCTTCCCAGTCCGCAGATGTGCTAAACCAAGTCCTCAATGATGCCATTACTCAGATTTTATAATACTGTGAAGCAAAAAGGTTCTCAACCCCTCTTACTCTAAAGTAGTTGTTCTCAACAGGAGGCATTTTTGCCCCGCAATGGCTGTTATTTGGCAATGTCTGGAGACTTTTTTGGTTGTCACAACCAGGCGAGTGTTCCTGGAACGCAGTGGGTAGAGGCCAGGGATGCTGCTAAACATCCTACAGTGCACAGAACAGCCTCTCACAACAAAGAATACCCAGCGCAAAATGTCAATAGTGCTGAGGTCGAGAAACCCTGCTCTAAAAGTACCCTTGAAAGGGAAGGGAAGGAAAGGAGACTTCTTTTACTTCAGTATCTGTCTCCAGCTGCTCCAAAGAAGAAAGTAGAATTTAACAGTCCTACAGAAAACAAATAAATACACAAGCAAATACTAAGCAACAACTTTAACTAAAATGATTTCCAATAGATCTTGTCACACCAAGTTCAAATATACTGAGTTATATACAGCTGAATAGTAAAATTCAAAAGATCAGATTTAAATACTTTTTCCTTTGGCAGATTTTTTTTTCTAACCAAGTAAGCAATTTTTACTTCTAGATTTTAAAATCCTATTTTCTGATTACTAGAAAGTGTACTCCTTTTTATTAAGTGGTAAACTCATCTATCAGATGTAATTATCAGATGTAAGTATCAACCTACTAAAATAAATTTTAAAATAAATGGTCAAGATTGATCAAGAAAAATAAAGAGAATACAAATTACCTGAATCACTAGGAATGAACTTGAGAACATCACTACAGAGCCTACAGAAAACAGGATTAAACAGATAAGGCAAGAATATTATGAATAACTTTATGCCAGTAAAGTTATCAACCTAGATAAGATGGAAAAAAATCCTTGAAAAACACAACTTATCAAAACTGTTAAAGAAATATAGTTCATAATTTAAAATATTTCCACAAAGAAAACTCCAGACCCAGATAGCTTCACTGGTAAATTCTTTCAAATATTTAAGGAAGAAATAATGCCACTTTTAAGATTAATAATCAAATAAATAGATAGACAAGGACTGGATTCCATTTCAACCCAACCCCTCTGGAGTCACACCAAAGATCACCCTTTCCATCCCAAAAAGGCTTATACTTCCTTTCTTCTCCACTTTATCCCTTGAAAGAGAAGAGGCAATAGTCAAGATTTAAAACATTTTTGCAAGATTCATTTATATGTGTCAATCTGTAATCAATTCAAATTTGCTACTCCCCATCTGGCTTTCAGTGCTCTTCCCCCCATCTTATTTTCTACTTTTCCCCACACTCATTCTATGCTATGGCCAGGCCAGTTTCTTCAGGATTCCAACCAGTAAACTTTGCTCCCTCTTTCCTCTCTTCCATGTGTATCCTAATCCTTTCTGCCCTTCTCAACACACCTCAAATCCAAGTCTCCACCAGAAGCTTCATACAAGCTACAAGGTCTCATCCTTCTTAGAACTCCTAGATTTTTACTTAGAATTTTACAATTAGACATTAATGATTCTTTTACCCCTGAAGTAGACTGTCATTATTTCCAGCTGTTTACTTCCCTGTTTAAAATCCGTTTGTGATTCTCTCTGACCAACAGAGTAATGATCAAGTTCTTTCCTGGCTTTTCACTGTCTGCCCTGGTCTCTCTTCTAGCCTCAGCCTCCTCAATCCCCTACATTCAGGCCATGCCCAACTCCTCAACATGCCCAGGCAGCTGCCTCTGCCATGCCTCCTGCTGTTGCTCATCTGTACCCAGGGCCTGGAATGTCCTCTCCCAGACATTCTGACCCCTGTCATCCCACTCATCCTTCAAGACTCAGATCAAAGGTAACTGCCTCCCCAGGGAATCCCTTTCTGAAATGCCATCCCCTTTTTGCCTCAGACAGAGGAAAATATTCTACAGGACCTTGTACTTGCTTCTATTATAAGTGTTTATCTGCCTCTCCGAAAGGACTGTGGTGATTTGAGGACAGGACTGGGTTTTGTTTATTTATTTGTTTATTGTTTGCTTCAAGACAGCACAGCACCTGGCTCATCTGAGCATGACTCTGACTGCTTGTTGAATGAGCAGCTGTCTTATTCTTCTCTGAGAGCCTTCACCGTGATGGGCGCGTAACAGGAACTCAAAGGCTTACAGATTGGCACATGCTAGTTGCTCAGCATGGTGATAGGTGCTCATTTAATCCAATTACACAAAGTGAGATTGGAAACACAAAACTGTTCTTACCTTTTAATCCTCAGGGCACTAATGAGTTTCACTGAAACAAAGTGTTTCACTCCAAGCTTTCCTAAACTTCAAAAATCTGACAAGAAGGAAGTACTTTTCACAAGAGAGAGGAAACTATTTTATAACATCAAAAGAAAAAAGCTAAAGGCAAAAAAAAAGTAATGAAATAACATTCAAACTGCTTTTTAAGTTGTTTTCGTGTCTGTGTATGCCTACAGCAATCGAATTACTTTTAAAGTGACTTCAAGCTCTGAAATTCCGTTACTCTGTGAAAATCTGTGCTAACGTATTAATATTATTAAAGAATAACTAATGCCATTTGCCCTACTTAATTTAGTACACTTTATCACAGGGTTCACATAATGAACATAATTTTGCATACCTTGAAATCTATATATTTATAGTGTAGACAGACCTTAATACAATGAATTTTATATGATAAAACCCTTATCTTTTCAACAAACATTTGTGAAGCACCTACAATACGCCAATTATTTGAATGAACATTGGGATACAATGATGAAGAACACAATCTTTGCTCTGACGAATTTGGTATTTGAACAGAAAAGAAGGCATATTAAACACACTAACAAGCCAGCTAATAGTACCTAGAAAAATCATGTTAAAAGTATTAAATGGATGATATTGGCTCAAAAATACAGTAGAAGCTCTCTTACCAATGTTCACCTAATGCGCCCACCCAACCACCCCATATTTTCTACTCTTTTTGTAAACCACATTGACCATTGTCCACAGAACTTGGTTTCTAGGCTATTCTCCAGGATATCTATGTACTACTTCTTCCACCAGTTGAATTGTGTACCTAACAAGAGTCCATTGTGTTTGTTCCCAAACCTGTTTATGCCAGTTGTACTTGTTACTATAATTATGAAATTTAATTTAATGTTACACAAACTAATAAAATACGAATGCCAAACAAAAGAGTTTTATTTCTTTGAAAACCAAGTTGATTGCTTTGGAAAGAAGAATCTTAACAAGTCACTTGGGAAAACAGTTGCCAAAAAAAGTATGGGCAAGAAAATTTTGAAGGTTTAAGGGGGGTGGGGTAGGTAATATAAAAGGATTCTGCACACAGATTGGTTCCCAACGCCTTTAAGTTCTCATTCTCCTTTAAAAGAATCTGAAACTGGAAATCAGAAGCCAATGAATTTTGGCTGTGATTTATACATAAGAAAGACTTCAAGGCTCACACTCAAAGCAAAGACCTTGACTCTACAACAAAATACTGGCAAATTAATGTTTAAAGCTAAATGAAACGTTTAAGACACATAGATGGCACTTTTTATGATTCACCACTTTGGCATTTTTAATACACCATCTAACTGCTTGACCCCAGATGCAGCAGATAAGGCTTTTCTCTAAGAAACCCTTGGAGGGGCCACGTGGTGTGGGCAACAATTTTGCTGGGGCAAAAATATACTAAATAATTAATTACTTCCTGTTGGTCACAAACAATACTCTGTGCTATCTGGACTATGAGGTTTACTCAAAATTTCAGTCTGTATCCTGAGACCTGAAGAGAGCTCTCTCTCCAAGACTGGAGGGTGGGCTCCTTACTAGATGTTTACACTCAGAGGGAGGGAGGCTAGAGCATTCTGGGGCTAGTTCCTGCTCAACTCTTCATCAGGATACCATTCTTGGTCTCCAGTTACGTCTGAATTCCCTAGCAAACTTCCAGAACCAAATGTTGTATGCATGGGTCCTCAGTGTGCTTCCTTCTGAGTCTAGCCTCTGAAGGTGGCCTGGGCCCCATGTGGGGCAAGGAAAGGCTCTCTGGAGCGGGCAGCTCTAAAAAGAAGAGGGCAGGAGAAGCCTAAGCTAGAGGTACTAAAGAGGGTGAACATTATGGCTTCCTCCACCAGTCTTCTTGGAGAAGGGCCAATCGTCCTGTTGTCGGGCACGTCAAGATGCCAGCATTCAACCCAACTACAAACGATGCCTGTGATGTGGCTTCATGGAAACAAGTAGTGTTTAAACAATTAGGGAGCTGTTTTCTCATGTTTTTCAAGCATAACATTACCCTTTCTTTTTTTAAAATTACATCCTTTTAGATCTGTAAGGGCCCAAAGAAATAATTTCATCCAATCCTTTTATTTTGTAGTAAACTGAGATTAGGAAGAGAAAATGACTGACGCAAGATCACATAGCAAGTTAGTGGAATTGCTGGGGCAGGGAGCTGGGCCTCTGGCTCGCCCTGCTTTTCCTCTATTTCCTGACCCTGGGTACTAGCAGCACCAGCACCACTACCACCTGGGAGCCTGCTAGAAACGAAGAAACTCAGGCCCTCCCCAAGCCCACCGAATCAGAAACGCTTTTTTCACAAGATGGCCAGATGATTTGTGTGCGCATTACAGTTAAGAACTGCCCTAAATCAGTTTTTGTAATGCTATTTAGTGAAATGATGGACTGTGTTTAAATTCATAATCCTTATAAAAACTTCCTTACCATAAAATGGATCAAAACAATTATTTAGCTGTTTTGCTGTATCTGATCATTTCACATATAATTTTCATTTAAAATTATAGGCAACTAATGAAACAAAATCAGCATTTCTCTCTGGATACACGATCCACATTAAAGCAAGATGGATATTCCACAAATGCCTTATAAGAGGTTATTGCATTGAATCCATTTAGTTGCTATGTCTATGAATAAGGTAACAGAATCAAAATTCTGTTAGGCGATGTGAGTTTCCATCAGATAAAACCAGAGTAACACTGAGAATGTGCATGCGCGCATGCAGGCCACACACAATGGCCAAATGTGGAACTCTTCAGCCAGTGAAATAATTAGTTTCAACACACTCATTTAGGTGGTGTACTGCATACAACCAATACATCAACATCTTCCCATTGTGCAAAACCACCAAAGTTACTCAGTAGTCAAACACACTTCAAACATCAATTGGCTCACTGCATTTACATGAAATGAGACAGAAAGTAGATTAGTGGTTGCCAGGGGCTGGGAGGAGGGAGGAATGGGGAGTGACTACTAATGGGTACAGGGTTTCTTTTGGGGGGATAACGATGTTTTACAGATAGCGGTGGTAGCTGCATAACTCTGAATATACTAAAAATCACTGACTGTACACAAGCGTGTAAATTGTACGGCATGTGAATTATATCTCAACAAAGTCATAAAAAAATCAACTGGCTGCAGCTGGCCCTGTGGCCCAGTGGTTAAGTTTGCATGCTCCACTTCGGCGGCCCAGGGTTTCGCCAGTTTGGATCCTGGGCACGGACATGGCACCGCGCATAGTCAGGCCATACTGAGGAGGCATCCCACACGCCACAAGTGGAAGGACCCACAACTAAAATATACAACCATGTACTGGGGGGCTTTGGGGAGACAAAGGAAAAATAAAAACAATAAAAAAATCTTTAAAAAATCAATTGGCACAACAATAAAAAAAAGTTTTCTTTTAAGATGCATTGAAAGATAAAATTGTACACACCGCCATTGCTCATTATTTTATTTTTTAACTTAAAGATTTGAATACCTTAAAATTTGAGTCTGAAGGGGCTTTTATTTCCACAAATCTCACCCATTTTACCAGTAAATTAACTGATACCAGGTTAAGGAAGTAACTTGTATGAGAACCAAAGTCCCATCTCAGTGGACCAATGGTTCGAATTTTCCCAACATTAAATCATTTCAATTAAAATATTCATAAGGGTATGTTCGGTAATTGAATACATCTGGAAAAATAAAGCCAGTTCATGGCCCTGTAGTGTATTTACTAAGAATCTACCAAAGGAAATCAGTATGTTTCCTTTTTGGCATGAAGGGAACTGGGTTTTTTTATGTAAAAACTAAAAACTAAAACCAAGGATACTGCCAGCACCAGTGAGGTATGCACAAATTAACACAAACTGGCAATTCAAGTGTAGAACCAACGATTGTCCAAGACACAAAGTACTTCCTTGAGAACAGGCCTCTGGTTTGGGCATTTGCTTCATGAGAACTGCATCTAACTTCCACACCTATTGAAAAATAAGGCCGGCCCCCAAGGAAGCCCAGAGTATTATGAAAGCCATTCTGAAGAAGCTCCTCATGTGGCAATTCGACGCTCAATTTCTAACCCGTACAAATCCCAATGCCTAGCATTAAAAAACCAGAAATAACTTTATTTCGGGAAAAGTAGTTAATGCTTTCCTCAGTACTGCACTTCTGTGTAACCTCAACATCTTTGTGCCAAGCATTGCCAAAAGAGTTACCGGCTGAGCGGCAGCCATCTGATTTTTGCGGACGAATCTCATTTAAAAGGGGGCATTGAGTGATGTGACCACTCACTGTGGGGGCATCAAGAGAAGTAGGCACCAGAGTTACAGGTCACCCAATTCTGCCCTTTCTAGAAGAATCTTATCCTAGCTCTCTAACTCTTTGGTAAGAAATTTTCCTGTTGAATTCAGGGGCTTTATTTCCTTTCATATTTTGATCACCTCGTAAATTTTTTCAAACAAGATTTAACTATAAAATTCTTTGCACTTCCTTGTAAATGAAAAATAATGTGTCCTCCTTACTATCCCTCACCAAAATTTTAATCGATACAA
The DNA here is from genome assembly GCF_037783145.1 of Equus przewalskii. Taxonomy (NCBI): domain Eukaryota; kingdom Metazoa; phylum Chordata; class Mammalia; order Perissodactyla; family Equidae; genus Equus; species Equus przewalskii. The sequence goes on from NC_091863.1 coordinate 10,252,691, forward strand.
AATTACCCCCTACACACACACACAGCAGAGGGAATGTAGGATGAGGGTAAGGGGCCAAGGCTGGGGGATCGGGGTAGGGCAGGGACTTCCCAAGCCCTCACTATTAGCCGGCAATGGTTAAACCCACTGACTTCCTCATTAGGAATGCTTCGGAGGGGCTCTTCACAGTCTTTGTGGCTTTTGTGGAGCTTGTGGCTGGAGGCTGTCTGCCACTAGAGAAGGATAGTCGAGCAGGGGAGAGAAAACCCTTTCCCAAGGACAGCTCTCAGACCTTTCCAGGGCTGTGGCGGAATTAGGTTGATTTCCACGGCACTCTTTACGAGTTTGCCTTGCGAAACAGAGTGCCCATTTAACGACATGTTGCTGACAGCAGCATTTCAGGGGTGTTAGGAGGTGACAGAAAGAATCCTACAGCCGCCTAACATCCGCCCCAGCCAGGTTGGAGACTTTCCATCTCCAGAGCTGGGTTTTCACCGATAGTAGTCGATCTCCCAAATGCTTTGGAACCCGCTTGGCACACCGTCTCCACCTGCGCCCAGGTCCGCATTTTGATAGTTGGAACAGGGGACAAAGAAAAGAGACTCACCTTCTGTCCCATCCTGTCCCTCTCCCCTCCCACCTTCCTGGTTTCAAGGGTCATGGTTCCCAAATGAGCTCTCAGAAGACCCCAGGCTTGGGGAACTGGGCGTTTGTTTAATGTGGGTTGAAGGCGAAAAGGACCACGGCAGAGTGGGACAGGACCGGACTCCAAGCCGGGAGCTCGGGCGACAGCACAGCGTCCCGGGAAATGGGCAAGAAGCTCCTCTCTACCGCCGCCTTAAAATGAAGCAGGAGCCCGCAGCCCGGGACGCTCCGTCGGCTCTCTCTGCAACCCCTCCCGGGAACCCAGCTCTTGCCCTCCCGCAAGCCGCCCGCCGCGGGGGCACAGGCTGAGCGCCGCCCGGGTGGGGACGCCCCGAGGACGGGGCAGGGACGCGCACCTGGGCGTTCCGGACACCTGCGCCGCGCCCCTCCCACCCCCAGCCCCCGCCTCCCGAGCCCGGCCCGTCGCGGAGGTGCCCCGGGAAGCCCCACCTGAGCGGGGCTGGGCCCCTGGGCAGGGCGCGCCCCTCCTGGGCGAGGGGCGAGGCCGTGGCCGTGGCCGTGGCGCGGGGCCAGCGCGCTCGCTTACCCATGGCTGGAGACGGGCGGGCGGGGCGCGGGCTGCGGGCGCTCGGGCTCCCTGGGGACGGGCAGAGCCGGGGGCACAAGTTTGCAGGTCCGGCGGGCACGTGCGCGGGCCGGGCTCGGGCGGGCTGCGCTGGGCTGCTGGGCTGGCGGCTGGCTCCTCGCTCCTGGCTCCGGGGCCGGGGTGGGAGCACGGCGGGCTCCGCCTGCACTGGGGGCCGGCCGCGCCGAGAGGGGCCCTGACGTCAGCGCCGGGGGCTTTGTGCGCCCGCAGCGAGGGCCCGAGCGGGGCAGCGGGCGCGCCGGGGCGGCCGGCAGAGCTCGCGGCTTCCTCTGGGACCCCCGAGCAAGCGCCTAGGGGCGCGGAAACCGGAAAGGCCAACAGAGGGATGGGGAGAGAGGGGAGCGGGCTTCCAGGATCTCGGAGATGCCGATCCGCGTCCCAGAAGAGAACTGTTACGCTGCAGGGGGCTTTGCAGTCTTAGTCTTGACCCATTGTGCAGATAAAGAAACTGAGGCCCAAAACAGTGACCCAAGGCCACCCAGTGTTTGGCAAAGTTGCCCCAATCCACAGTCCCTGCTCCTTTTGTTCACGTATGGACTGAGGGCGGTTTCTTAGTTCACTGGGTCTCAACCCTGGTTGCACATTAGAATCAGCTGGGGAGCTTTTAAAACCCGATTTCACCAGGACCTTGGCGGGTGGGACCGAGGGATCGTGCCTCAAAAGCTCCCCAGGCGATTCCAGCGTGTATCCTAGGTTGCCAGCACTAGCTTGAGTTACATGTGGGTAACAAATGACTTAGAAAGGCACAGGCGGCACTTTCCAATCTAGGGTGGTAACCGATTTGGTGGTGTGGGTAATCAGCCCGCCTGATGCCCGGAAGCCCACCCCTGGCAGGCTCGGGGAGACTTGGCAGATTCGCCCCAGTCACCGTTTCTCCGGCTGCTCAGGCCTGGCGCTTGAGCCTCTAAGTGAATTAATGGTTTAACGGTGTCCAAGGCCGAAAGTCTTTCTGTCACCTTAGAGAAGAATTTTCCTGTCTCCAGAGGTGTTAGCAAAGCCCCGAGACCCTTGTGGTTTTTCTATGGCTGATGCTTTCTGAGACATATCTGAGCCCAACAGTACCCCCTGATAGTTTATGTGTGTGTTTTTCCATTGTTTTGAAAATACCTACATCGTGTCACTTGAACAGAGGATTACATAAACAGTAACTGTAGATAGTACACTTCAGGGACATTTAAGCCAGAAGAGAGAGGCCTTAGGACTGAGAAAGGGTGGAAGAGGCAAACATTTCATCTATTGAAATTGATTGGATTAGGAAAGATTTTATCAAGGCAGAGCTCTAGAAAGCCTAATAATATTTTGCATAAAAGGACAGAGATTTGTGCCAGGCGGATCACTGGCTCATTTTCACAATCCCACGGGAACAGTCATTGCTAACCAATCTTCATGCAGTAATAAAACAGCAGGGAGCTTATAGGTTTAACTTTTTGTCTTCCTGTTACAGGAAAGTAATCCATTTGAGTGAGGCTTCAATGCACGTGTGTGCAGGAATCCGATGGCAGGTGACAATGACTTGAGACTGCCTGCCAAGGGCGGAGAGGGAAAGGTGGAAGTGGGTGAGGGCAATGAGGAATCCATTCGAAGGCCCGGTTTAGGGAAGAGCGTCTCCTTTGGTTGGTTCCTACATCTTGGGAGGCTGCTAGGAGACAGTGAAAACAACAGAATGGGACTTGGGCATGTCAATCTGAAATAGTAGTTTGGCAAGATATGACCTTACTCAGCCACTCTGGAAGCAAGAACTCTAAGGTTTTGTGCCCTGAGATGAAAGTAAACCCTTTGGTCCACTTTCTGTCATTCCCTAGAAGTCTCGGATTGTTTTTTTTTAACCAAAGAAAAGAAAGAACAGCTGTCCAAATACTGGAGCTAGTCACGATGGGATGCTGTGATAAAAACCAAGTTGTAGCAATTGTGTACACAATGTCAAAGGAAAGCCACGTTTTAATAGAAATTTCTCCTTACCCTGGGAATGTCATAGACTGATTTCAATCAGCAACTGTCCCTAAAACTCTTCAGAAAAACAGAACAGCAGTTCGGAATCAGCAAGGCTACTACAGAAAGGGTGCAGAAGACGACGAATATGCATATTCGACTCTTAGGGAAATGCTATTTTAAAATAAAAAAACATTTTTCTCATATTAACTAACTAAAATCTTTAAAAAATAAATCAAGGGGCCGGCCTGGTGGCGCAGCGGTTAAGTTTGTACGTTCCGCTTCTCGGTGGCCCGGGGTTGGCCGTTTCGGATCCCAGGTGCGGACATGGCACCTCTTGGCACACCATGCTGTGGCAGGCGTCCCACATATAAAGTAGAGGAAGATTGGCATGGATGTTAGCTCAGGGCCAGTCTTCCTCAGCAAAAAGAGGAAGATTGGCAGTAGTTAGCTCAGGGCTGATCTTCCTCAAAAAAAAAAACCAAACCAAGACTACCTTGCAGGTGAACTAGTAAATGGGCAGAGCTTTTTCAGAAAGCTATTTGGCAGTATATATCAAGAGACTTAAAAATACTCATAGCCCCTGACCTAATAATTCCACTTCTGGAACTCTCTCCTAAGTAAATAACGACTGTTTCAGTCAAAATTAATGTAAAAAGATGTTATCACAGAGCAAGATGTAATAGCAAACAAAACAAAAACAAGAAAGGAACCAACAACTGTTCACTAAAAGGGGAATAGTTATACAGATTATTGTTGACCTAGCTCAGTGGTTCGCAGCCGTGGATGACATCTGGCAATGTCTGGAGACAGTTTTAGTTGTCACACCCGGGGAGGGGTTGCTACTGGCATCTGGTTGGTCGAGGCTAGGGATGCTGCTCACCATCCTTCAGTGCACAGGACGGCCCCACCACAACAAAGAACAATCCGGCCCCAAATGTCAATAGTGCTGAAGTTGAGACACCCTGATCCACGTGATCATATATCACACAGACTTGTTTGCAAAGAATGACATGGGAAAATGCTCAGAGATTTTGGGTTTTTATTTATTTATTTATTTTTATTATTTTGTGATTAGATTTTTTATTGCAGTAACATTGATTTATAATATTATATAAATTTCAGGTGTACACATTACATTTCGATTTCTGTGTAGATTACATCATGTTCACAGCCCAAAGACTAATTACAATCCATCACCATACACTTGTGTCTGATCACCCCTTTCACCCTCCTCTCTTCCCCGTGGTTTTTTATTTTAAAGCAGAATAAAAAGCTGAATGTACAATATAACCCTGGTTGTACTTGAATGTACATATACATGTATTAAGAAAGACTGAAAGAAAATACGCTATGATAGAGACTACTACTTATTCACCAAACATATGTCTTCTATCTGGCCACACAGCCACACTGCATTTCCCAGACTTCTTAGCAGTTAGGTGGGGCTAAGTGATTGAGTTCTAGCCAATGAGGTTAGAAGTGATGTCTATCACTTTCAGGCCTTACCCATAAAACGTCCAACACATGTGCTTCTATATGCTTTCCCCTTCTCTCAACTGGAAAGTGACATTGACACCCAGGGTGCCTTCTGGAAACCACATGTTGAAGATGGAATTGCCTCTGCCAGCCTGGGTAACCGAATGACTGTGTGGAGCAGAGGCTCACTCCTCCCTGATACACTGACAGCCTGGAACTGACTCGCCCGCTTATGTGAACCAGAAATAAACTGCTGTGATGTTTGAGCCATTATATATTTTGGTGCTTCTTTGTTATAGCAGTGGCCCTACCCTTACTAATATATCACTATATTAACGTATACCAAAATATTAACAGAGTTTGTCTCTGCGATTAATGGAACTTTTAGGTTTATTTTTATACCCTTCTCTGTTTTCCCAGACTTTTACAATGAGCAAGAATTGCTTTTATAATCAGGAAAAAATATATAGTTGCACCTTATTCCACAGTAGAGATAGTCTCCTAATAATCTGATTTTAAGCTATAAATGAAATCGTATTTCCAACTGATTTTTAACAGTTTGAGTGAGATCTTACCCTCAGTGCCCCATCTAGGAGTACGAACTAATTGTAAACTGTAAGGACACATTTTGTCTGCTCCAATCTTTTGGGGGCCATTTGATCACACGTGTGCACCTCACTTCTTCCTGTTGTATAATTACTCGTGAGTCTCTCCTCTCCAACAAAAATCTCCTCATGGGAAGAATCCTGGCTCAATGTTTGATTCTTAAAATCTCCCCTCTGCTTCTTTCTTACTTGAGTTTCTCCCTTGTACTTGCCCAGCACATTAGCCACAATTTCTATCCCTTATAGCCTTTTTTCTGTCTCTCAGAAGGATGGCTGCTTTCTCAAACTAAGGGAAAGTCCATGAATTGGTTTTCAACTTTTATAGTCACCTTACGGACAAAGCAAAAAAAGAAAAAGACAGTTCTGTTTGCAGAACGAAATGAAAATGTTAGCAAACCTTGACAATGTTTAAATATGCCCACAAAAGCGTAGCTGACACAAAGTGGGACATGGGAGACTGTGAATGAAAAAGCAGCACCACTAACGTCCTCGGCTGCTCGAGTTGGGGTCAGAGGATACTGTCAAGATGTGATGGAAGAAGAAATAGAGACTTGATAGGAAGAATAATGTAAGTGACACGAATCCTCATCTTTCATGTCAAGGAGTCAGTAGATATTGTCTAAAGTTGACAAATCAAGAAAGAGAATTAAGCATATTATCAAGATTAGAGCCATTGTTCCAAGATCCCGTGTCATTTATAAACATTTATCATGCCCCTTTGGCTCTCCACAAATGAAATCCAAATTAAAGAAAAGATCAATATAACTCCTCAATTATAATATAAAGGAGAACTGAAAGTAGTTCACAATGAATAGTGTTTATCTCGATGTGTAAATACTCAGGCGCAATTACACTGGAAAGTAATGAAGTCATCCAATAAGCAACCGAGCTGTAGAATTTCCAGGAGTGGGACGACTAAGATGCCAACCAAGCGAGATGTGTTGTATTGATCATTCAAATACCAAGAACGGCCTTGCCAGCAGTGTCGTGATGTTCCAAAATGGTGAACAACTTGGTAAAGTTCCAAGTTTTTTAAAACCACCCCAAAATATGTTGTGTTTATGTGTAAGATGGACTTATTTTTTAGGCACCAATAACTAGAAGCAGATTTTTCATCTATATAAATGTCCACAGGATATTTAAAAATCAATCAAGGAATGGGGAAATGTCTTCCTTGTGGGAGACTCTCCTGCGCATTGTAGGAGGCCTGTCACCCCCTCCCAGCCCCACTAAATGCCAGTGGTGCCCCGGGCCCATCATGGTGACAACCAAAAATGCCCAGGCCAGTATCCAAACTGCCTCACCTCTACGAGTCCAGATTGTGGAAGTACCTCCAGAAGAACTCCAACAAGAAATAGTTAAAAGAGATTGCCTGTGGGAGTGAGGCCACCAGTTGGAGGAGGAGGGCTGGGAGACCGGTTTTCATCAAGCCCTACTATTCTACGTGTTATCACGTGTGTGTGTTATTTACAGATATAGATATAGATATATTTAAATAAAGCACCTATGTCCATTGGATGTTAAGCCCTATGCCTTTTGGGCTCCTGAGACCTTATTTCAGTCATACACCATCTGTAAAATGGGTATAATCATAGTTCCTACCTCATATAGTTGTTGTAGGGATTAAAGGAGACAATATTCGTACCATTTGGGGCTCAATAAATAGTAGCTATTGATGTGATGTTGTTGCTGGTGATGTTATCTTTATCTGCGCTTTTTACTGTGGGCAGTCTGAGGGGTTCCTGGGGTAGCCAGAAAGCAGCTTTAGGGAGAGGGCATTCCAATTTTGCAGTGCAAAAAGGGATGGAATTGTCTCATCCAAAATTGTGCCTTAGTTTCTTTTAGGCAGGCAGAGGGTCCCTCACTCGGCTCTGCATCCGTGAAAGACGCAGGGTAGAAGGAAATTGTTGATTTCCATTCTTTTCTTATACTGTGTTTTATTTGTTTGTTAGTTTACTTCTTGGTGAGGGATGGGGGTCACATGGCCTTGAGGAGTAGGCAAATAGAAAGTAGCCCAAGGTAGCAAGAAGCAATGGGAAATTAACAAAAATCACTTTCCTATGTAGTTAGACAGTTCATCATTTAATTAGAAAAAAAAATTTGAGTTCAAGTGCGCACCTTTTAAGACTGCAAATGCCACCAAAGACTAAAGATCACTCACACCTTGAATGTGAGTCTAGATGGTTTTCTAAATGCCTACATGCTATGAGCCGTCCTGAGAGCAGGCAAGTTGAGTGGAGGCAAGACAGATGGATAGCAAAGTATAAAGCCTAGAGCTCTACAAGGCAGGGGCAGTCCGTGCCCGCCTGGGGGCAGCGAGGATTGCAGGGGGATGTACTGTAGCCAAGAAGACCTACAAGGAAGAGCTGTCCGGATCTTGGAGAGGAAGTTGAGATAAAGGTTAACACAGGTCCAAGAAGATCAACTTTGCTTTCTACGTTTCACCATGATCAACTTAGGGATGGAAACAGAGAAGATGCGATCTTGCTCTCCAGATGTTTAAGGGGCTAATCGTCTCCCAGGGTGAGAGAAAACAGAGGTCTTCATGACTCTTCAGTGGCCCTTCCAGTCACCTGCAAGTGACAGAGGGAGGTGTCCCAACTCTTAGCACCCCTGGTCCTCCCCTGAGGACCTTCCTGAGCATCTGGAGTGAGGACCTGAGATTCCCTCTTAGACTTTCCTGGTCATCTTATGGCATCCTGACCTTTCCTCATGTTTCCTTTGATGAGGAAACTGGGTCTTGGAGATATCAGGTCATGTGTTCCAGGCCACACACGGAGTGCATGGAAAATCTAGATTTAGACTTGAGCCCAGCTCTATCTGATCCAAGCTCTCTCCACTCCACCACGTTACTGTCTGTAGGAAGTGTTTCTGATTATAAGATTGCTGGTCTGGGCTGTAAGGAACAAGTGCACGTCCTCAGCCAGGGGTCTGTTCTGGGGCTCCCTTTCAGAATCAGTCTCCGGGTCAGCCGTGGCTTAGAGAATGGGGGACATGGCTACAATGCTGCTGAGTGTCTTAGAGAGTCGCGGGCTAGAAGCGAGGAAGATGTAGGCAAAATCACAGCAGCAGCCCAAGAGACCCTGGATTTCAAAGCTGGCTGAAAGTGGATCCTGCCTTTAAAACACAGGTCATTTCATGCAGTCTTTTTGTGAGGCTGAGCAACTGGCAAGTGATTTTTCTTTCATTTGTACTGAGCATTTCAATCCACAAGTCTGGGCTATGTCCATCTCTAATGCTTGTGTCTTTCACGGCACACTGTACTTTGGGACTGTGACTGAGTTATCCACGTACATTAATCTAGATGAGAGTTCACGGCGGGGCTTCTGAAACTCACAATGAACACCAAAGATATAGCTAACTGACAGCCTGGCCCTGAATTTGCAGATGAAATTTAAAATGAAACCATGTGCAGAGTTCAAGATTATTTAATTATTAGCCCATCATTTTCATTAGCTGACAATGATTTCTCTTACCCCTCCCACAATTCCCATTTGCCTAGTAATAACGAATTTTGTAGCCTCTTGGAAAAAATAAAGTTGCTTTGGGCTAGAATTTTCCTATCTTTGCTCCCAAGTGATTCTTGAAAATGTGTCACAGAATCTCTGCGTTAAAGGGAACTTTATAACTCATCCAGTCCAATCATCCACATTCAGGAATCTCTTGTGTCCTGTCTGTGGCTCTTAGCCCTTCAGGTGTATTTGAATAGTTCTCAGAACAGGGAGCTCACTACTATTCTTTCTCAACAAATGTGACTGTTAAAATGTTTTCCATCCCAGTGTACTGTGTGCCTCCCAGCCTCCACCACCTCTCCCGAGGGAGGCTCCTTTTATTCCGAGCTGGGTCAGCTCCTCAGACTGTTCCTCATGATAACCATTTAAGAATCTCTCAGCATCCTGGTTGTCCTCTGGTGGACATTCTCTAATTTTGTAAAGTTCCTCTTCAAGTAGGAGGCTCTAACTAAGATGGAAATCTCCAGTTGGTTAGGTTGGAACTCTTTCATCCCTTCAGTTGGAAACACTTGAAGTTATATGTATTTTTGTTTGTTTTTATGGAGGTAAAAGACACACAACATAAAAGTAACCATTTTAAAGTGTAGAATTCAGTGGCATTTAGTACATTCACAGTGTGGTACAAACATCATCACTATCTAGTTACAAAACATTTTCACCAGCCCACAGGGAAACTCTGTACCCATTAAACAGTTACGCGTCATTCCTCCCTTCCCCCAGCTCCAGGCAACCACTCATCTACTTGCTGTCTCTATGAATTTGCCTATTCTGGACATTTCGCATAAATGGAATCATACCATAGGTGGCCTTTGTGTCTTGGCTTCTTTCACTTAGCATAATGTTGTAGCATATATTCGTACTTTGTTCCTTTTTTATGGCAAATAGTATTCCGTTGTGTGGATATACTACAATTTGTTTATCCATCCATCTATTGGACATTTGAGTTGTTTCCACTTTTTGGCTACTGTAAGTAATGCTGCTATGAACATTGGTGCACAAGCGTCTGTTCGAGCCCTTGCTGTAAGTTCTTTTGGGTATATATATCTAGGGGAATTGCTGGGCCATTGGTAATTCTATGTTTAATTTTTTGAGGAACTGCCAGGCTGTCTTCCACAGCGGCTGCACCATTTTACATTTCCACATCAGTGTCTGAGGGTTCCAATTTCTCCACATCCTCACCAATACTTATTTTCCATTTTTTAAAATTATAGCCATCCTACTGGGTGTGAAGTGGTATTCTAAGTAATCTATTTATTATTATTATTATCATTATTATTATTATTATTATTTTGGGTGAGGAAGGTTGGCTCTGAGCTAACATCTGTGCCGATCTTCCTCTATTTTATATGTCGGATGCCACCACAGCATGGCTTGATGAGCAGTGTGTAGGTCCGTGCTCGGGATCCGAACCTGTGAACCCTGGGCGCACGAACTTAACCACTATGCCACCAGGCTGGCCCCTAAGTAATCTATTTTTTTAAGAGTTCCTTGACATGGCCTCCCAGGCCCTGTCTAGGACGACCCTACTCTCCCACTGCATGCCCCCATTCTCCATGCTCCAGCATCACTGCTCTAGCAGGCTCTCCCTTCAATGCAGGCCCTTTGCACATGCCATGCCCACTGCCTCTTTGCCTGGCTAGAGCCTACTCATCTTTTGGCTTGCAATCTAAGCACCACTTCCTCAAGGAAGCCCTCTCTGATCTCCCCATTGGGTCAAATGCCCCAATTGGGAGTCTCATTGCATTGTCCAGTTCCCCCTCCTGGCATGTGCCACAGTTGCAATTTTACTTCAGATCATGTGAATATATAATGTATGTTTTTCTCCTCTGTTGAGCCATGACTGTAGTGGGAGTAAATGAAAGTATGCTGATTAAGTAATGAAAAACTTTGTGAGGAACATTGTGAGACTTTGACCTTGTGGCTAACTGAAATCTGAAAGTCTTTTGAACATGAAGTTCCCAATTCATGTCCTATCTCCTCCTTCCCAGGTCTCTGTTCCTACAATAATAGTCTTTGGTCTCTCCTGTATCATCACTATCTCCCTTTTAACTGGATCATTCCCACTGGTTAATACACATTCTAGCCACTGCCTTATTTTCTTGCTCCCTTTTTTAGCAAAACCTCTTGGAAGACTCGTCCATACTTGCCTGCACTTCCTCACCTCTCACTCTCTGAAGCCCATTCCAGTAAGCCTTGTGTCCCTATCATTCTGCTGAAACTACTCTTGTCAAGGACACAAGTGATCACCATGAGGCAAGATGGGACTCTCGCGGTGGAGGCCTCCATTCTAGAAACATTTCTTTTCTTGGCTGCCATGAACCCACACGTTTCTGGTTTTCCTTCTACCTCACTGGTTGCAACTTCTCAGTCTTCTTTGCTACTACCTAAATTTATCTTGTCACGACTATGTTTATTTCTTATTGTCAGTTTCACCCTGTAGATTGGATGCTGGAGGTGGGCAGAAACCTTCTTTATCTTGATCACTGCTGTAACCTCCATGCACAGAATGTACCAGATGCTCAAGTTTTTATTGAATGAATAAATATCTGCTCCATTTGAACTTATATAATTTTTAACCTAAGGATCTTTAAAATTATTGTTTGTATAAAAAATATCATGACGTCTTAAAAGGGTCATTCTGAGTTTTGATTCTTCTACCTAATGTATTAGCTACCCCTCCTACTTTTGGTGAACACTTCTTCTGAATTTTCAGCCATCTTGTGGATAAAAATATTGATTCTGACTTTCTTCCTCCAGGTTGACCTCAACTCATTGATCAGCATTCTTTGAGCATGACTGTTTTCAGCCAGCTGGGTAATCCTTGATTGTGTAGACACTCAGCACACATTTCTGTATGTTGTCCACAAGGAAATAACAACTTCTATTGTGGAAAAAGGCCATCCTCTGTTTAGCACACACAAAGTTCTAGGTGGATTCAGCTGTTCAGCTGGGGCAGGCACCTGTCAACACGGTGATTTCCAAAATGCATTGTGAACAAGGCCCATTTAAACCCCAGAAAGAAGAACAGATGTTAACAACTATGCAACCCCTGCACATTTGAATGCCCAGAAACTGCCTCACGGAGAAGGAACCAGTTTGCGTACCATAGTGAAACCAGGGTCAAGGAACTCCTGCAGTGCAACCGTTCCTGCTGCTCTAACGAGGCCATGTGATATGGCTTCAGGACTCTCCTTCTCTCCTCTCCTGTCACTGGCTATCCCTCTGCTTCAACTCTTCCCAAAGCCCAGGGAGGATGTCCACCATGTCTCTGTTCCCCCATCTAGAAACTTTATCCAGGAAAGCAATGAAATGTGGGGGGGGAAGGGCGAAGGCAGGGTAGGGGTGGGGGTGCGAACTGCTGTGCCTAATATATGCTGGTTCCTTATGGTCATCTCTGTCTTTTAAAAATGCTCAGAGATCCTAATTATAACTACTGTACCTTTGTTGGTGGACTCTACACGTCACCGAATATTCCCCCCAGTGGATTCATGAAATAGAGGCAGGCAGGCTCAGCATTGTCAAACTTTGCAGAAGAGATCATTAAGACTGGGAGCTTTGTAGTGCCTTAGCCATGGTTATAAGACTCGTGGATGATCAGAACTAGAACTTGTTGACTGGAGCCACAATGACTCCTTGTCAGTTTCCCTTCCCACCTACCAATGTCAGCATCCAGTTAGAAGTGTGACACAATGATGACGCAACCTGCTGTTTTCTTTTGGGCAAGTGACCTAACTCCTTTGAATCTGTTTCCTCATGCTCGAGAGGCAGATAAAAATACTACTGGCCCATGCTACCTTGTGGAATTTTGAGGAGAATATTTGAAAACATATAGTTTAAGGTAAAGCCCTGCCTCCAGGCTTACTATTTTTGTTATTGCCATGATCTGTTGAATCAATGTCTCTTTCTCTCTCCTCCTCCCTTTATTCAAGATGGACACTCCTGCTTTAATTCTGGTGCATCTTCACCTGATTAAGGGTCTGGGACTATATCCGCAAAGCCCTGCAGAGTCCAGGGATGTAAACTGACAGGCTTGAAATCCTGGAATAGGAGATGCTCACTCCCAGCTCACCTGGAGATGCCCTAGGGACCGGCTAGATTCTTCTCTCTGTTCTCTGTGTCCTATGTCCTCAGGCCCTCATTGATGTTTGTCGAATGAATGAATATAAAGGGCATTGACCCTTATAGGTGAGTCTCAGGTTTCCAAAGTGGGAACTGAAGACAATAGACTCCTTGCAGGGTTGGTTTGTTGTTAGTGCCGTTGAGTTGATTCTGCCTCCTAGTGACTCTAGAGACGCTGTGTCCAGGGCAGAGTTGAATCCACCTTTTTGGGTCCTTTTGTGCCAGCCTCTCCCTTGCTGGCGCTCTATAAGACAATGTTCTGCTGCTATTCACAGGGTTTTCATGGCCAATATTTTTCCTGAAGTGAGTGGCCAGGTCCTTCTTCCTAGTCTGTCTTGGTCTGGAAGCTCTGCTGAAACCTGTCCACCATGGGTGACCTTGCTGGTACTTGAAATACCGGAGGCATAGCTTTCAGCAACACGCAGCTGCCACAGTATGACAACCCACAGATGGGTGGTGTGGTTCCCTGACTGGGAAACGAACCCAGGCCGAGGCGGTGAGAGCGCCGAGTCTTTACCACTAGATCACCAGGGCTGGCTGCAGGGTTGGTAGGAGGATTTAAATAAGAGCTACGAGGTGTTTTTTCCTTTCTCACATTCGATTTACCCTCAGATCCCCTTTTCATAATAGTATCCACTTTACATTTTGTTCTTTCTTTTCAATTTTTGCTCCTTGTCAAAGGCAGAAGCAAGCCAGGAGGCAGATAGTTCTGACTTCTCTCTGTCATCTGATCTGCCCCAAACCGCACTTCCATCCAGTCTTTGTCCCTCCTTTGTCTAGTCATGGGCTTAAAAGTATCCTTTGTGCTTTGTGGGTCACAAATAAAAGCATCGCACACACAGGATAAAATATTAGCCAATCAGTCCACCTACATAATGTCCTTTATTTTTTACAAGGCAATCAAAAACCGTAATTCTAATCCTCAAAACTGGTACATTTCTTTTGATTTCTTCAAATGCAATTGAATTTGAGATAAAGAATCAAAATCCTTTAAGAGAATTACATTGAAGTCACTTTCTATCTCCAAACAGGTCATATTTTGGGAGCAATTTCCCAATACGTAAGACGCATAATGATTGCTTTAGAATAATCATAATTACATCCCCAAAAGGGAATTTTATCTCAGTTAATTTTTTTCTTTGTGCTGTCAAATGACTGATTCTGGAGCAGTGATAAAGCACCGCATTATTTTCCTCCACTGAATAGCACAGCCATTACCCTTCACAGTTCCTGTGTGTTCCCTGCCACGCAGGCATTTGAAAACAGTGGTTTTGTGATTTAAACTTATCAAGCAAGATGCCATTTAGGAAGCTGATTTGCTAATCGACCTTTGAGTGTGGATGTCTTTGTACCACAGCAAAGGGCCAGGAAAAAAATATGTAGGCGTGCGGCTGTTGAGGTAGGATTAATCCTCTCTCTGCGTTTGGCTTCCACTTTCTTAAGGAGATTTGTGTGGGTGGTGGGAGCAGATTGGCCGTCTTGAAAAGCCAGCTCCTTTTCCTCTGTGGGAACAGATGCCCCTTCGCAGCAGCGTGCACAGGGTTCCTTTGCCTCCCCTGCGCATAGCGTGGCGTCTTGGGTCTGTCTTCAGGGCCGGGTCCTTTGGGGATGCATCTCCCCACCTCCTCCTGATCCTTGTTGCGTTGTCTCACCTCTCCTCCGTCTGGCTTGAGCCTGGAATCCTCCTTGGAGAGGTTAATGATTACATCCTAGAAAGAAGGGCAAGCGGTGATGAACCCCGATGGGTGGCGCTTTGCCCCAGCAAAATACACACAGCTGAGAGGGGTGACCAGGTGCTTCAGCTAAAAGCACAGGTTTGAAGCCAAGTGGACCTGAGTTCAAATCCTGCCCCTGGCTTCATAGAAGCTCAGGGGACTTCAGACGAGTGACTCGAACCTCTTTGAGCAGCCTTCCTCCTCTGCAGAATGGGAGAGGAATCATGCCTCCCTTAAAAGATTTGTTCTGAAGATGCAGTGAGTTACTGCACTTAAAGAGAGTCGTGCAAAGCCTCGCTTTCAGTAAGTGCTCGACAAATAGGAACGACAGCTACGGAGCAGCCCGAGCAGCCCTGCGGGGACCGCCTGTGGGTGACTCCTACCTCATCTTCACCCCTTGTGCTCGGCTTCCTCAGAAGGCTTTGCTGATGGATTCATTTTAGTCTGTGTGTGTGCGCATGTGTTTCTGTGGCCCAAGAACACCTTCCCGCTGGACAGCGACCTCCCAACTTTCCCTAGGTGTATCTGTAGATGGGTGGAGATTGTATATGTCTGTATGTATGTCTAGGTACTTAAACATGTGTTGACGCCTCTCCCCTTTCGGTAGCCTTCAGTGGTGTTTCTCTTGGTCATCTCATTTCATTAAGTTTTTATCACAAGAAAAAGGGTTTTATTTCTGGAGCGGAGTTCTAAACCCAGTATTAATTGAAGTTTTCCTTTGAAGAGCTTGGCATCTCTTCCAGGTCAAACCATCTAGCAGCTCCTTGGTCCTCACTGAAGATCATGGGAGCAGGCATGTCCTCATGTGTAGAGAGGGGACTCTGAAATGGTGCTGAGTACCGTGGTATAGCCCTGTGGCTTTGACAGAAGCCACCGGCTGCACAGACCCATTCTCCCCCCACCCTGTCCTTGGCTCGGACTACACAGCAGTTGTCTCTCTTGCCGCTCCCACATCTTACTCATAATCACTGACTGTTCTCAATCTGTGTTTTTCTGATTTCCTTTTTCTTATTCCTCCACCTCCTCAATTTTTTTTTTTGCTTCCATTTCCTCCTCTGATTCCCACCCGCCCAAGGCTGACGCCATGCACCACTAGGCAGGTTTTCCTATCTCCTGCCATGCTCTGTGCTGACCAGGCTCGGCCAAACGTTGCAGAGAGCTGGGTGACCCTCTCAGACTCTTTCCTGGGATGGAGCTAGTGGGTAGCACTGCCTTGGGTGGGCTCTTCCCAGCCCTTTCTGCTTTTCAGGAGGACCAGGCCGAGGGATGTCATGTATCTATTGGTCCCAGGAGCGGTGGTCCATGCTCTCTGTGAACATCTCTTCTGCATAGCCAGTGGGCAAAGCCCTGGTGGCCCTGGCGACCTATTTGAAGGTCATTCGGGTTAACTGATTTGGAAGCAGCACAGCGAGTGACCCCTCTGTGTGATGAATTGATGAATTCGGTGGTAGGAAGGGGACTCAAAGCCTCTCTCTGCCACTGGCCTGCCGGACAGGAAGGAGTTCCCACTCTCAGAGCCGTTAAGGTTAAGTTTGTGTTTCTGAGTGTGACTGACAGCCACTTGGTACAACCAGCTGGAGGTGCTTGTGAAAAAGCAGGCTCCTGATCCCCTGAATCAAAAGTTATTTGCCAGGAAATACAGATTTTAACAAGTTTCCTGAGCCCCTGCTACTCAGAGTGTGGACCTGGAACCGGCAGCATCAGCCTCACCTGGGAGCTTGTTAGGAATAGAAATTCACAGCCTCATCCTGGACCTCCTGAATTGGACACTCTGAAGGTGGGGCCTGGGGGCCTGGGGGATTCTGATGCCTGCTGACATTGGACTGGGTTAAGGCAGTGTGTTAGTTTCCTCTTGCTGCTGTAACAAATTACCGCAAGCTTAGTGGCTTAAAACAACACAGATTTATTCTCCTACAGTTCTGGAGCTTAGAAGTCTGAAATCAGTTTCGTTGAGATAAAGTCAAGGCGTCCACAGGGCTGCATTCTTTTTAGAGGCTTCAGGAGAGAATCCATTTCCTTGCCCATTTCAGCTTCTTGGGGCTACCTGTATATGTCTTGGCTTGTGGCCCCTTGCTCCATCTTCAAAGCCTATCAGTTCAGTCTCTGCTTTTGATATCACATCGCCTTCTCTCTCTGACCCTCCTGCCTCCTTCGTATAAGGACCCTTATGATTCCATTAAACTCACCAGGATCATCTCCCATCTCAAGATCCTTAACTTAATCACATCGGCAAAGACCCTTTTGCCATATAAGGTGACATTCACAGGTTCCAAGGATTAGGATGTGGACATCACTGGGGGGACATTATTCAGCCTTCCACGGGCAGTATCTAAAAAGGTCCTTGTGATTATGTAATTGAGCTACCTGAAAGCCAGTGGACCAGTGTTTACTGAGGGTCTTGACTGCACTCATCCTATTAACCTATGCAGTTCCAAAGGTGAGTGAGAGGAATCCCCAAGGGTCCCTTTGAATGAGCACTTCAGTGTTCTAGGTGCTGTACACAGATTGTCTTATTGACCCCTCAGGACAATCCTGTGAGCAGTAAGGGCCGTTAGATCATCCCCATGACACCATCAGATGAGGAAAGCAGGGCACTGGGCACACAAGTAACATCCTCATGCTCACACAGCTAATCTGTGATGGAGAGCCGTGTGCGGCAGCCGTTCTGACTCTAAAGCCACACAGAGGATGGCTTTGCTGGTCCTTCTATGCGTCTTTTCTATTCTGATCAGAGCAGTGCTTCTCAAGGTTGTAGTGCACATCAGAATCACCTGGAGGGCTTGTTAAAACATAGGCTTCCGATTCAGAAGGTCTGGCGTGGGGCCCATGAATCTGTATTCTCACAAGCTCAGGGTGATTGGGTGATGTCGTCGGTCTGCAGATCACGCTCTGACCAGCACTGCTGTGTACCTCACTTCCAGGTTCAGGCCAAACTTGACTCTGTGAACCTCCTCACATCCCCTAGTCTCTTGGTCAAACTTTGGCAAGCATCAGAATTACTAGGAGAGCTTGTGAAACACATATTCCTGGCCCCACTTCCAGAGTTTCCGATTCAGTGGGTCTGGGGTGGGGCCACATGGATGTGCATTTCTAACAAGCTCCCTTGATACTGATGCTGATGTTGCCGGTGCCAGGATCACACTGCACTGGTGTAAAATGCATGCCTCAGGGCCATCTAACCTGAGGGCTGAGGGAGCTGGGATATTTATCCACCAGCTACTCAGTCACTGGTTGAGGGCTGTTCCCAGGGGGTGATAATTCCTCAGAACTTCCAGCAGAGTCACCTTTCTTGGCTTTGGAGAAAAGATATCGCCTCAGGCAAAGAGATGCAGATACTGGCAGTTGGAAGTTGGCCAGTGGGCACTGAAAAGGTAAGACCCCCAGGGACATAGGTGGGGTGCCAACAGCATCTGCTAGAGTGAGTCACTCCTCCTCCCCGAGGCTTGCTTTTGTCACTTACAAAATGTAGGGGTGGGAGGATGCAGAGCTGCATATGTGTGTGTGTGTGAGTGAAATAGGCAGAATTCTAAAAATGGCCCCTAAGATTCCACGTCGCTTAATCTCCCAAACCTGTGAATGTGATAAGCCGTTCCTCCCATGACTGTGTTATGTTGTATGGCACAGCTGACTTTGAAAAAGGACACTATCTGGGTAGTCTAATCTAACATGAGACCCTAAAAGCAGCGCTTTCTCCTGCTGGTGAGAGAAGAGGAAGGCAGAAGAGGAAGTCCGAACTGGAAGTCTGAGAAGGACTCACCTTGCTGTTGCTGACTCGAAGATGACAGGGGCCATGCAAGAATGAATGTGGGCCATGCAGCTGAAAGAGAGGCTCCTGGCTGACAGCCAGTGAGGAATAAGGACCTTAGTCCTCAGTCCTACAACCACAAAGAACTGAATTTGGCCAACAAGCTGAATGAATGAACTTGAGAGCATGTTCTTTTCCAGAGCCTCTGGAAAGGAATGTAGGCCTGCCGATGTTTTGATTTCAGCCTGTGAGACCCTGAGCCGAGAATCCAGCCATGCCAGGCCTGGATCCCCGACCTGTGGAAGCTATGAGATAACAAATTTGCGTTGTTTTAAGCCATTAAGTTTGTGGCAACTTGTTATGTAGCAATAGAAAACTAACACAGTGTGCTTACGTGAAGGAACATAACACCACCCTATGGCCGATAACTTTGACTACTGTTAACCCTGGGCATCAATCAAGCTATTAATAGAAAGAAAAAAAATAAACTCAGCGAGGGCCAAGTAGCTATGGGCCGTGAAGAGACCACTGTGACAGCCTGAATAATGCCCCCGCCCCCCAAAGATGTCCGCATCCTCATTCCCAGAACCTGTGCCTGTGTTGACAGGAGGGTCAGAGTGAGACAATGGTGATGTGAGGACGGAGGCAGAGGTTGGAGTGAAGCTCTTTGACAAGGGAGGAAGGATTCTTCCCGAAGCCTCCAGAAGGAACACAGGACCTTAATTTTAGACTTCTGACCTCCAGAACCGTAAGAGAATAAACCTGTGCTGTTTTAAGTCACTACATTTGTGACAATTTTCTATGGAAGGGATAGGAAATGAACATACCCTTTTTGTGCACAGTGTGGCAGTTCCACAAGCAGCAATGTGTAAAGGCCATGAGCAACCTGAGCTTCTCCAGGCGTTAGTTTAGGAGACAGAGTGGGGGAAGGCTCCCAGGAGTTACTGTCGAATGGAAGCCCGTGGGAGAGAGGGAACAACTATTGTATATTTTACAGACAAGGCCTCCTGACTCTTGATTGCTTTATCCTGGGGGTGGGGGCGGGGAGGCCAGTAGCTGAGCAGCAATTGTGGAAAGAGATGGAATCACGGCTTGGTTCCAGGGATATCTGAACTGAACTCAAGCCACTTCATAGGAACAAAAAATGGCCTTCCCGTTCATGCTAAGGATCCTTACTATAATTTTTTTTTAATTTAAATGTGGTGAAATATGTAATGATATGGAAAACTAATATTTTCTCAAGCTTAGGTACACGAATAAAACCATCTTTGGGGAAAGAGAAACATCTCAGGGGGAAGTTTGGCTATATGGCTCTCCACGGTAGCAATTTATAGGACCCTTTTCATGACTTTAGCAATCCTCAATCAATGATTTTGTTCGGTTTTGGTTTTTAGATAATTGCTCTCAAGAAACTCTTAGGCCCTTGCCTCTGAAAGTGTGGTACGTGGACCAGCATCACCAGCATCACCTCTGAGCTTGTGAGAAATGCAGAGCCTCAGGCTCTGCCCCAGACCTGCTGAATCAGAACCCGCATTTTACCAAGATCCCACGTGATTTGCATGCACATTAACGTTTGAGAACTACTGTTCCAGACAACCAGAAAATACAGGCAGTGGTTCATAGTCATAACTCTTTTCTATAAGGAAAAAGCATCATTTTAATTCTTGTAATTATTTTAAAAATTTTAAATTATTTTATCCTAAAATAAAAGCTCATTATAGAAAAATGGAGAAAAAAAAGAAAAATACCACCTCCCTCGCAACACCCTAATGTAACCCCAATTTTTATATGTGTATATTTCCACATATCTACATTGTACATCCACATCACACTGTTCATTCTTTTAAAAGGGTTTTTCACTGAACGTTGTCTTAAAACCACAGTTTTACCGTCATTACTTCAATAGCTTTGTGATAGTGGAATGGTTTCTTTCACCATTCCCCAATTTTTGGCAATTTTTCACTAATTTAAGCAATATTGTGACAAATGTCTTTGTGCACATAAGCTTTCTTCTAAATTGAAGATTATTTCTTTAGAATGGATTTCCAAAAGTGAAATTACTGGTCCTTGGTAGTAAACACTCAAAAAAGCAGATTTTAAGAAATCAGTGGTACATTGTGTGTGTGTGTGTGCGCGTGTGTGTGTGCGTAAATTGGGAACATGCTTTGGGAGCACAGAAATCTAATATCTTTCATCTAGCTTCCACGACAGAACGATAATGCCTCATTCCTGTCTCTTGAACAGCTGGGCCTGGGTTCAGCCTATGAGAATGATGCTGGCTCTAGGAGGTGCTTGGTGACATTACTGTGAGGGACCACCTGCTCCCTACCTGGGATTCTTGTCTTCTAAGACAGTGTCCTTGGTCATTGCCCCAGTCATCATTTATGCCAACAAAACTGGTTCCCGGAAATAGATGGGCGCCGATGTTAACTGTTCTGATGGATTACCTTAGAAAGCAGCAGCGGTTGAGTCGTTGTCATTTGATTTCTCTCTCTTCATTTTTCATACCTGTCAGAAAGCAAAAGTGAGACAAATATTTGTGGGTTTTTTCTGGGTGCACCTTTTTTTTTTGGTGTACAATTTCAGTGGTTTTTAATAGCAACCATTACCACAATCAATTTTGTAACATTTTCATTACCTCTAAAAAAACCCTAGACCAAATAGCAGTCACTTCCAATTGTCGCCCAAGCCTCCCCCACCCCAGACAAGTATTCATCTACTTTCTGTCTCTGGAGATTCACCTATTCTGGACATTTCATATAATTGGAATCATACAACATGTGACCTTTTGTGACTGGCTTCTTTCGCTTAGCATGTTTTCAAGGTTCATCCATGATGTAGCATGTGTCAGTATTCCATTCTTTTTATGGCAACATAATATTCCGTTGTATAGATAGACCGCATTTTGCGTATCCATTCATTTGTTGACAGACATTTGGGTTGTTTCCAGTTTTTGGCTGTTATGAATAATGCTGCTATCACCATTTGTGTACACGTTTATGTGTGGACATGTTTGCATTTCTCTTGGGGTATATACCTAGGAGTAGAATTGCTGGGTGGTATGGTAACCTATGTTTAACTTTCTGAGGAACTGCCAGGCTGCTTTCCAAAGCGGCTGCACCATTTTACATTCCCATCAGCAGTGTAAAGGGTTCCAGTTTCTCCACATCTTCACCAAATCTTGCTATTGTCTATCTTTTTTATTATAGCCATCCTAGTGGGTGTGAAGTGGTATCTGATTGTGGTTTTGATTTGCATTTCCTTCATGGTTAATGGTGTTGAACATCTTTCATTGTTTATTGGTCATTTGCATATCTTCTTTGAAGAGATGTCTATTCAAATCCTTTGCCCAGTTTTTCAGTTGGACTATTTATCTTCTTATTGAGTTGTAAGAGTTTTTTATATATTCTGGATCCAAGTCTCTTCTCATCAGATACATGCTTTGCAAGTATTTCCTCCTATTCTGTGGGCTGTCTTCACTTGGACACCTTTTTTAGTCTACACATAAAAGAAGCTATAGTATTTAGAAATTTGCTTTTAGTCTGTTTCCAACCACACTTTTCTGGTGTGTATGTGTTAAATCCAGACATTAAGCAGCTTTGAAAAACAGGCCTCCAGAGCAGAGGCTAGACCATTTGTTTGCCTGTCTGATTCTGAGGGTCTGATTCCTGTAGTGAGTACACCTGGCCCAACGACAAAAAGGAGAGTCTGTTTTCTCTCTCCTGTGCCCCCTACCCTTTTTACCTAAACATAGATTTCCAGAGACAGAGAAATGGAAAAAGACGTAATAAATCATCCATGTTTTAGTGGGATCATCTTGCAGATAACAGTGTAAGCCCGCAAATGAGAGGATGAGTCCATCAGTTGAGCCTGGTGAAATCCACTGCAGAATAAGATCTTAATGGAAAAAAATGATAAATTTTTTCAGGAAATTGGCCCCATATTAATAGTAAAAAAGAATGTTCCAGGGGCCAGCCCCGTGGCCAAGTGGTTAAGTTTGTGCGCTCCGCTTCAGTGGCCCAGGGTTTCGCCAGTTCAGATCCTGGGCGTGGACATGGTGCCACTTATCAGGCCATGCTGAGGCAGTGTCCCACATGCCACAACTAGAAGGACTCACAACTGAAAATACACAGCTATGTACTGGGGGACTTTGGGGAGAAAAGGAAAAATAAAATCTTTTTTTTTTTTAAAAAGAATGTTCCATGTGTTAGACAAATAGTCCTTTCTGAAGGAAAGTGCTGATTCTTTCACTAATGGCACCTATATGCAGGTTGATTTAAAACAATAGCTGAGCACCTGAAGAAAAGTGGGGACACAGTCCCCCAAAGTTCCCTGCCACGCAATGAAGCAGTGTCAGGAGAAAGAATGGGTGGATCTAGAAGGTCCTTCCCTTTCTTTCCTGTATGCACACATCCCTACCATCCAACCATCAAGTTCAATCAAGTCCCACCTCTCTCCTGTACCCTCCCCAGACCCCCATCAGCCCTCACAGGCCCCCTTGCTCTCTGACGACCCCCAGGGCATCCTGCCCATCTCATACAACTTTGGACTCCATTCTCTGCTTCCTGAGATTGTTTTCTCTGTTAACATCTTGTCTCCCCCATCCCCCTGCAAATTCCTAAGGTCTGAGGGTGTCGTTCCTCATATACAAAGAAGGGAGTCTGTAATGTTTGTGGAAGTGACTTATATCATGGCCTATAAGAGTGGGAAATGCTGCTGGGTCAGCTCACACCATCTCACCTGGTTGTGCTTTGCCACAGTTCACAGGGCTACTGGCAGAAGAGGGGAACAGCAGGCCCGGGGGTTGTTGCTTCTGTCACCGCACTATTTGGCTCTTCCTGTCTGCTTCTTCCCGTCCTGTGCCTCTGCTTTCCATTTGTGTCCTCTTTTTTTTGAATCTTCTATCCTTCCCACTAATGACAAGGAGAAAAATGATAGTCACAGAATTCAAAGAATAGCAAAAGGAAGGAAGCCTGGAACTATCTGTTTGATTCTTTTTCATCTTTACTTTTCTTTCTTTTGTTTTTTCGTTTTTTCATTTTGTAAAATTTGGCCAAGTGAGTTTTGGGAAATGTGTATCTATCTAGAATTGCAGATGGTGGAAGGGATTGAGATAGATCCTACAGCCCAACACGTAATTTTACAGTGAAGAAATGGAGGTTCAGAAAAGGTTGAAGAAGAAAGAGAAAAGGAAGTTCAGAAAAGTGTCTGCCCCTACTAGCACAGCTAGTGAGTGGCAGGGTCAAGGCTAGAACCTGGGTCTCTTGACTCCCTGTCCAGTGCTCTTGCCCCTGCCCATGGGGTGGGATTTTTATGCATATGAATGCCTGCTTCATAAAGAAGAGATGTTTGATAAATGTCATTATTATCACAATTAGCAATGTCTGCAAACCTATATAGGTCTCTGTTTAATTTAGGCTGATTCAATAGTCTAAAAATCTAGGAATCGAATTCAGTATCAGACAGAAAGAAAACAGTGCATTGCTCTGTCTGACAGTTTTCCTAAAACTCATCATGACAGGGTTTCCTAAAACTCGACAGCCTCCTACCCTGCAAAAATGCTGGCTTATTTCTGGCAGACGATTAAAACAAAAATCCAACACAAAAACAAAATTTGGGAGCTAAAAAGTTGGTGCAACAGCAAATTCAGAAATGAGTGTGGATGTCAAGAGGCCTCTACTGGCGCTCTCGTGGCTCAGCCTTGGCGCATGTGACTTTGAGTGTTCCAGGCTGTTCAGTGTAATTAAAACTCATGTTATCTGTCAGGGAATGGTATGTTCCAGAATTAGCAAGAAATGATGCTGTAGGAAAAGGCTGCATGAAGTATACGTATTTCATGGAATTACATGAAATGCATCAGCTGATTATATGGCGGGTAAGAAGGTGGACATCATGGCCCTGAGAAGTCCTTGTTATCTTGCTTCAAGAAAATTCCAATGAAAATAGAAATAGGGCTTCCTTCCAGCAGAAGCCTGAGGATTAGCTTCTTCCACTTTCAGAGGCAGTGGAAACAGCATTCTCTTGTAACCCTTTCTTTTAGCATAAAAATCTTGGTTATATGATGTAACAATGATCAAGGAAATAACAGGAAAAAAATGGAACCAAGACAGTGAGATAAAAGGCATAGCACAATTTTTCTATTTGACGTTTTCTGAAAAGTCTCATCATCTGACTGGAGTTTCCCTTCTGTCATCCTCATGATGGTTGAGGCCCTGATTGCAGCAATCAAAGTTGAGTGGAGTGCCAGTTGAATCAGCTCCCAGGATAATGCAACTCTGGGAGAATTGTCGAGCTCAGAGCTTTAGAAGCTCTGTTCATCATGCTCTTTAGAAGTCATGTTCATCAGAATCATTGCTGACGTGCTGGTTGTCAGGGAGATGATCGGTGTAGGGATGCTGGGGGCCTGCAGCCCAGAGTCTTCTGTGACCTCCTGGCTCATCAATATGCCCCAGGAGAATGCAGTCTCTCCCCAGAGCGACATGGCACCAAGGAGGCGCCCGTGTTATTTCAGTCCTGTCTCTTGCGCTCTTGTGATTCATATCTTACAGCTCGAAGAAGGCCAATGGAAGAAACCTCCTTAGGGCTTGTGTGACTCTAGATTAACCATTTCTGATGTTTCAAATAAGCAAATCATGGGGCTTCAGTGGTTTATTGAAATATCAAGGAGCTAGAGGGCATTTGTTCTATAAATACTCATTGAGTGTCTGCTGGGTGATCATCTCTCTGTGAGAGGCAGTGAGAGTTGGGAAACAGGAAGCCAGCCCTCCGGGAACTTACAATCAGAGGTTGGCTTTTGAAGAAGTACCGCAATGGACTCACCTCCTGCAAGGATGGTCTTATGTAAAGAGTGCTTTTGTGTTACTGATACTGAGACACTTCAGTCCACCCTCCACTACTCCAAGAGTCATGGCTCCTTAGGATCCTAGGACTCATAATAAAAGGGCAGGAACTGCGTGGTTCAGAGAATCTTAGCATATTTATTGGCCACATGGCATCCACCACATGGGAGTCAGATGGTATCCCACCCGGTCTATGCCTGATTCCAAGAGTGAACTTTATGAAGGTTTGGCAAATCTCAGTATATCAGTGTTATCTCTAGGCTTCTTCTGTCCCCTCCCACTAACAAGGCCACCTACATAACACAAGCTGAAGCAGGAAGGGGAACCCAATGGCTTTGTCTCATCCTTTCATGGTCCACAATTCACACCACTATGTCCCAGGTTTAAAGATCCCAGGTTGCTTCAACTTGAACCATCAGGATCTGAGTTCTTACCTGATTGGTTGAAAAACAGCAGAGTCATTCCAAAGCAATTTATTGGATAAATAGAAGAAAGAGTGAGAGAGCAAGGGAACGAGAGAGTGAGAGCGTGAGAGAGAGCAAGAGGCTTTACGCAGATGTCCAGGAAGTCCTATGTGTTCAGCCTTGAGGTTTAATTAGTGAGATCAGTCATCTCAACCCCAGACACTTTGGAGCAGTGGTTTTCAGCTTGGCTGCACATTAGAATCCCCTGGGGAGCTTTTCAATGTACAGATACCCAAATCCTACCACAGATGAATTAAATCTGAATCTCTAGGGGTGGTTCACAGACATCAGTATTTATTGGAGTTTCCACTGCTGTAGAGTCATCAGACGACTGAGAACCACTGAATTAGATTTCTGGTGGAGGATTTAGGAGGACCAGATTAAAAAAAATCCCCTGCTCTTCTGCGTATGCTCCAATTCTATTCAAATAGAAGACCTCAGGAAGATTAGTATTAGGCCTCAGCAACCTCGACTTCTTACTATTCTCAACATTCTGTGTTACCAAGAGAATACTGGTTATATGTCTGAATAAATATACTTAAGTTATAGTAATGTATCTATGCAGAGAGAAGGTTTATTACTATGTTTCTGGAACCAAGGTACATAATGGTTTCATTTTTTTTAGGGAGGCATTCGCCTCCTTTTGTGACATGGGCCGTTGAAAACTCATCCATCGCTTTGTTCAAAGAACATGCGTTGAGCCTGTGCCAGGTGCTGAAGCGTGTACAAAGGAGGTAAGACTGCAGGGCAAGCCTGGGGAGCCTGTCCAGTCTGTTGGGGAGAAGAGCCTAGGGGCATCCCATGAGACCACAGTGTTGTAACAAGGTCTACTGAGTGCTAACAGAGCTGTGGGACTAGATGATGGCGCCAGAGAAAGAGCTAGAAGACATGACTTTCCTGAGACAAGGGATGAGTAGCTTGCCTGGCAGCTCAGGGTGGGAAAGAAAGAAATTCCTACAGGGGCCCCCATCTTGCCCTCATCTATAATACACCATTAAGAAACAAGACAAAACAGGGGTGTATAATCCTGTTTCCTCCTAACACAGGGGTTTTGGGACCCTTATTCACATGGGTGAATGAGATACAATTCCTACCCTTTAGGAAATTTCTGTCTCACTAGGGGCTCAGAACATGACTTGCATTCCCATTCTTTTCTTTTTGAATGGATTTCCCCCAAAGCAGATTGTTGCATCCTCTATAATTGAGTAGAAGACAAACCCAGTGAGAGGAAGTAAAGCTCCTCATTATATAGAAGTATGCAAAGCAGCGAGGCTTCATTACGGTCATAACACCCTAGGTTGTAAATCACTTTGCCATTTATTAGCATATTTGATCTTCACAAAAGCTTTGTGAGGTAGATGAGACAAGACAGGCAAAATACTCCACCTTACTTGACTCAAAGGGCCAGGGGATTGACCTGGAGTAAGGAAGAAATCAATTGTTCTAGAACCCACATCTTCCTACTCCTTATCTCATTGTTCTAAATATTTCTTTCCTTCTGGCTAAACACCAATTTGTCACAAATGTCTCCATGTCATACCATTTAAAAAGAAGAGAGGCTAGTCCTGGAATAACTCAGTTTGAGGAGAATGTGTTCAGTTTAATTCTTAGTCTCCAGTTGAGTCTCTTAGCAACCACATATATTTAGTGATGCCTACTTCTCTGCCTATCAAGATGCCCAACGTGCACTCGGTCTCATATGTAATCCTTAAGCTGGATCGTAATTTAACTGCAGCTTTGGTCTAAAAACTGTAATGACTCTTTCATACACAGAACTTATTTTTCACCCTCTCTGCTATGCATATGATGTGTGAAATTTTGACACTTTCTCATTTTAAAAAGAAATTTTCTTTGAGAGGATGATGCTAATGAAGGATATTTTTTCTGAAAAGTTGTTTATGACTAGCAAACTTATGGGAATTTATATAGGCACAAACTTTCTGGAGAAAATTTGACAGTGGGTATCAAAAACCTAAAATGCATTCTCTCTTTGACTTGCTAATTCCACCCCTGGAATCTGTCCTATGAAAGCAAATCAAAAATGCAGACCAAAATTTATGCATAAAAATCTTCATTGATGCATTATTTAGTGGACTGGTTGAAGTAAATTTTATGTAGTTGTGAAGTGGAATATTATCCTTCCATTAGAATAAATAATTCTTTTAGTGGTAAAATGCTTATTACATTAGGTGAAGAGATCGAGGGGAATACCAACGTGGATGCATATTATGAACCTAGCTTTCTAAAACCACATGGATGAGGGCAACACACCCAAATGTCAACAGTAGTTGTATCTGGGAGGTACCCTATTGGTAAATGTTTTCTCTAATGCATACTTTTTTTGTTTTTCTCAAGTTTTTTGCAATGAGTATGTGTTATTCTTATAACCAGAAAGAAATTAGCTTCTCAAGACTTTGCTTGTGTGTTGAATTTGGGTTCTTCACATGCGTCTACTGTGAATAGCTCTGGAATATGCTTGAGGGAGTGAAATGAGGAGTAATGGGATCATTCTGGCACGGGCCTCCTACCCTTGACTCCCTACAGCCTGTTCTCCGTACAGCAGCCAGAGGGATGCTCTTAAAATATAGGAGCAAATGTAGTCTTCTACTCAACATTCTCCAGTGGTTTCCCATCTCATTAAGGCAGTGCCTTTAGCAGAGCTGACAAAGCCCTGTGGCATCTGCTGCCTCCTCCCCACCACCCGTGCTCCCCGCCTCCATTTACTCCAGCCACACTGGCCTCCTTGCTGTCCTTTCAATAGGCCAGGGAAACTCCTGCCTCAGGGCGTTTGCACTGGTGGTTCCCTCTGCCACAAAGGCTCTTTTCTCAGACACCAGCATGGTTGCTCCCTCCCCATCTTCACATCTTTCCCTAAATGTCACCTTCTCAGTGAGCTTTCCTAACCACCCAATTCAGATCTGTACAACCCACTCTCATCCCAGATATCCACCCCACACTCCTGATCCCTCTTACTGGATTCATTTTTCTTTTATCTAGGATAAAAAACACATCATCTTTTAATACCCTACACAGCCCACTTACTCATCATGGGCCTTAATCTGTAATTGGCAGGCTGAGAGATTGAGCTCTTCGAGCTCATGTGCACCAGGATAACGTGCAAATCGCCTTTTGTGCCTTTTTTCCTCTTCCAAAACACTTTTTTTGGCACAGAAATGAGCACATTCTGTATTTAGCCTCACATTTGTCTATTTGTGTATTCATTACAACTGGACATTTAAAGGTACATCATATAGGTCATTGTATATGATTCAGGTCTCTACTAATTCTGTTTGAGCCTCTGTTAAATACATTTCCAAAACGGCTCTAATATAAAGACATACTTTATTTCATTAAAATTTATATTTATATGTTTTTTGAATGGGTAGTATATTCACATGGCTCAATAGTCCAAAGATAGAAAGGATACACAGTGAAAAATAACATTTGTATCCCTGTCTTCTGGTTACTCAGCGCTCCTCCCCAGTGATAACTACTGTGAACAGTTTCTTCTGTATTCTTAGAGAGAGATTTTATCCCTACCAAAGCCAATTTGGACATAATATACAGTTCCTTTTTGTACCCAAATGGTAGCATCCTATACACACCATTCTGTCCCTTGCTTTTATTCTTAGTACATGTGGGAGATCACTCCAAATCAGCATGGAAAGACTCTCCCTGCTCTTTCTGCAGTGGCATATTATTCCATTGTGTGCCTGCATCAATGTTTACTTAGCTAGTCCCATATTGGCGGATGTCTGGATGTCTGCATTGTTTCCAATCTTTTGCCATCATCAACAATTTTGCACATTTGCAACTGTATCTGTAGAATACATTCCTAGAAGTTTGTCACTTTGTGCATTTACAATATTGCCACATACCTAGTTTTTGGATATGAGGACACAGGATCATAAAGATGTCATCCTCCATAAATTAATGTAAGATTTCACTATGATCCCAACCAAAATACTGATAGCACCAAGTTTTGAAACTTTAAGACAGCACAGGATGCACCTTTGCTCAATATGCTCCGCTGGCTCCCTTCCTTCCTCAGAGAAACAGCCCCAAATTTTTATTTGCCCACACGGCCCTCCTTGATCACTCCCTGTTACTTCTCTCACCTCATCTCCGTCTCTCTCTCTCATTCACTCTGCTCTAGGTGGACTGGCCTCCTATCTCAGAGCTTTTGCATATGTTGCTGCTGCTTGTCTGTGTGCTTCCTTCCCTCACCTCAACCGCCACGTTCTCAACGGGGCCTGCCCTGGCCACCTGGTTTTGCACTCCCCCTGCTTCCTATTTTCCTTCCCTATTTTGTCTTTCTCCATCTCACTTGCCACCCTCTGATACTGCAGGTATTTGACTGATCCCCTTTGTGTGTGTGTCTCTCTCACAGCTGGAATGTAAGCACCATGTGGGCAGAGATTTTCCCTGTTCTGTTCACTGCTGCATCCCTAGTGCTTAGACCACTGCCTAATGCTTAGCAGGTGCTCAGTCAACATTTCTTGATTGAAACAAACATGCGAGAATGGCTAGGAGAACTCTGGGGGCAAATGCTTAATGGATAGGCATGGTTACTAGCTTTACCAAATAGTAAAATATGGTATAGAACAAAAAGAATTAAAACAGTTTGGTTTCTGGACCAGGAATAGATTGAGCAGAGAACAGAACAGAGAGTTCAGATAGACCCAAATCCAAATGAGAATTTAAAATATGATGAAAGTCACATCCGAAACGAGAACAAGGACAGATGGATTATTCAATAAATGGTTTTGCAATACCTGTCTAGTGACTTGGAGAAAATAAGATGAAACCTCTATGTCTCCTCTTACACCAGATGGACCAAAGGCATATGTGTAAAAAATAAATCACAAGAAAATCCAACACTAAAATTGGGGGGAATTAATTTGTAATCATGGGGACAGCCTTTCTACGCAGGTCACAAAACTAAGAAGATATGTAGGAAATGATTAATACATCTCACTAAAAATAAAAAAGCTCCTGCAGGGAAATTACCATAAACAGAGTTAAAAGACAATACATACTAGCGAGAACTTTTCAAGATATATGACTTATGACTAATTTCCTAAAGTTACAAAAAGCTCTTTTAAATCAATAAGAAAAAGATAAAGAACTTAGCAGAAAAATAAGACAGGCCATGAATAAGCAGTTCTCAGAACAAGAAATCCCAATGGCCAATAAATAGTGACAAAATGTTTACTTTCATTTATAATTTTTAAGATGCAAATTAAAATATCAAGAAAATACATTTTTTTCAATATCAGATTGGCAAGGATACAACAATTTTTTAATAGCTACTACTGGCAAGAAGAAAAATAGGCACTGTCGCCTACTGTTGGGGGAGGGCAATTTCGAGCTGATCTCTTTGCAGAGCACTTCTGCAATATCTGTGAAAATTAAAGCTGGACATGCTCTATGATCAAGCAATTCCACATCTAGGAATTTATACTATAGAGACAATGAAAAAAGATGTATACTCAAGGATATACATTGTAGCATTGTTTGCATTAAAAAATAAAAACCTGAGCCAGCCCTGATGGCCTAGTGGTTAAAGTTTGGCCCTCCCACTGCTTTGGCAGCCTGGGTTCATTTTCTGGTCACAGAACCATACCACCCACCTGTCAGTTGCCATGCTGTGGTGGTGTCTCACACAGAAGAACTAAAAGGACTTACAACTAGGATATACAACCATGCACTGGGACTTTGGAGAGGGAAAAAAAGGGAAGATTGGCAACAGATGTTAGCTTAGGGCGAATCTTTAAAAAAATAAATAAATAAAAATGAAAATGAAAACCGAATTGTCCAGTAATAAGGAAACACTAATTAAATAAACTATTCTGCACCCATACAATGGACTACTCTATAGCCATTTAATAAATGACCAGGATCTTATATGTGATTATGTGATATAAGATATAGTAAATGCAAACAACACATATAGTGTATTTCCACTTGTGATAGAATGGATATCCATATATATTATTGTATATGTATAAAAAACTTTCTGGAAAGATCCATAATGTTACCTTTGGGTAGTGGGACTTGGGTCTGTGTTGGGGGAGGGAAAATTTTGCCTCTCATTTTACAGCCCCTTTCTGGTCCTCATTTCTTACAAAGTGCATGTGTTACAAGTATTATAACAATACAAAAACAGGTTAAACCACGCTCTAAAAATTGTCTTAATTGTGGAGGACTGTGGTTCACCTATGGAAGTTAGTTTACTCCTCATTCATAATCTTCGTTAGCACTAATACAAAGAGCCTTGCAGAGGCTGGAAGCTGGAATCAAAAGAGAATCTGTGAAATAAAGACCTGATGTAAGTCCGTGAGGTCAGATGAGGATATCTTCATCTCCCAACTAAAGTAACATTCCCACTTTCCGATCTAAAGACAGGGACGATTAGCACCCAGCATACTGTAGACCAAGAAAGCTAGGTTTGCATTCTCAATCTATTACTTCAGGGTGACCTAGGAAGAGTTATTTAATCCCTCTCCATCAGTTATTAAGCTGTATGTAAGGCAAATCCTAAATAACAGTGGCTTAAAGAGATAGGGGTCCTTTCCTCTCTCACAAAAGGTAACTTAGAGTTGTACACTCCAGGGCTGGTATGGCGGCTCCACGATCATCAGGGACCTAAGCCCTTGTACTTTCCTGCTCCATCTTCCAGGCAAGTGGCTTCCATCTCAAGGTTACCTCATGATTTAAGGTGGTATCTGGAGCCCCTGCCATCATGCCAGAATTCCAAATACCCGAAGGTGTAAGGAAGAAAGGACAAAAAGGGTAACTCTTGATGGATTTAGCTTTCTTTAAGCAGTTTCCCAAGAAGTCCCACACAACTCTTCTGCTTAACTCTTGTTGGCCAAAACTTGGTCACGTGACCACACCCAGCTGCAAGGAAGACTGAGAAATGTGGCTGATCACATTTTCACCCTGAATAAATCTAATGTTCTGTTAGGAAGAAGGGGAGAAATAGACATTAGGTGACAATTTGCAGCCTTTTTCTGCTCTTTAAGCTTAGTTTCATCTTCAAAAGAAGACTCATAACAGGCTCTTCAGGGTTGATGTCAGGCTTAAAAGAAATAATGGATATAATGCATAGCACATAGTAGGTGGTTTATTAATACTTGGTTCCTTTCTCTCCCCTTTCTTTATTGACTTTCCCAGTCATTGTTTCATCTGAGAAAGCAAGCAAGAGAAGGCAGTATTAGTTAATCATTTTTCCAACCCGAGTCAACTTTTCACTTGCATTTGGCATAGTTGATTGATTCTAGTTAAAGAAAAGGTTTGTCTGCAACCCTCTTTGCATGAATATTGTTTGACCTTTTTTTAAGATTTAAAGATTACTCGGGCAGATCTTAAGTGTTAAGAAATCTATGCAGCATGACAGTGTCTGAATTAGATGGGTTGTGTTGCATGTGTGGACAATTGTCTGAAAATTCTCAGAGGCAAGGCAGTATGAAAAAGTGGTTAGGAATATGAGCTTTGGAGTCAGGATTCTGGGTTCGACTCTTACCTCACTCTATACTAGCTCTGTCACTCTGGGGAACTTATCCACCTAAAATAGGATAAAAATAGGACCTGCCTCATAGGGTTGTGAGGATGAAATGAGACAATACGGGCAAATTGCTTAGTCCAGCACCTGGCACACGTAGTAGGTACTCAATAGGTGCAGGTGTTTGTTTTATGGAGGGGGGAGGCACTTTTTCTCCCCTCCTCCTATTTCCAGAAGAGGAGAGAATTTCCATTCCATTTTCAAAGGGCGTCGTAGGCAGACTTCTAAGATTTCCGCCTTCCTGGTATACATGCCTTGTATCATCCCCTCCCCTCAAGTTCAGGTAGAATCTGTGCATATGATAGAATATCTCTTCTGTGATTAGGTTGTGTTATACGGCAAAGGTAAAGGAATTTTTCAGATGTAATTAAGGTCCCTAAAAAGTTGACTTTGAGTTCATCAAAAGGGAGATAATCGTGGGAGGGCCTGACCTAATCAAGAGAGCCCTTTAAAAGAAGAATTCTCTTTCTAGCCTTAAAGAAGAAAACTGTGATATTGTGCAGATGGCCATGTGGCAGCGAGTGGTGGGCAGCCTTTAGGAGGTGAAAATGGTCCCTGGTTAACAGACAGCAAGAAAACCAAGAATTCAGTCCTATAGCTGCAAGGAACTGAATTCTGCCAGCAACTAGTGAGCTTGGAAGAGGACTCCAAGCCTGACATAGGAATGCAGCCCAGCCAACACCTTGATTTCAGCCTCTTGAGACCCTGAGCGAAGAACCCAGTTACATTGTACCTGGAGCCCTGATCCATGGAAACTGTGAGATAATAAATGTGTTGTTTTAAGCTGCTAAGTTAGTTTGTGGTAATTTGTTACACGGTTCTAGAGAACTAATACAGGGAATGATTTAGCTTGCTTGATTACTCTAGATCAGGGGTCAGCAAACGATGGCCTGGCCCACATGCCAAATCCAGTCCACTGCCTGATTTTGTAAATGTAAGTTTTTCTCGGCACATAGCCATGCCTGTTTGTTTATGTATTGTCTATGTAGCCATGTCTGCTTTTGTGCTGCAATGCTAGAGTGAGTAGTTGCAATGCCTAAAATATTTTCTACCTGGTTCTTTACAGAAAAAGTTTGCTGACTCTTTCTCTAGAAGAAGACTTTAAGATAAACATTTGAGAACAAGTAGTTTACTTGGGTGGTGATCCCTGGAAACACTAGGGAGTGGGGAGGTGAGACAGGTCAGGAAGGCGGCCAATAGAGAGTGTGTTATTGAACCGGCTATCATTGTGGGTGACTGGGGCTTAATCCCACCTGAAAGCTCTTGGAAGCACCATAGAACATGCACGTCAGAGTTATCTATGTGATGTGCAAGGGAGCTGGGGTATTTATTTATGAACTCCTGTCAGTCACTGGTTGTGGACTGCTGCTTCCATGGCTTTGGAGAAAGCCCTTGGGCAAAAAGATAGAAATACTGGCAGTTGGAAGTCAGGCTTATGGGGTAAGTCCTGATGGATAGAGGCTGGGCAGGAATAGGGTCTGCTACAGGGGGAAAAGGACGTGTGGACACGTCTAGCTTCTCTCCATGCCCTCACCTCACTAATAACCTCTCCCCAGAGAGTCTAACTGGTGAATTTGGAAGGAGATGAACATGCTTGGCTCAGGGTTTCTTGAGTTATTTCCCTTCCAAGTTTGCCTGCCCACATAGCGGGTCCATTCTGGTTTGCTCTCCACTATGAGAGGAGCTAATGGGGTGGGTGCTCCCCAGAAATAGCAGAGCCCTCACTTAAGTTCAAGTCAGTGGGAATGCATTGGAAAGTCCATTTGACCCTGGATTTAAGGCCATATTCTTCAGTCATCTTATCAATAACAAAGTTGGTATTTCCATTTCCATTGGTTGACTCCTGAATTTATTTCTCAGTTGGTCCTGAACTTGAGTGAAGGGGGTTTGCAATTTATTAGGCTCTTGAACCCTACAGATGATTATTATTTCTATGGACAGACATGCTTCCTTAGGTTCTTAACATAACCTAACAAATTACTGTGAAGGACTTAAACAATGCCCAATTTATGGAATGGGTGTCTTGTGGTTATATTTGTTCAGTACATTTGTTTCATTATATGAAACAAGGCTAAGTACAGAGTATAGAATGTTGTACCAGAAATCTGCTTTTCCAACTAGTACACAAAACTGTTTTACTGGAAAGATGACAGAAAAGTGCTGTGTACTGGATTATGATGGATTTACACTCTTCTCTTCATAACTTGCGCAACAATGGCCTTTTGTGACCTAAAGAGACACACTATATTCTAAAGCAGAAATAACAGATGTGCACATCCACCATAAAGAGAAACTTGCACAGGGAGTGCCATTTACCCCAGCGAAAGTGGAAGGAGCCATAGATGAGAGAAGAGTAATGCCTTTGATGGTTTCTTTTTAGAAACTTGATTCTTGTATGCCTTTGCTTTTCACTTCAAGCACGGTTATAATGAGATTCTCTGCTACTTGTGTTGTTTCTATTTGCTAACTACTTCTATTTCTACTGTACTTTTTAAAAAAAGCTTGAAACAGCTCATGAAATGGTCCTAACAGAAAATAGAAAGACAAATGACTACATGTAGGGAAATAGAAAAGTCAGACAAAGCAAGTTATTATAAATGTGATTAAGGTGGGCAGAGGATGTGCGTCAGTAATGGGAGGAATTGCCATGGCTGTCCTCCATCTTGAGTAGTCCAGATCCTGACTGTCCTGACATGGGGCCTTCTCACAGTATGGCTGGTGGCTGCACGTATCAGAAAGGATCAGGTGCAGCTGTAGGTAACAAAGACTCTACATTATAGTAGCTCAAGAAGATAGAAGTTTACTTCTCTCGTGTAAAAGTCAGGACAGGGCAGTCCAGAGCTGGTGTGGCTGTCGTGCTTCATGAAGTCCTCAAGGACCTAGACTCCTTTCACCTCACTGCTCCCCAATCCCCAGGGCATGACCTTCCATCTCTGGTCTAAGATGAAGGTCAGAACCCCAGGCACCACATCAGAACTCTGGGCAACAGGTGAAGGAAGAGATGAAGAAAACTGCACAATGGCACGTGCCATCTGTCTTTTAGAGGAGGTGACTAGGAGCAGCCACGGACCCTTTGGTTCACACCTCCTCAGCCAGAACATTGTCACGTGGCCACACCTAACCGTAAGGGAGGCTAGGACATGCATGTGTCCAGCTAAAGATCAGGCTTTCTGTCACTACGGAAGAAGGGACATTGGATATAGGGGGACAACCGGCAGTCTCTGCCACAGTGAGCTGGAAACTGATCATTGGCATGTGTCCTCCATGTGTTGTCCCCAAATGCTGCTCCTTAGAACCAGTGCCAACCCACAACAAAGTATTCACTGGGCTCTGTTGAAATGTAAACAAATTTGTGCAATGTCGTGATTTTTAAATAGTTTTATTTAAGGGACTGTCCATGGGAAATTCAGTGGCACTCCCTAAGACACTGTCCACTTCTGCCACCTCCAGACGCATGGAGAATTCCCTGTTATGCCCATCCCTGGCTGCCTGAGAACGCTTTGCCAGAGACCATAGGGCCATATTTTCTCTAGGGTCTTGCTCCCATCATGGGGTTCTACCCAGGAGGCAAGAGAAAGGCCTCCTCTAAGATTCCTGTGTGGGGTCTGTATTAATTAGAAGGCTTTTGGCTGAAAGTCAAGTGGCTTAAAAGTATGGATTGAATCATCTCATATGACAAGGAGGTTGGAAGTAAACAGGCTAATTCTCTGCCATTCTCTTGGCTTCCCTCTCTTAGTCATAAAATACTGGCTGTGGCACCAAGTTTCACATTCTCTCATGACCGCATCCAAAGCAGGAGGGTGTGGTCTTTCGCTTTCGCTCAAAGAGGAAAAGTCTTTCCAGAATCCTTCTTCTTAACAACTCATTGGGCAGAACTGGGTCACATGGCGCCCCCTAAACCACGCACTGGCAAAGGGCAGGACTACCACAGCTGTTTTAGAACAATCATGATTCATTCCCAGGAGCTCAGCACATTGTCACCCAATATCTGAACACTGTCAGGGTTCAGGATAACCAATAGTATCTGCCACAGCTTCTTTCTGTCCTCTCCTGTCCCAGGATCTTCCGGGGGAGGCTGTGCAGGACCTAAAATGTATCTCTGCACAAATAACTAACTGCCCCTCTGACAGTTGTCTCCCCCAGGGAATCATTGTCTGGTGGGGAGGAGTGGCTGAGGGTGACAAAGCATTGTTTTAATTTATCTCATATTCTCCAATATCTATGGTATTTGTGCATACGAGTTCCATTTATCCCTCCTGAGTGTGAGGCTTCTGGAACTCCAAAGCCCAAAGGTGACTCTTATTTTCTCTATTTCTGGATCTCATCCCTTCCCTGAGTCAATGAATGACTGAGCGCTCACCTGTATCCCCAGGTAGACTGCAGCTCCTTGAGGGCAGAAGCTTGGTTTTGGATCCCAAGCACCTGACACTTAGTGAGCACTCAAGCAATACAGCCTGAAAGGATAAAGGACCTCTCCCAGGGGCAGGAGAGGGAGCTGTCAAATAAGCAACAGATTCCACCACTAACCTTTGCATTCACAAGTCAAGAGAGTTGACGTTTCAGGTCCTCAAAAGTTTCTGATTTCCCTGAAAGGGAATATCTAGATCAGGAAAATTAGGCACACTAGCTTAAGCCGAGACAACTAGAATACTATCTGAGTCACTGCAGGATTGCAGTCACATCTGTTCACAGAAAGGGCATGGAAAGAAAGTATAAAAGTTGAAAAGTGTTCACGATGGAAGAGATTGTCTCCAGTGCCATGATGTCCAAAAGAAAAATGGTAGAACTGGTTATAGAACCCCTTGACTCGTGCAAATTGTTGTACTCCGAGCAAGAGCAGCTTGAGACTTCAAGCTTACCTAGGAAGGGAAAAAATCTTACCACGGAGGATTGGGAGGCTATTGTCTATATTTGATAGAAACTTAGAAAAAGTGCTGAGGTGTTCAAAGATTAGAGTTGTAGAGGTTTAGTGTAAAATTTCCTTCTCACTGTAGATAAGACCTTCTTTGTATTTCTTAGCATTTTTTGTAATAGATTTATTGAGATATAATTCACATACCATACAATTCACCCATCTAAAATGTACCATTTAATGGTTTTTAGTATATTCAGAGTTGCGCAACTATCACCACAACCAATTTTTGGACATTTTCATTACCCAGAAATCTCATACTCATTAACGTTCCCTTTCCCCCTCAGTCTCCTCAACCCCTGGCAACCACCAGTCTACTCTCTGTCTTTATGGATTTGTCTATTCTGGACATTTCATATAGATGGTATCATACGATATTCAGATACTCTATGCAGCCATGAATTTCATCATCCTCGTAAGTAGTATTGCTACAGTTAAACAGACTAGAGAGACCCATATTTGTCATTAAATGGGCATAATCACATAACCAGGTCATTGTCCAGTCATATATTAAAAAAACAGGTGGGAAAACCATTAATTCCCTTAGTAGAATATCTGAGCTATTTGAAAATTCATACTAATATGGTAAGACCATATTTTTGACTTGCAGTATTATTGTTTTTTTAAATTGTTGTTCCTGATATTTCTTTTATCCTTTGGCCTTTCTGTCAACTTACAAATTCAAGCCCTGCCATTCTGTCTGTACTCATTACCAAGGGAAGGGTTGAAATGTAGAACGTAGAGCAATGAAGAACCTCTTCCTGGCTTTACAATTCAAAAGCCTAGCCCATTGCCTAGATTTGTGCAGAGCTGGTAGGTGGGCCCTGCTGGGTGGCACTGCTGAAGTCCAGTGTGCACTGGCATGGGGCTGCGTACACTGGGACAGCGGGGCGCTTTGGTCTTATTTGCATAAAGATGCCATGAGGGCCAGCAGCAGCCTGCCCCTTAGCTGAGCACAGGAAGGGTTACAGTTTAGGCAATAGAGTAGGAGAATACTTGAGTCAGAGTCACGCTTCACACAGACCCCACACATAGATGTCAGAGGCCCTCACAGAGGGGAGATCATATCCTTTCCCCCTCTAAAAACATCTGCCTGCTTCTTGATGCACATGGCACAAATCTACATTCATTTCCTCCAATGCCAACTGCAAACCAGTACTGTCCGACAGAACTTCGTGTGATGGTGGAAGTGTTCCATTCTGTGCCGTCTGTGTGGCTGTTGAGCACCTGAAATGTGGCCAGTGTGACTGAGGAACTGAATTTTTAATTTCATTTTAGTAATTTAATAGTAAATGCCACATGTGGCTAGTGGCTACTCTATTGGACAGTGCATTGAACATTTCCATCATTGAAGAAATTTCTATTAGACAGCATTGTTCCTCCAGAAAACAGCCCTGAGATGGGTCTGGAATTTATTTGGAAGGGTAAGGGAGTGGGGAAGTGAGACAGGGGAGGAAGGCAGCCAGAAGGGAGCGTGTCCGCACTGTGGGCACCTGGAGGTGAGTGATGCCGGGAACTCTGGGAGCCAGTCTACAGCACACACTGACGATCTCAGAATCATCACGCCCAAGAGGTAAAGGACTTGGTGTATTTCTCCACCAATTCCCATCAGTCATTGATTGACAGTTGCTCCTAGGCGGTGTTAATTCTCGAGCACTTCCACCTGTCCAGAGCATGGGCTGAGAAGGCTCTGTGGCCAGAGGGAGCCTTCAGGCCAAGTCACAGAGGGCGGTGGTTGGGTTGGCAGGGCCTGAGTGCACAGGGCCCTGACGGTGCTCCCCCAACTCCTGACCCCCAGTCTGCTCTCCAGATACAACCATAATGTTCATGGCCTATCCCTAGAGACACTTTTGCATATATAAAAATACAAATACACATAATACATGTAAATATATATTTCTTACTTTTTCTTCTATTTATACAAATGGGATCATTCCATACATACTCTTCCGCACTCTGCTTTTTGCGCTTCATAGGATAGCCTGGAGCTATTTCGTTGTAGTTGTTTCTTTAATTTCCTTTACTTGGCTATCTTTATCACAAAAAAGTTCAGAGTTAAAGAGGAGAAGAGCTGCAATGGCTTGGCTGAAAGGATGCAAAGAGATTTGTGTGTAGCTTGTGGATTTAAAAGGCAAGCTGTTTGTTGAGACTGCAGAGTTTGGTTCAAGGCGTTTCAGGATGGCGTGATTTTCCTGTTAAAAACAAATGGGGATTTGCTTGGTGATAAACTCAGGCTGTGTGTGGGCTGATTAGACAATAGAATACGCAATCAATGGATTAGCCTCCTAGGATGACTGCAGAGGCAGAAGGCAGCTGTCTCCAAGGTAGTGTATCTGCAGCCTGCCCTGCACAGAGGCATCGGGAGCTCTGCCATGGGAAGTCCAGGTCCTGCTCTGCCATTGACCTGCTCTGTCTTTGTTGGAGCCTTGACCTCTCAGGGCCTCTGTTTTCTTGTTTATTAAATGAGAATGATAATGGCTATCCTCTCCTCTCAATGGGTTTGATGCATGGACCACCAAGGGTTGCAAACCCAAATGTCTCCAGGGCTATGCAGACGAGTACATGAGTCAAGTGAGGCTGTTGTAAATAACAGGGGGTAGCGGGGACGATAGCTAAGAGGGGAATAAATCACAAACATACCCCATCTTGCAGGTTTAAACATTTAAACAAATACTATCCTGGCCAAACAGAGCATATCTGTGGGCTACTTGAAACCCTTCAGCAAGAGTGGGCATCCTATCAATGTGAGTTATGATTTCCCCATAGAGGAGATGGCACGGCTGTGACTGTTTACTAAGCCTCATCCCTATTGACTCTTTGAAAATCCGCATCTCCCACTTCAGTAGTCCCTCTCTGCACCAGTCAGGAGAAGCAAGGTTGGGCTGTGGGAACAACGCTAAAATGTCAGTGGCTTTAAGTAGCAAAGGTTTATTTCTCACTCACACTACAGGGTCTCTTGTGGGACTACACTACCATGTGGGTAGCTGGATGCTGACACCTCCACATCCTCACTCACGGACGGGGCTCATCATCCAGGGCTTCACATCATCCAAATGCTGGCATTGCTGGGTCCTGGGAAAAAGAAGGAACAATTATGCACAGGCTCTTAAAGTCTTCTGCTTGCATTTCATTGGCCAAAGCAAGTCGTGTGGCTTGGAAACTCTCAAGTACAGTCCTACGCTGTCTGGAAGAAGGACTGGAAATATCTGTGCACAGCACTGATGAGGCAAACATTCCTTCAGACATCCAACCAACCATGAGCATTCCTTTCTTCTTTTCCTACAGTTCATTGCATACGGACATTCCACATCTGGCTTAGCTCTTTATCTCAGAGCTTTGTAAGCATGAAGGTTGACATTCACTGAAACCCCCAGGCTGTTTCTTCCTCCTTGTTTCCGTGACACACAGTACCTGAGTTCATTATAGCCAGAGCAGTGGCATAGTGGTGGGATTGTCCCTTTTCCAGCTTCTGCTGGAACCAAGTGTCCTTAGTTTGGGGTCCATTCTCTGGCTGTTTTTTCTTAAAACCTTATTTTTTTAGAGCAGTTTTAGGTTTACAGTAAGATTGAGAAGGTACAGAGATTTCCCATCCACCCCCTGCCTCCACACATGCATAGCCTCCCTATCAACATCACTCACCAGAATGGTACATTTTTTATCAAGGATGAACCTACATTGACACATCATAATCACCCAAAGTCCATAGTTTACCTTCGGGTTCACTCTTGGTGGTGTACATTCCATGGGTTTGGACAAATTTATAATGACATATATCCATCCCTATAATGTCGTACAGAGTACTTTCACTGCTCTAAAAATCCTCTGTGCTCTATTCATCTGCCCCCACCCCCAGAAACCACTGATCTTTTTATTGTCTCCATAGTTTTGCCTTTTCCAGAGTGTCATGTTGTTGGAATCACGCAGTACGTAGCTTTTCAGATTGGCTTCTTTCACTTAGTAATGTGCATTTAAGTTCCCTCCATGTATTCTCCTGGCTTGATAACTCATTTCATTTTAGTGCTGAATAATATTCCATTGTCTGGATGTACCACAGTTTATCCATTCACCCACTGAAGGACATCTTGGCTGCTTCCAAGTTTTGACAAGCTGCTATAAACATTCATGTGCAGGTTTTTATGTGGATATAAATTTTAAACTTCTTTGGGTAAATACCAAGGAGTGTGATTGCTGGATTGTATGGGATGAGTATGTTTAGTTTTATAAGAAAACCACCAAACTGTGTTCCAAAGTGGTTGTACCATTTTGCATTCCCACCAGCAATGAATGAGAGTTCCTGTTGCTCCACATCCTCCCCAGCATTTGTTGTTGTTGGTGTTCTAGGTTTTGGCCATTCTCTAATATATGTGTAGTGACATCTCATTATTGTTTTAATTTGCATTTCCCTGATGACATGGATATGGAGTATCTTATCATATGCTTTTTTGCCATCTGTATATATTCTTTGTTGAGGATTTTTGCATTTATGTTCATGAGAGATATTGGTCTTTAGTTTTCTTTTCTTGTAATGTCTTTGTCTGGTTTTGGTGTTAGGAGAATGCTGGCCTCACAGAATGAGTTAGGAAGTATTCTCTCTGCTTCTATCCTCTAAAAGAGATGGTAAAGACTTGTATAATTTCTTCCTTAAACGTTTGATAGAGTTGACCAGTGAACCCAGCTGGACCTGATGCTTTCTGTTATGGAAGGTTATTAATTATTGATTCAATTTCTTTAATAGATATAGACCTATTCAGATCATCTATTTCTTCTTGTGTGAGTTTTGGCAGATTATGTCTTTCAAAGAATTGGTTGATTTCATATAGATTAGCAAATTTATGGTCACAGAGTTGTTGGTAGTATTCCTTTTATCCTTTTAATTTATATAGGATCTGTAGTAATGTCCTATCTTTCATTTCCAATATTAGAAATTTGTCTCTCTTTCTTACTGTTCTTTGTTCCTATTTTTATCTTCTACTTTTTCTACCCTTGGTGCATTTTACATGATTCCATTTTTCTCTCCTTTCTTAGTATACCAGTTATATTTCTTTTTTTACAACTTGTAGTGGTTGTCCTAGAGTTTGCAATATAGATTTACAGCTAATCCAAGTCCATTTTCAAATAACATTATATGACTTCACGGGTAGTGTGAGGACCTTATAATAATCCTAATTCCTCCAACCAAGCCCTTGTACCATCACTGTCATTTATTTTGCTTATAGGTAAGCATACATAAGCATATATATGTATATATGTACATACACATAAGATATATACACAAGCATACATAATTGAATACAGTGTTGCTATTATTATTTTGAACAAACTTTTATCTGTTAGATCAATTAAGAAAAAGAAAAAGAAAAAAGTAAAATAATCTTACACAATACACAAAAATCAACTCAAAATGGATTAAAGGTTTGGATGTAAGACCTGAAAGCATAAAACTCCTAGAAGAAAACATAGAGCATAAGCTCCCTGACATTGGTCTTAGAGATGATTTTTTGGATTTAACACCAAAAGCACAGGCAACGAAAGCAAAAATCAACAAGTGCGACCACATCAAACTAAAAAGCTCTGCACAGCAAAAGAAACAATCAACAAAATGAAAAGTCAACCTATGGAATGGGAGAAAATGTTTGCAAACCATCTATCTGATAAGGGGTTAATATCCAAAATATATAAGGAACCCATACGACTCAATAGCAAACAAAGTAATAATAATAATCTGATAAAAAAAAAATGGGCAGATTTGAATAGCCATTTTTCCAAAGAAGACATACAAATGGCCAACAGGTACATGAAAAGATGCCCAACATCTCTAATCATCAGGGAAATGCAAATCAAAACGTAAAGAGATGTCATCTCACATCTGTCTGAATGGCTTTTATCAAAAAGACAAGAGATTACAAGTGTTGGTAAGGATGTGGAGAAAAGAACCCCTGTACACTGTTGGTGGGAATGTAAATTGGTACAGCCACCATGGAAAACAGTATGGAGGTTTCTCATAAAATTAAAAACAGAACTACCACATGATCCCGCAATCCCACTTCTGGGTACATATCCAAAGGAGATGAAATCGTTATCTCAAAAAGATATCTGCACCCCCATGTTCATTACATCATTATTTACAACAGCCAAGAAATGGCAACAACCTAAGTGTACACTGACAGATGAATGGATAAAGAAAATGTGGTGTGTATACAAACACACACACATATTCACACAATGGAATATTATTCAGCCTTTAAAAAGAAGGAAATCTTGCAATTTGTGACAACATGGTGCAACTTGAGGGCATTATGCTAAATGAAATAAGTGAGACAGAGAGACAAATAGTGTATGAGCTCACTTATATGTGGGATCTTAAAAAACCCAAAACCCAAACTCATAGATACAGAGAACAGATTGGTGGTTGCCAGAGACAAGGGGAGAGTGTCGGGAAAAT
The DNA here is from genome assembly GCF_037783145.1 of Equus przewalskii. Classification (NCBI taxonomy): domain Eukaryota; kingdom Metazoa; phylum Chordata; class Mammalia; order Perissodactyla; family Equidae; genus Equus; species Equus przewalskii. Next base: position 10,297,250 of record NC_091863.1, read on the forward strand.
GGGTGAAGGTGGTCAAAAGATATAAACTTCCAGTTATCAGAGAAGTAAGTCCTGGGGATGTAACGAACAGCATGGTGACTACAGTCAATAATAATATATTGTATATTTGAAAGATGCTGGGGCCTGCCCAGTGGCATAGTGACTAAGTTCGCACATTCCGCTTTGGTGGCCCAGGGTTCGCAGGTTCAGATCCCACGCGTGGACCTACATACCGCTCATCAAGCCATGCTGTGGCAGCATCCCACATACAAAATAGAAGAAGACTAGCAAGGATGTTAGCTCAGGGACAATCTTCCTCAAGCAGAAAGAGGATTGGTAACAGATGTTAGCTCAGGGCCAATCTTCCTCATCAAAAACAAAAAAGATGCTAAGAGAGTAGATCTTTAAAAGTTCTCATCACGGGGAAAAAAAAATTTGTAACTGTGTGTGGTGATGGATGTTAACTAGACTTACCGTGGTGATCACTTCACAGCATATATACATACATATTAAATCATTATGTTGTATATCTAAAACTAATATATGTCAATCATGTCTCAATAAAACATTTTTAAAAATTAAAAAAATAGAAAAATTAAAGTAAGACTTGTTTTGGAATTTAGCTTCTAAAAGAGGTAGCTGGATAGGTTAACAAGACAGACATACTATTAAACGATGGGTTTTGTTTTCTGCTTTATGGTTAGCCAAAGTTTTCAAATGATCACATCTCAGAATTGTTTTTTAGCCGAGGATTAGGCCTCATCCCCTTTGACCTAAATCTCGTGCATGTTACTTGTTAACACGCGAATGGTATTGCTAACCACCATCCATTTTTGTGGGATGTACTGCAGCATTTCCCAAAGAATCTTAACTGTAACTTGGCAAAAAAATGTACTCGGATAGTCTCAATTTTTGCTCAGGGCAGATCAACTTCATAAGTCCCCCTTGGGCTTATATATACAGATATCTTAAAGCAAGAGTGGGAATGTAAAGCATAATGTAATTCTCTTTCCTATAGAGATCCTATTTTATTTAAAATCTATTTTTACACTAGTTAGAGTCCTGCTTTTTTTGCCAAGTACTTGTCTTGCATGTCTGACTTTGCAGAAGCTGGAGTGGATCGCAGCATACTAATGAAGAGAATTAGCAGTCCTTTACAAAGCTTGCTTGCTCCTCATTTCTCTGAGATCACCTCCATCGAGCAGCCCTACCACCAGCTGGGAGAACGGAGAGTTTTGGTTCAGGTGGGATAAATGCTCTGAAAGGCTGTGCCCAGAGGAATGAGCAAATAGGCGAATGTTTCCAAACTACTTGAAGGTTTAAACAAAGGTTCTGGGAGAAAAAATCTTATCAAGATATGTAAAGAAAATATTTTTTAGAAAAAGTGGCCAAAGAGTCATGTTTGAATTTGACAAAATTACATAAGATAGAAGCTGTTCCTGTTCCACTTAACACATCCATACTACCTTGAACAATGAAATTGCACGAAAATAACTAAAGTTTGAAGTGAGAAACAAAAAGAATAAGAAAAATAAGGTAATTATTTTACCTTATGTTAAAAATAAAGAAAATCATTTTACCTTCACTGATTCCGTCTCCGATGCTCTTCCTTTATTCATGTAGATCTGGGTTTCTGACCTACATTATTTTCCTTCTCTCTAAAGAACGTCTGTTAACATTCCTTGCAAAGCAAGTCTGTTGGCAACAAATTCCCTCAATTTTTGTTTGTCTGAGAAAGTTTATTTCTCCTTCCTGTTTGGAGGATAAATTCGCCAAGTACAGAATTTAAGTTGGCGGGGTTTTTCTCTCAATGCTTTAAATATTTCACTCCACTCTCTTCTTGCTTGCATGGTTTCTGAGAAGAATTTGTTCCTCCACAGGTAAGGTGTTTTTTCCTCTGGCTTCTTTCAGGATTTCTTATTTTTGATTTTCTGTAATTTGAAAATGATATGCCTAGGTGTAGTTTTTTCTGGCATTTATCCTGCTTGGTGTTTTCTGAGCTTCCTGGATCTGGTGGTTTGATGTCTGACATTAATTTGGGGGAAATTCTCAGTCATTGTTGTTTCAAACATTTCTTTTGTTCCCTTCTCTTTTTCCTTGTGATATTCTCATTATGTGTAAGTTACACCTGCTGTAGTTGTCCCACAGTCCTTGGATATTCTGTTTCGGTTTTTTTCCGTCTTTGTTCTCCTTGCTTTTTGGTGTTGGAGGATTCTATTGATATAGCCTCTAGCTCGGAGATGTTTTTCCTCAGGTGTCCAGTCTGCTAATAAGCCCATAAAGGCATTCTTCATTTCTCTTACAGTGTTTTTGATCTCTAGCATTTCTTTTTGGTTCTTTTGAGGAGTTCCATCTCTCTGCTCATATTGCCCATCTGTTCTTGCATGCTGTTTACTTTTTCCATTAAAGCCCTTAGCATATCAAGCATAGTTGTTTTAAATTCCCAGTCTGATAATTCCAACCTTCCTGATTCGTCTGATTCTGATGGCTGCTCTGTCTCTTCAAATTGTGTTTTTTGCCTTTTGGTATGCCTTGTAATTTTTTCTTCATAGCCAGACATCATGTACGGGTTAAAAGGAACTGATACAAATAGTCTTGAGTAATGTGGTGGTGAGGAGTGGAGGGAGAGGAAGCGTTCTATAGTCCTGTGACTAGCTCTCTGTCTTTAGGTGAGCCTGTGCCTCTGGACTGCTAACTTCACAAGTGCTTCTCAGTTTTTTCTCCCCGCTTAGGTGGCACAAGATGGCTGGGGTTGGGGATTTCCCACCCCCAGGCCAGTTAGTCTCTGGTTAACTGGTTTCCCCTGAGGACAGGCCTTGTTAAAAACAGAGTGCTCTGGCTTATTTCAAAATGGTTCCTTTTCCTCTCCCCCTGCTGGAAACCTGAGGGGATTGTTCTTCAGTATTTACTGCGGGAATCTAGTCAAGCTCTTGGAGATAAATCTCACAATACTTTGGGGGCCTCCCTATGACCGAGACCCTTGGAGTTTTCACTCTCAGAGTTGTCCACACTGAGCCTCCAGCGCTTCCTCAGTCACAGCTCAGGTTTTCCTGCTTGGCACTGGTTCCCACAGAGGCTTCCGTGGAGAGTCTCTGCTCTGGTAAGCCACGGCTCCTTGTATTCACCTGTCTCTCCAATCTTGGGGGAATTGGTTTGCTCTGTGTCCTCCCCTCTCTCATGGATCCTAGAAGACTGGTTGATTTTCAGTTTGTTCAAATGCTTTTTACTTGTTAGGATAGAGTGGCGACTCCCAAGCTCCTTATGTGTGGAACCAGACTCTCCGCCAGTTTTAAATCTCAACAAACAAATGGAAGGTACACATGCACATAATTTAAAAGTCAAATAACTTTGCAAGACTTAGACTCAAAAAAGTAGTCCCATAACCCATCATTCTGCAGCTGATTCTCCTCCCCAGAGCCCACCATTTTCAGGTGGTGATAATAAAGAGGAGGAAATAAAGACAAGAGGGGTGTTAAGGAGTGCCATCCTGGTAGAGGGGTTGCAATTTTAAATAGGACATTGAGAAGGTGACATATGAACAAAGGAGGGAGAGAGTGATTTATGTGGATACTTAGAGGGAAAGCTGTCTGGGTAGAGAAATGATGAAGGCAAAATCCTGGGGGCAGGAGTGTGCCAGGCTGTTTTGGATCGCAGCTTCCCAAATTGATGTGTAGAGGAACACCCTGGGGTTAAAATGTGAAATTGTTAAAATGCAGATTCTGATTCAGTAGGTGTGGGGTGGAACTTGAGACACAGCATTTCTTTTTTTTTAATCTTTTTTAAAAGATTGACACCTGAGCTAACAACTGTTGCCAATCTTCTTTTTTTTCTTTCTGCTTTTTCTCCCCAAATCCCCCCATTATATAGTTGTATATTTTAGTTGTGGGTCCTTCTAGCTGTAGTATGTGGGACACCACCTCAACGTGGCCTGATGAGTGGTGCCATGTCCGCACCCAGGATCTGAACCAGAGAAACCCTGGGCCGCCGTAACAGAGCGCGCGAACTTAACCACTCGGCCACGGGGCCGGCCCCAAGACACAGCATTTCTAATGAGCTCCCAGTTGATGCTGTTGCTGCTGGTCCAGGGACCACACTCTGAGAAGTAAGGTCTGAAAAAGAGTTAGGAGATCAGTGGGGCTGGAGAGAAATGAGAGAGTGGGCAACGAAAGTGAACCAATGTCAGAAAGATAACAGGGGACCAGATCTTGCCATGCCTTAAAGGACACTGTAAGGACTTGAGCTGTTATTGTAAATGAGATGGGAGCAGAGAAGTGATGTGAGCTGGCTTATGTTTTAGAAGCACCTCTGTAGGAGCTGTGTTGAGAATGGATTGTAGGAGGGCAAAGGCAGTTAGGAAGCCATTTAAAAGTGAACAATTCAGTGGCATTGAGCACACAGTGAGGTGTAACCACCACCTCTATCTAGTTCCCAAACATTTCCATTACTTCAAAAGGAAACCCTGCACCCATTAGCAGTCACTTCCCATTTCCACCCAACCCCCAGCCATCAGGCATGTCACTTCTTCTTACTTTGAATCAATTTGCTCATCAGAAAATTGGGGCTCATGCTTCATCAGGTTGTTGGGAGAAACAAGGCAGGTAATGTGTGTAAATTGTCCAGCACTATTCACATAAGTACCTAACAAAGGCCGGATCCTTCCTTCACTCTCTCTTCAGTCTTGTCTCTCTGGTGTCCGAGATGTCACATTCCACAGCACTCAAAAGAGAAAAGGCTTTGTAAATTCTTTCTTTCGAAAAGTAAAAATATATCTTCCCCCTTTGAAAGGTGGAGCAAGAATAACTGATATACATACAATTAGCAAAAATCAATCTTAAATTTCTGCTTTTATTTTAAAACTTTTTATTTTGGAATTATGTTAGATTTATAGAAAAGTTGTAAAGATCGCACAGAGTTCCTATATACCTTCACCTAGTTTCCTGTATTGTTAACACTTTACATATTATGGCACATTTGTAAAACTAAGAAATTAACATTGGCACATTCCTATTAAAAAAAACTACAGACTTTATCTGGATTTCACCAGTTGTTCCACTAATATCCTTTTCCTGTTCTGGGATCCGATCCAGGATTCCCACATTGCAAGGAGTTGTCATGTCTTCTTAGTTTCCTCTGTGACAGTTTCTGTCTGATCTTGCTTTTCATGACCTTGAGGGTTTTGAGGAGTACTGGTCAGGTATTTTGTAGACTGTCTCTCAATTTGGGTTTATGTGGTGTAATGATTAGACTGGGGTTACGGGTTTGGGACCACCGTAGAGGTGAAGTGGCCTTCTCATCACATCAGGTAGCACACGGTATGCACAGAGCTTATCCCTGGGGACGTTAGCCTGGAGCTCTTGGGTAATGGGTGTCTGCCAGGTTTCTCCACTGAAAGCTGTTCTTTTTCCCTTTCTATACTCGGCTCTTTGGAAGTGAGTCACTAGGTTAGCCCCTACTCAATGGGGGAGGGAGAGTAAGGTCCACCTCCTAGAGGAGCCAGGATCTATAGACCTTATTTAGAATTCTTCTGTAAGGAAGACTTGTCTCTTCTCCCCATTTCTTCTTCTGCCCCTTTATCAGTATGGACTCGTGTGTATTTCTTTTATACTTTGCATCACAATCCAATTCTATGTTATAGATTTTGTTGCTCAAATTGTTCCAGTTTGGCTACTGGAAGTTCTTTTTTTTTTTGAGGAAGATTAGCCCTGAGCTAACTGCTGCCAATCCTCCTCTTTTTGTTGAGGAAGACTGGCCCTGAGCTAACATGCGTGCCCATCTTCCTCTACTTTATATGTGGGACACCTGCCACAGCATGGCTTGCCAAGCGGTGCCATGTCGCACCCGGGATCCGAACTGGCGAACCCCGGGCCGGTGAAGGGGAACATGCGCACTTAACCGCTGCGCCAGTGGGCCGGCCCCTACTGGGAGTTCTTTCAGATTCATTCCCATGTCCCTTTGACATGCCCCAATCCTTTTTTTTTCCCTTCAGTACATTAGCTTTTGATGTAAAATTTGGTTTTCTTCCCCACCTATCTACTGAAATTGCTTTAAGGTCTTTATATTACAATGGTTTCTAGATTGTCAGGCCAAAGTCTACTTTTCTCTTCTTAGTTTACCAGACCTTTCTGTGACAATGCTATTAATCTCTTTCCTTCAAATTCCACTTCATTTTCTAAAAATTAACTATGGAATTTTCAAACATAAACAAATCTAGAGAAAAGAGCATAAAGAATCGCCATGTTTCCATGACCCAGCTTCAAGAATTCTCAACATTTTGCTGATCTTGTTTTAACTGTCACCTCTCCCATGCTCTGCCACTGGAATACTTTAAAAGAAATCCCAGACATCACGAGTTCAACAGGAAAGAATTCACTGTCATTAACAGATAAGAGCTTTTTAAAAAAATATAACCACTAAACAATTATTACACCTAACAAAATTAATAATTCTTTAATATCCTCTAACACTTGTTCCATATTCAAATTCCCCCCAAATTTTAATAATTAATTTGCTCAAATTAGGATGCATACAAAGTTTACACATCACGTCTCATAACGGTCCCTCCTCACTGCCATCTCCCCTTCTCCAACACACACCTTTTAAAAGTCCATTTGTTGAAGAAACTGAGTTCTTCTATCCTATCAAATTTCCCACATTCTGGATTTGGCTGATTGTATTTTTTTCTTTTTGAGGAAGATTAGCCCTGAGCTAACATCTGCTGCCAGTCCTCCTCTTTTTGCTGAGGAAGACTGGCCCTGAGCTAACATCCATGCTCATCTTCCTCTACTTTCTATGTGGGATGCCTACCACAGCGTGGCTTGCCAAGTGGTGCCATGTCCGCACCCGGGATCCGAACTGGCGAACCCCGGCCGCCAAAGCGGAACGTGCGCACTTAGCCGCTGCACCATCAGGCCGGCCCCTAGCTGATTGTATTTTCACAGTCTTTTAACACGTTAGTCTATTTCTTAAACTTCCTGTAAATTGGTAATTAAATGTAGAGTCTTGATTAGATTCTGTTTTGGTGTACATATATATTTGCAAAAATATTTGCAATATATTTAAGATATACATATATCTCAATACATATCTATACCTATTAATATATATATTTGGAAAAATACTTCATTGGTGGTGAAGTCAACTTCCTAATGCATCACAGTGGAAGCCATATTGTCTGGCTGTCCACTTATGATTTTCCCTCTTAAGACACCTCTAGCTCCTGGTTTTCCTCCTCTCTGTCTTTGCCATTTCTTCTCAGTTCCCTTCAGACTCCTCTTTACCTGTGTTTTACAGTCATTGTTCTTTAGGGCCCCACTGTCATTAGTCCATTCCTCCCAGCCTATACACGGTCCCCCTTTCCATTTTCCTAAGGCTGAGGACTCAGAAGTCTGTATTTTTGATGCAGACCCTCTCCGCTGAGTTCCAAACTCAAGCATCCAGTGACTGACAGGATGTCACTGGATGTCCTGTGAGCTCTTCAAACTCACTGTGTCCCAAACGGAATTAATTAAGCTTCTTCCCAAACCTGTTTCTCATTGTTTTCTTTACCTTAATGACTAGAACCACCATCCAAGAGAGAAACCCGAGCCGTCCTAGACTTTTCCTCACCTGCTCCAGATCGCCAAGCCACGGAGTGTCTATTTCCTCAATATCTCGTGTGTTCCCTCTTCTTCTTGCCGCTATAGCCTCAGTTCTAAAATTCAGACAGAGTGTAAATGCATAATCCAGAGTCATACATTCTCAAGCAGAGCTAGGACTAGAACCTAACCCCATGCTCCAGCATGGAATACACTGGAGTCTCACTGAGGGCGTAAACAGCTCCGGATTCTTTGCTGTGCTCTGGAGACACTGTGCTTTACAGATATTGTGAATATGGTGTAGATGCCGAGTTGAGCAGGGCGAAGCAGCTAAAAGCGGGGAGTTTAGGAGTTTAGACATCGTTGTACTTTTGAAAAGTAAAACAGCTATTATAGAACTTGTCCCAATGGGCTGGGGCAGCAGCCTGTCATCAAAGACAGTTGTGCAGTAAAATGGAAGAAAATTGTAAGTGGGATAAGTAAAGACCATAAATATCCTCAATTCCGTTCAGGTCAGGTTTTGTCCAAATCTTTACAGTCAAGTGGGATTTGGCTGCCAAACAAATTACTTTTAAAAAACAAACACAACACAACTTCCAGTTTCCAGAGCTTTGGGGATTTCAGAAAAGTGGTGAAGGAATATTATCCCCATTTTGCAGATGAGGAAACTGAAGCACAGAGAAATTGACCAACTTCAAGTTCACTTTCAGTGATTGCTAAAGAAATTAGCTTTTCTCTTATAAAGAAACTAAACATTAGAGAGACATAAAAGTCCCTTTTGAACGGCACTCTAATGCTCTCCCTGCTCAGAACTAACTTCATTATTCTGAAGCTGGTGTGTGTGAATTATTTCCATGCAAGTTTCTTGATTTTAGTACATATATATGCATCCATAGTATGTAGTTTTTGAGAACAAAGAATGATCTGACTCCAAATGTCACTAGTGCTGAGGCTGAGAAGCCCTGCCCTCATCTCTCTCCCAGGCTCTCGTGCCTCCCACACGGGCCTCTGGGAGTGCACACATTGCAATAATTATCACCGCACACCTGTCTGCCCCGCTCCTAGAGAGCAAGTTCCCCGAGGAGGGAGACCATGGTTTAGTTAACTGGAATGGAAAGGACTCAAATATTTGCTGAACAAATGGACAAGTCATGGGTTCCTCCTATCACAAATTATCCAGGAGACACCTGGAGAGGACAGGTGGGAACAAGGTGTCAAGAAGCCAACACATTCAGAGTTGACAGGGAAACCATTCTCCATGTTTGGAAGGAGTTCTATCTTCAGGACTTCCACTGGCACTCTTTCACAATTTTTAAAGACAGGGAAGTAATAAGTACCAACATAATGTTATTGAGTATTTACGTGTGGCCAGCACTGTGTGTTTTACAGGCACTCACTCAATGCGTTCCTCACGAAGACCCCATGAGGAGGAATCATTAAGACCTGCTTCAGGAGCCAGGAACAGAAGCACCGAGAGGTGAAAAGGACTCGCCTGTGGTCACAAAGCCAGCAGGGGTGGGACAGGCATGCTGGTTTCTTTGGGGGAAGGGATGAGAGTCCTTTGTAAAGAGAAACATTTCTCTCTCAAAGAGCTAAGAACCTGCTGCAATGACAGGCTTTGGTTTGTATTTGTCTGAGTCACATTTATTTTCTATTTAGGCGCATGGGCTTAAAATTAAAAAAATACTAAAGATTTGAAATTTTAGTTATGTGTCACCTCAGGGGAAGTTAATTCTGATTTTTGTCTGTAATACCCAGGCACAAACTGCAACTTGAGTCATAAAACGAGCGCTTGGAAAAATAAGCACCTGGGGCTGGTGAAAAGAATGCATTTGTCTCAGGGCACGGGCTGAAACACAGACCAAAGTGTTCTTAGGGAGAAACATGTCAATACGAAATCTTTTCACCAACCTTTGATGGATGTGCTAATCTTCTCAGGTCAACATGGGCTCACCCTGGCAACGCACTGTAATAACTTATTTAAAAGGCAGCTGGCTTTTATAATGGACTGTTCCATCAATTTTTAGATTTTCATTCTCAGAAATGTTTTCTCTTATCAAAACAAGATTTGATATACATAGTAAGAGCTCAATTATACTTTTTCTACAACAGAGGAGGCTGCAGAGGTGAGCAGGTCTGGGAATTCTTGTTCTTTGCTCTCAATTCTGTATGACATTCAAGCTCTGTAGAGATAAGGAGATAATAAGAATGTCAGACAGGTATTTTCATTCCACTAGAGGAGGGGTGGGCAGACTATCACATGAGGCCCAAATCTGGCTCACAGCCTATTTTTATAGTTTGATTGGAACACAGCCACATCCCCGTTTACTTACTGCCTACGGCTGCTTTCACGCTGCAAGGGCAGAATTGAGTAGTCCCGACACAGACCGTGTGGCCTGCAAACCGGAAAATCCGAACTCTGGCCCATTAGAGAACATGCATGTGGCCTCAGCCCTGGAGAAAGGTAGTGTGGGTCTCGCTGCATGCTTGCATCATTTTCAGTGGGGGCTAAAGGAGGGCGAGTAGGGCAGGCCAGCTGGCTCACATAAGGCATTTGCCTAGCTCGGGTTGGGTAGAGAAGAAAACAGAAAAAGGCAAAAAACCAGCCAGTATCTCTAAGTGAGAACTTTAATGAATGAACACTATTCTTGACATCAAAACCCAGTACGATTTATATGAAATTATAAAGATGTCAAAAGACAATCTCTCAGGTTCGAACAGTACACGTCCTGCCAACTTCAAAGTGGCTGACATATCACCTCTCCCCCCACCACGAGGGGCCCACTGGGACTTTGGTGAACATGCTCATTTCTCTTTCCTGGGAAAATGCACAGGAGAGATGAAGAGAGTGAATCCGGAGGCAGGGGGTGATGGCTGGGGACCCAGTGCCCCGGGCTCAGAACTTCAGCGGAATGACAGGCCAGTATTTGGGCTGCTTCCTGTCACAGTGCTTGTCAAAGCTCAGCTGCACCGCCGCCTCCATGGCCTGGATCTTGGCGGCGCTGTCCCCATACAGCCGCTTCATCTCTGCCTGGCGCCGCTCGCCGGGCCTCTCGGCCGGGGGCTCCGCGGACCGGCGCGGGTTGTAGCACAGGTCGTGGTCGGCGTTCACGTAATCGGCCAGGCGCGCTGCCTCCAGCTGCTGCTGCCGCCCTGCGAGGGAGCCGAGGGGCAGGAGGGGAATGGTGAACTGGGGATGCGGCTGCTGCCCGCCATTCAGCAGGCAGCCCCCTGACTTCCCTCCGCTTTCTCTCCCCAACTGTGAAGTGTGGCCCCGCTGTGCCAGCTGAGATGTTCACTAGATTCTGCGGCACGACCTGCATATTATCATTATCTCCTTAGTGAGCGCACCGTTCACTTATCAGGGGGTTATACACTAGAGAAATGGCAAAAAACCACAAGGAAATGTCACCCCAAACTATCAAACCTCTGCCACGAGCCCTAAAAGTACAGAAGATGAAACCACCTGGGTTCCTCTCTTCTCTTTCACCTGCTCGGCCGCCCAGGCCTGCCGGGCTAGGAACGCTGGTGGTGCTCACTTGGTTTTAAACTCTGTGCCAGGCCAGCAGAGAAATGAAACGCTTCCTGCAAAGCCCAAGGTTGCAAGTAGTAGTACTTCCCATCCGAAATGAGGTGATGGGGGAAAACCATCAGCCCTTAGGAAGAGGTATTGATTTGAGGGCATCTGGCAAAGAGCAAGTGCTAGGCACTACAGAACTGCGGCGAGGGGCCACGAGCCTCTCACACCCCAAGCACAAATCAGACCAGGCACCGGGGGGTGAAATAATTCAGTACTGCTGAAGGTAAAAGGGCCCAGAAAAGGCAATTCTGTGAAGGGAAGGAAGAGCTCCGACTTTAACCTTCCTGCTATATTAACAAGTCCACACCAGCGTGCAGAGTTCCGCCTTGACGGGATCGGACTGTCCGCTTCACTTCACAGGTGAGCTTAGGCTAAATTCCAAGCGATATCTGCTCTTAATCCTACTAATTTAAACGGATTCTTGTAAAGCGAGAAATATTTATTCAATTTATTCTCCCCTCTATATGTTTTACTCTAACAAGTCCTAATATCTTAACTTTAATTCGCATGTAAATAGAAACAACACAAAAATCAACACACCAATGCTGCATAAGGTAAAATTTAGCCAACTGACATAGATTTTTGTAAGCTACTCTAAATGGATAGTAGAATGCGCACATCTGTAGCTACTATTGCTACCAAGAGGAATGCTACCAACTAAGGAGTCAAGATGGTTGTAGGGGAATAAAACAGTGATATAAATCATTCTTTCCTTGTTAAAAAAAAAAGTAGCAGAATGAAAGCTTAGTATGGAAGGGAACACCAAAGTGAGTGAATCAAGTGTGAACAGGAAGATATTTATGTGGCTCTGCAGTCCCTCATAAATCCTGTTCTTTATAACTCACGCCTTGGACCCGGAGGGAGGAAGTTTTATAAACCTGGAAACATTATGAACAATGTATACGGCCGTTTCTGTCTTAGCACATCTGCAGGCTATTTTGACATAAGGAAGTAATAAACGGATATGCCAAATGACTGTCACACACAATAAATGCAATCTGTTACTTTATCCATGGAAAAGAGAAATAATTGACTTACTATGAAATGCAGAACTAAACCAAAATATTGGCCTTTACTATGCAAACGAATGAGAGGTCAACAGCATTTGTTTCTCATTTTTGTTCTTTTTGCCAAGTTTGAAACATCAGGATATAAACTGTTCAGTTCTCATAGGTGTTTAAATTCTATGCCCCTCGCTCCCCTCAAGACTACTCTTCTGAAGGCTTGGCATTTCCACACAAGCCAGGGACAACAGTTGCCCTCTGCCACCCAGGAGAGCCTTGGACATGTTATCAGTCCTTGGGCTCTGGTTTCTTCATCGGCTCGGAGGAAACAAGCTGACGTGAGGGGCTGATGGGGCCTCAGAGCCTCTACATCTAGAGGACAGAAGGTCCCAGACCACAGTCCTTTTACTCTCAAATTTGTCCCAAGACTATAATTAGCCTTACCAACAGACTTAATGACCCAACAGATGTTGAACTTCCTGTCTAAATCTGAGTCTCTGAGTTTGGAAGTTTTAATAAACACCGGAGTCTTTGCTGTCTTAGTAAGTGTTGCTCTCTGCCGTTAGGATATGTGAATATAACCTTTTTTACTTGTGCATCTTTATTTTTCCTGTCCTTATAATTTAACGTGGTTATAATTATGCTTCTAATTGACGGATAGTAATTAGACTTTGGGTGGTGAACATGATGTAGTCTTCAGAGAAATGGAAATATAATGATGTACATCTGAAATGTATATAACGCTATAAGCCTATGTTACCTCAAAAAAAAATTCTGCTACCCTTCTGATAAAAGCTATCTTACAGGTATTAAATTGGTCTAACAATTCTATGTCAAGAGACATTTTCTCTTACTGTTGACATCTGTGGATGAAACACTACGTTAATACAAAGCAAGCCCAGCCGGCAGTCAATGAAGCCCGTGCAATTTTCCAAGTTGGCACGCAGCATGTGCTCAGGGGTTACCATCACAGGGTTTTAGTTAATAAAGTTCATACACTGTAACAGTAAAAGAATAAGACACACAGCCCTCTGCTCTCAATTCTCGACTCAGCCTCCTTCCCATCCAGGCTTTTTCATGAAAATTTAAGGCCCAACCTTTGTCCCCTCCCTGCCTTGCAAGATGTTTGGAGGTTTCCTGGTTTTCTGCATAGTGGGCAGCTGCCCTAAAACACAGTAAGGGGTGGGAAGCCTGTCTCCCACAATGACAGACTGGCTAGAGCCAGGACCCCTCTGTGGGAGTCATCTATGGCGGGGGCACTGTCACCTGTACTCACTCCTAACCCCAGCCCCGGGAGGACTGACGCAAAGCAGGTGCTCAGGAAATGACTGTGCAGAGAAAGCTCGGACAAAGGCCATACATTATTTTTTGTAAAGAATTGTTTCTTCCAAATGCTTTTAAAGAAAAATGATGGTAACTCAGGGATAGAGAAACAGATGCTCAGATCTCAAAAGGTGCTGGGCAGAGCTCCGTTCCAGCAGGTTCCTCAGAGCCTCTGCGGTGAAGAGGCTGGGCAGGGAAGAAGGAGGGGAGGGGCACCAATGGGTTGGGGTCTGACCTTGTTCCCTTACATTTGAATCACTTTGCCTCTACTTACACAATGAGAAAAAAAAGATGTTCTAAGGCTAGACTACAAATTTGAAAGCCAGTCAGCTTAAAACCAAACACCCTCAGACTGGCTGGGCACTGGAGGCTAAGCTAGCATCTGAAAGTACTTAGTTTATACTGACTTAGGGACCATGCAAACCTTAGAATGGAATACACTCATTTGAAAGCAACCACTTATTCTATTTTCTATTTATTGCTTCCTTCCTCCCAATGAAAGAAAGGATTCTCAATCACTGGCAGTTTTTCATCCTGTCAAAACAAGATGAGGGCTGAGCCAACCAGATGGAGAGTCATCTGACTGAAGTCGAGAAGTAGAACATGACCCTTCAGACGTAACTGAACAGGAGCCCTGTCATGGGGAGGCTGGTCATTTTTACTGAAAACAACAGTGGGACTCAATATTACCACGGACTTTTTTCTTGTAGGATATTTGGTCATGGGAATTTGTTTTCATGCACATCAGAATATCTTTATAGATTTCAGCTTTACAATAGGGTTGTGGCAGGTTGAATAGTGTCCTCCCAAAATTCACATCTACCTGGAACCTCAGAATGTGCCCTTATTTGGAAAGAGGCTTTTTACAGATGTAACTAAGGGAAAGATTAAGATGAGATCATACTGGATTAGGGTGGACCCTAAATCCAATGAGTGTCCTAATGTGAGACAGAAAAAGCCGCTTAAAGACACAGGGGAGAACATGGGAACATGGAGGCGGGGACTGGAGCTGTGTAGCCACAAGCCAAGGAATGCCAGGAGCCCCCAGAAGCTGGAAGAAACAGGCCCTAGAGCCTTTGGAGGGAGTGTGGTCCTGCCAACAGCTTGATTTTGGACTTCTGGCCCCCAGAACTGTGAGAGGATAAATTTCCGTTGTTTTAAGCCAGTTTGTGGCAATTTCTTTCTTTTTTAAAAAATATATATACAAACATATATATTTTAAGGAAGATTAGCCCTGAGTTAACATCTGCTGCCAATCCTCCTCTTTTTGCTGAGGAAGACTGGCCCTAAGCTAACATCCATGCCCATCTTCCTCTACTTTCTATGTGGGACGCCTGCCACAGCAAGGCTTGCCAAGCTGTGCCATGTTGGCGCCCAGGATGCAAACCGATGAACCCCAGGCCCCCAAAGCAGAGTGCGCGCACTTAACGCTGCGCCACTGGGCCGGCCCCTGTGGTAATTTCTTACAGCAGTCCTAAAACTAATGTAAGGGTTATTATGCATATACGGTTAAAACAAGAAAAACGGTATTATACTAAGGAGAAACTTTACCGGATTCCATCTAAGTTCAGGATACATAACCTTGATATTTTTCACCTCAGTCTACACATTTACAAGATGCTACCAATGCAGACTTAACGTATATCTAGGAAAAACTAAATCCTGGGAAGTGACTTAGACTTTAGAGAACCTGACATAGCAGGAAGACATTCATTCAGTATTCCACAAACAACTAGCCCAAAGGCAGAACATTTTGGAGGACAAAGCACTAAGACAAATGAGTGTTAAAGAATGCTATTTTCCCTCATTTTTCTAGGATTAGCATGTCTTTCTGATTATATTCTCTGCTGTGTTGCCAGAATTAATGATCTTAACACAACCGAGCGAAAGCACAGACTTGACTGATATCACAAATGCTGCATTTCTGGTTTGTCACCAACACACCCAGAACACAGGTGCCGGCCAGCAGACCTGGAGCCATTTCTGCTGGGTCTTCTATCCTCACTCCTTGCTCCACGACAAATATAATCCTGAAGTCAGTGGACAATGACCATTTTTGCTTTTAGAATAAAGTGCATTTCCACCCCTCCCTTCCACTTTTCTCCAGCCTTCTGCACGTGTCTTCTCACTGGCTTGATGTACTTCCGAACACCTGAGCTAGACGAAACAAACACACATGACGGAACTGTGCTCCATCAGTATGACTCCACATTTTAATGTCATTGACTAAACCGAAATGGCTCACTAAATACTGGGCCATAAGCTTTACTCTATCTTCTAGGTTTTCCACAGAGGGTGGACAGAGGGCGAAACAGATGGGGTTCCAGCCTACTGACTGAAGGCTCACTATGAAAACTAGCGTCTCAAACCTTCCTACTCCAGCGGACACAGCACAATGGAGCAGATGTCTCCCATCAAACGTATAAAAACACACCTGGGCCCTGTGGCAAGAAGAGCACTTTTTAAGTGAGGAATGGACTTAACCCCTTTCTTTCTCTCTCCTTCCCAATCGACCCATCCCTCAAAGCCTAGAGTACACTCCATTTCTCCATGACCACCCCGTGGGCTCTTCCTCTGACTGCCAGTTCACTGGCTCTACCTCTCATTTGCAAAAGTACCCATGGACCACACCATTGAAAGCTCTTCTAGATAACATTTTAAGTTTGATTTTCTCTCCTCTTCCAACTGGGTTTAAGCTTTTTGTGAATATGTCCCTGTTTTGACCCAACAGATACCCCCCAAACACAGGTGATAATTTTCTGATTGGGTCAAGCCTGAGACAACAGTGGCAGTGTTTGTTTCGGAGGGCCTTCTTCTCTTTTGGGAATGATAACTTTCACTCATTTTCCCTCTAAGTATTAGGACTATAACCTTGCAGTCTCAACTGATGGTTATTTATGACTAAAAAATACTTTTCTTAACCTAACAATAAACATTTTTCCTAAGAAATAATTGAAAACACAGCTGACCTTTAAAACTTCACAACCGCCTACTTTCCCATAAGCAATGTTACCACTGAACTTTTAAATAACGGAAATACCTCATTAGGAAATGATGACATATAACATAATCAAAAGCATGCCTGTTCCCACTGCACAAAAGGAGTTCTTTATTTATCCTACTTAACTTTTTTTGTTTTTATCATTGAAATATGTTAAATTCAAGATTATCTGGAAGAGCAGTGATCACAAGAACATGCTGTTCAGTCTGAAGGATTTTATCCTAAGAAAATATTAAATAAGACACAGATGATGATGAATTGTGTAACATATATGTTCCTGCGGAAGTGAATGATACTGAAAAATCTTTTAAGTTCAGCTACCTTTTCCCTTGCTCGTAGTATTTTATAAAGTTCTGTGTTCTCTAAACAATTCATATTCAAAGCTGAATTTTCCCTTAATGAATAAGTAGCTTCTAGTGGTTCAAAGAGCAAAAGAAAACAACTTTAAGGAAGTATTCACGCTGTTCAGGTCCCTTATCACTGCTACAACATTTCCCAACTGTGTATGTAACTAAACCTCCATGAACATTCCTAGTGAAGGTAATGGATTGGAAAACACATGGGCATTCGAATTACTTACATCTGAATTCCATCATTCATTACTGCTCGAAGGAACACGTATTCGTCCTATACACCACCAAGCGTGCTGGTGAAAAAAATAACACTGGCACACCACTGCTTGCTATTTTTGGTGGTGCAGGATCAGGCCCCAGCAGCTTCTTCTAGTAAAGATCAAGACTGTGGCGGGAAGATTAGACTCTGACACCACAGCCTGTTCTCGCCCTCGCCAGACAACTCTCCCATCTCCTAGGGACCTGATAATGCTTTCAGGACAGACTGCAGGACACAAAAGCATCGCAGAGGCCCTATGCCAAGTCGTTTTCAATGATGCTACAATGACACATTCTAAAACCACAAAGAAGCAGGAGCTCGATGTGTTTAACGCTGTTGTCTGTAATATGGAGAGGGCTCATTTTTCCATGCATTTTACTATATTAAGTTATATCAAGCAAGAATGTCCTTGAAACAGAACTAAAAGTTGTGTTAATGACTACTTCGACAAAAGTGTGCTAACAACTAAACTTGACAGACAGCAGCACTTTATGTTTTAAATATTCTAAGTCAATTTAAGAGTTTGAAAAGTGCAGAGCAGGCATACATGACTTTTTTTGAAGCCATAGAAAATCTTTATTAAAAATATGCAGAATCTCAATCAAGCACTAATGAAGACAAACAGTATCAGAGCAAAACCAGTTTATGGTTAATAATCCACATCAAAGGATGAGTTATTAGCAACTAACCATAACTAACATTTCTTGGGCACTGACTTTGTACCAAGCACTGGTCTATAACTTTCCTCTTATCACCTTATTTAATCTTCACAATTACCACTCCATTAACTAGGATCCCCATTTCACAGGTGAGGAGACTGAGGCACAGAACAGGGCAGGTGGCCCACAAGGGGCTAAGAACCTCCAGCTAGTAGGTGGTGGAGCTAGGCTAGAACCCTGTCATTTGAGTGGTTCTGCCACAGCTGTCTCTGGATAATGTTACTAATGATAATGCAAATTTTGGGGAGTAAGGTTAAAGATGTAGATTGTAATAGTTTTCATAAAATTTCCTTTTTTCTTGGTTTTCTATCTAGATCATGGTTAAACAAATACGCTCCACATTTTCTTCACAGTAATCGCAAGACCTATGTGGTTCACTTTATGTCCCACTCATTGACTGCATTTGGGAACAAAGAAAATTCTCGCAGGATGATTTTATTAGTCTCCTAGGGCTGCCATAACAAAGCACCACAAACTGGGGGGCTTAGAACCTCAGAAATGTATTGTCTCCCAGTCTGGAGGCGGGAAGCCTGAGATGAGGGTGTCAGCAGGGCCGTGCCCTCTCTGAATGCCCTGGGGAAGGGTCTGTTCCAGGCCGCTCTCCTAGCTTCTGGTACTTCCTTGGCTTGTGGCAGCAGAACTCCAGTCTTCACATGGCGTTCTCCCTGGGTGCATGCCTCTCTCTGTGTTCGAATTTTTCCCCTTTCATAGGGACACCAGTCATATTGGACTAGGACCCACCCTCATACCTCATTTAACTTGATTACCTCTATAAAGACCCTATCTCCAAATAAGGTCCCATCCTGAGGTCTGGGGGAGTTAGGACTCCAACAAATGTTTTCTTTTAGGGGACACAATTCAACCCATTACCAGCGATGATAATAGTGCAATTTGAAGCCTTGAAGTAAACTAAGCAGATTTAGGAATAATATCCAACAAAATATGAAGTTCATCAAGTTTATAAAGCAGTCAAAGCCTAACTCACTTTCTAAAATGTCCCACAGAACCATGGCAAGTTTAGCACTTTGTGGGATATTTGAAAACCTTTGATTTAAGGCTCATAATTAATATGGAAATCCTTCCTTCCTTCCTTCATTCAAAATAACATCAAATGCCAGGCACAACTTTGCAGGTAATTTTCCTGACTTTTTTTTTTTTTTTTTTACCTACCTAGAATTCTACCTGACAAAGGTAAGAGGGAGGAACTGGGATGGTTCTTAACCATATCTGTAACTGAACTGCTTATATTGGAAGGGCACATTTCATTATTTTATTTTCAACCAAACTGCTTCTTTGATTGGAAGGACCCATTTCATTATTTTATTTTCATTTCATTCAGATCTATTTTGTATTGAATAACTATATCAGATTTATTTTAAATTAGCAGATAGTTCAAAATATCCTTTTAGATGACTGGGATGTGCTCCCATCCTTAATTACAAGTTCTATCATAAAAGCATCCATCTCCGGTGGGAAAAACATGTTATTCTACCTTCTGGTGAGGATGACAGAAATCAGCCTTATCTCCATCATATTTTCTTTTTCAAAAGCTTAACGGCATTCTAACCAAATGCAGACATGCTTCAATGCCTACTCTCCCTCATTCGTTGTATACTTTTAAGTGAGACTAATGATTATTTTATACGTATTTTGAAAAAAGGTAAAATTTCTGGAGATGAGGAAAGAAATGTATTCTATGTGTAATAGAAAGTATTGTTTTAAAAATACTTGTTTGGATATACTTTTGAATACGCATCAAAGTCGTCAACAGTTTAATCAAAAGAAAGAAGGTAAAAACCACCAATCTGAATGAGGAGTTTAGTGAAGAATCACAGGAAAAGACACTCAAGGGCATGAGACTTTATACAAAGCCCATGGCTCAGTTCCTGGCACCCAGAGGGAATTGATAAATGCGAGCCCATCATTAGGAAAATACAGATCATTCAGGATGGAAACGAAACTCGCCCATTCCCAGGAGTCTATGTTTCTGTTTATTAGAAAATTCTAGGTAAAATATCATATAATTAGAGCTCAATAAAAACAGCATGGAGACTGGATACTGGTTGTAAGAAGGAGAAAGGCATATCTGTTAGAGACTCTGACAGTGTAAAGGGGCTGGTGAATCTTAATAGCAAGGAGAGCACACAAAGCAGTTCTAGTTCTTCATAGCAAGTTAGTAAGACAGTACAAGAAGAAAACTGCTTTCCCACTGCAGACAGAAGACCATTCTCACAATTCTCTACGTCCGGGGACAGAGTTTCAATGCGGGATCAAACTGGAAAGGTTTGAATACCAGGCATTTTGTTATTCTGTTTAGGTTCGCCGGGCTCTCTACTCAGAAGAGAGCTTGATATTCACGATCTGGTAGCTCTAGAGCGCCGTGCAGTCTCCGAGCTGTGGACCGGTGAGCTGGCAGCAGGATTTTAGGAACCTAGCAGTCTTAGGGACAAAACCTAATCCCTGAGTTTGTGCTAGAGGAACAAGCACAGGAATTGGAGTCAGACAGACTTTGGTTTGAACCCTAAGAGGAAATTACTAGTTGTGTACCACGGAACCAGTCAATTCACTTTCTGAAGGCTCACTTTCCACATCTGTAAAATGGATTTAATACCTCGAGGGACTGCTGTGTAGATTAGGGAACTCATGCACGCATGCACACACCCCATCTGGTGGTGTCTAACCTTCAGTAAATGGCAGAGGCAGTATTAGGATAAGCTTTGTTCTAGAACTAAAAATAAGTCCTGTATTAAAACTACTCTGGAAACCAATATAATTGAGGTGCAATATCACCATACCTTTTCCAGTCTTACGATTGGATCTGGAACATTGCTGAGGAGTTCTAAAACAATGTTAGAGATTAGGGAAGAAAACAACGTGGAAGGCGGGGCAAGGAAAGGAAGCACGCAGAGACAGAGGCCCAAACTTACGGCGCTCTTCCCTGTGCCTCTCGGTCTCTGCGAAGTACTGGCGGAGCTCCTCCGTGATCTCCATGTTGCTCACGTCGCATTCCACACCCCCATCTGACTCGGTCTCCACCTCCTCCTCTGCGGACCAAGTTTGGTCTTCTCTTGTGCTGTCATGCGGATGCTGCCCAGACCTTCTAGAATGTGAATAATTGCATCCGGAGCCCTGGGATGCTGAATGATGGTCATAGAAGGACTGAGGAGATCCACCCTCGTTAGCATGAGAGCTTTGGGAAAGAGCTGCGGGAGGGAAGTACCATGGGGAACTGAAATAAGATTCTACGGCTTTCCTATAGGCGTTCTGGTGGCTGTGCATCCAAGCCATCGCTTGCTGATAATGTTGCCAGTATCTTGCATATACTGGATGAGCAGACCAAGGCTCAGCAGCTTTCGATGATACTGCCTACAAAACAAAGGGAGGGGTAGGCTAGATACCACACAGTTCATTCTCAAGAGAAACCCTCAAACATCTAATCAACTAACCAACATGTAGCGACTGAGTATCCACTAAATACCTACTTGACATTTGGATGCTACTGGGCCAAAAAGGATAAAGGACAGGTCCCTGCCCTCAATGGACACCAAGTGTATGCATGCTTGCTATGAAGTATGTATACATGAAGCATGCACAGGACAATTAGTTTAAGATTATGGCCCTTATAAAGTGGGAACAGAGGCTAATAATGATCATTTTTAGATAAGATGCTGTTGGAGGAGGTCATAGAGAGGACGTGACCACCAGCTGACCCAAGAACTGGACCTGGGCAATCGGAGGCTCCTCACCCCCTCCCCTGTGCATGGAATGTACGCTCTTCCCACCATTCCCACAGTGGGAACCGTTTTCAAGGACACAGCCTTGAGAGAGCAATGTGTGGTTGAGACCATCTGGACGGTATGGCCTCTATATAAACTGTTAAGATTTGGCAAGGAGGTGTGGAGGTTTACTTGTCCTGCGGCAGCCCAAGATGAGCCTCCTAAGTATGTTCCCATGCTTAATAACCTGCCACCTACCAGTCTGGAGTGGCCTGCCTCTTTCTTCGGTTTCTCCCTGCCCTCTGTGTACAAGGGCCAGTTTGCAAACTAACAGATGCAGGGAGAGATAAGGAACTGATGTCTATCAACCTTGGCCCTCTCTATCCACTGTAATTGACTAGTTCCAAGTTAGAAACAGCCTGCCAAGAACCACATGGACTAATGAGCAGGATGTTCCCTGGTCCCTCCCCCTCTGCACCCTAAACACCTGCTGGCTTGGCCCACTCGTCAGTGCCTGCGACAAAGGATGGCTAGCAACACACTCAGTGGTGCTTTTACTTTTAGGTTTCTGATGTATTTCTTCGGTCTCCTCCATCCTGGAATGAGAACACCAAAACTGTAAACACTAAAATTTACCTTTCTCTCTTATGAGTTTTAAAAAAAACTTACCTTTGCCGCCATCTCTGACTGTGGAAGTCCAAATGGGCACTGCCACTAGGAAAGAACAACCACAGCGCAAACACCTGATCAGTACAGGTGGGTGAGAGGCATGGCGATTTCGCGGTTTGCAAAGCAGCTCCTCAGAGCTTGCTTCTTCCCAGTACCGTGCCTGATCGCCAGACAACATCCTACCACAAGACCCTGGCACCTGGCTTATGACCTTGTGGTCTGAAAAGGAGGGGTCCCCTTAGGTATGATTAAGTGGCGCAAAGGACGCTGCATTTTTCGAGTACTTGTTTCCCTATTGAAAGTAAAGTCTATGAAAAGAACACAGAATCAGAATATATATATAAAAAATATACAGAACACCAACTAAAAATGTACAACCATGACTTTATTTACTAATTCTTAACTCATGCCAATGCCCATTTAAATTAACCCTGGCTGTCCCCGAGGCTTGAACAGAACAGAATACATCTCGCCAACTCACTGGAAACCATTGGTGGGTCTTGCCTCAGGTCTGGGACTTGGAGCAGCCTCTCTAAACAAGACATCTCTCCAGCCTGGGTTGTCCCCTGGGCTTTAAGCCCCCCAAATAGGCCTCGATTTGGTTTTGATCGCCGTTAGCATCTCTCAGCCAGCATGTGGCACCACACTCTCCCTGCCTAACCACTCCATGTCTTTGCAGGAGGAGAAACTATTCCCTGGAGACTCTCCACCAAGCGACCGTGTAGCCTGCCTTTGCCCAGCAGCCTCGCCCTGCCAGGATTTACTCCTCCCCCTCCACCTACCTGTCTGTGAGTTACTGATATGGCAGGAAATATCTAAGGTAAAGTTTATCTGCAGCTGCACCTTTTACAACCTATTTAAAAGAGACTTTTAATTTTTTCCCCTCCAATTCAGGAGTTCAGAGCTACTAAAATGCCAGCCTACACCAGAATGTGCTTTAAAAAAGTTAAACGAAAGTAATATCCTAAAATGCAGGAGAATTTAAGCATCTGTGAGATGAAACCACTAACAACGTGCTGCTGAGCAAACAGCTCCCAGGGTTTTGAAACTTTGGAAATCAGATGCTGAAGAAGTTCTATTTTTTCCTACTTCGCCTAATTATAGAGTAGAATCAAAAAATCTCCAAGCCTTAAGAAATAGACTTGACTTATTTTGTAATCTCTATCAGATGTTTTGCTATGGTTAATGTGGAAAACTGAGATGTTAAATTGACCATATCTTTTAAGATTTAGCCTAAAGAGAACCATTCACTTTCTTTTTAAGAATAATAAGCTTTCGAATGGGGTATTTTCCAAGAGGGTTGCCATGATCTCCTGTAAATTTATCTTATACATAGTCCACACTTCCTGTTCTCTGTCCTAAATTCAGGAATATACACATACGCAGTGAATGTAAACTGGAAAAACTAACAAATGCAGTGAAAATATGTCTAGATTAAATTCATATTACTTTAAAATTGTAATTTAAAGTTTTAAAACATGAACAATTATCTGAAAACCTGGCTAACTGCTATGTGCTTTACACGCTACTAAGAAATATAAAACAGCCAACACCATTAAGGGGCTCAACACCCAGAGGAGTAAAACTCACACAAATGAAATCACGGTGGAAATCAGTACACACTTGAGTGCTAAACGGTCAGATGCAGCCTGTAAGGGGCTAACTCACTCCAGCCACGTTTTATGTTTCTATCACTGAAAACTGAATAGCTTTCTGAGAGCCAGCAGCCCATAATGACATTAAAGTGAACTCCATGTGTGTCTTAATCAAATTTGTTTTAGAGATTAACAAGTAGCATAGGAATTAAATTAGAGAAGTCTAGCAGACGTCGGCATCTCTTGTGGAAATTCAAAGTTTTGAATCCAGACGTCTATGCCTTATAAAATGTACTTAGAACCAGATCAATGTAACTATTAATTATTCCGAGTTGGGAAATCTGACAGCCTCAAGTATTTAACAAACATTGTGACTGAATACTACTGTAGACCTTGGAAAATTCTGGTTTTATTTATAATTGGGAAAATCCAGCCTGGCTTTAAAAGTAGTAGTACCAACAGCCTGAAAATGCACAAGATGGCTTATAAGTAGTTCCACGCTGCAGAGCTGGACGTGTAGGCATGCGCGATAAAGGACACAACTGTTTAAGGGCTGCGAGTGTAATCCATCATGCTCGCCAGGCTGCTCAAATGCCAATGGCTGTGATTAAAAAGGGGGAAGGAGTGCTAATTTGAGAAGTTTACTTATTTATGCCTTTGATTCAACAAATAATTTGATAGAAGAGCTGCCATGTTACATGCCTCAGAGATCATGCAAGGCACACCCTGAGCACGTCTGCAAGAAAGCAGCCAGCACAACGAGCTGAGATGACTGAAAAAAGCCAATTCCAGCGTTTGGACCAGAAGTGCCGAGTCTCTATAAAGGACAGCAACTAATCAGCTAAGGTGCTAGACTCTTTTAAGACCCAGGCTATAAAGGAAAGATGAATTTATATTAATGATGGCATACATGCAACTTTGTCATCGATTTTATTCTGATTATGCTTTCCTCATTGTTTTGGCCACTGGGACACTTACAATCAAATCTGCTGCCATCCTCCAGCAAGTTGAGAGTCCTGGGGCTGTATGTTGAATATGCTCATTTCACCCTTGACTTTCTTTATTTCCCTCCCCAAATTCCAAAACCTATGTATCATATTCTTCTACATTTTAAGTATTTTTAAGATTCTTAAAATCCTACAGATATTCAATTAAAAATCGTTCCTGAGAATGAATGACTAATTAATCTCTCAGAAATCAAATAAGGTACAGAAAAACACATCTAAAGGAAGAGTAGCTTGCACAGAGCCTTCTAATTATTACTAGTTCACTATATCCAGTATCACTCTTGGTATTTTATGCCAGCAATTTTTTTCTGTAAAGGGCCAAATGGTAAATATTATGTCTTGTGGGCCACATAACAGTCTCTGTCACAAATTTTTCATATTTTTCTTCTTTTTTTAAGTTAAAAACCAACCCTTTAAAAATGTAAACATCATTCTTAGCTCCTAGGCAGTACAAAAAACAAGCTATGGGCCATCATTTGCCCACCCCTGTTTTATGTTAACACATTCTTAAGCTGTATAAACTCTGCCCTCCATATCTTGAGCACCCTAATCGTTTCTCACTTTCCACTTGGACATCAGCAGAGGAACTTCGTGATTCTCACGTCTCATAAATTACTGGGCTCAGAATGAGGCTAGTGGAAGCAAGACAACAGTGATTATGACCAACAGTAATCTTGGTGACCAGTTCCTAATATTTGGGACCGAAGAATCTTCTCCATGACTAATAAGGAAATTGGGCCATTTCTTAAAGATCTACATAGACATTTAAAGACTAAATTAAAAAAAAAAAACTCCTATAAAACAGTATCAATCAACAGGGCTTAGAAGGCACATATAGCGTCCTGATTTCTGACAGAGACCCTGCTAGCTGCCAGGTGCTAGACAGTAACCCCACAAGGATGGGAAGAAGGGGAGAGTGCCGAGTGTCTGTTCCCTGGAAGAAGGAACACGTACCCTTCCCTGCTGATGGCATCAGTCAGCTCCCAAGGGAAGGTGAGAACCTCCTCTAAAAATGGGTCCTGTTAACTTTTTAAAGCTGGTTATTCTTTCCAGAGAGTGCTTAAGGACCTAATAAAACTGCCTGGGTGCCTGAAAAGCCCACATGAAAATAATTCCAGACATTATAGCAACACTTCCAGACACCACCACCATCTCAAAGAAAAGAAAGCTTCCAGCCGCAGCAGATTTCGATGCCCTTTCAATGGTCTTTATCTTTCATTCCTCACCTCCCTGGGAGTGTCTCCTACTCTTTTATGGCACACGTCTTTGTGGACTGAACAGCAACTTTTCTTCTAATGGGATGGTGGAGCTGAAAGAAAAGAGATGGGCAATGTCAGCGCAGGCCAGGATCCACAGCACTACCAAGCGGGCAGCCCTCCCAGTGAGCACAATGGCATCACAGTCACTACCCAGCTGAGCCCAGGCGAGTACAGAGACAGCATTCATTGTCTGTCCTCAACCACCAGAGAAGGAAGGAAAAAACCAGCATTGAGGTCATTCATGAAACACTGCCGAGGCCCACAAGCAAGACAGTGTCTCTGAGTCTTCAACCATATATTTTCCCGTATAGCCTTTCTTAAAAAATGCACTCATTCTTCAATGAATCTGCTTATCCTGGGAGACATATTTTTAAATGCATAAATATACATGAAGAATAACAGACAAGAGCTTTGTAGTTTTCAACAGACAAAATGTGACTATTTCCATCAAATTACTAAAAAGTTCCACAAATAAGTAATGTGGCTTTGCTGAAAGGTAGTGACATCGCATATATTCTTTTTACTGCATATTTATGGTCTTATAGGATCTAGGATGTGTCACAGCAACCAGATAAATAAAATAAAAACACAAATTCCCCTCAAAATGATAATGTATATTCAGTAACTGGATTTTCCTCTCTATTCTCCTTTTCCACTAGAATTCTGAAAATTAAATACATGGAAACTCACCTGCTTTGAGTTTTGCACAGAAACACATTAAAAGTCAATCATTAAATAAGTTACGTGGGCTAAAGCCCCCAAAGTCAAACCCTTCCCACAAGGCTCCCACCCGTGTGGCTCTCTGAGCCAATCAGATAGTTTGGGGGATCTAACCAGGCCTTCAGTACACACCGTTTCCAGGGAGAAGGAACGGGGTCTGCTAGAGATGGCTCAAAATAAATGCATGTATGGTGAGAAATGTGAATTACATAAATTGAGTCATAAGCAGTTCTAAGGAATTTCTGTATATGCAGTAATAACCCTATCAGAGAAGCTACCTTCCAATCATGCATACACCCGTAGGAACTTCCTCAACGAAGATAAATAATACAATGAGGTTTTTTGAGAGCATGGCTTCCTGCCTCCTCCCCCGGCTGCTTGATGGCAAGTTCATCTGCCTTGATGCCCTCATGGGCTCCCTCCTGTGGCTTTGCATGGTCCCTGCTTAGTGATCTGGAAACAAAGATGGCTCAAGTCTGAATCGCCTTCCACCCTCAGGAGTCCAAGCTCCATCTTTCGGCCAGACACAGGCCTCCTACAGGTGCACACGCTACTGTGTTCAAAAAGCCTGCAACTCTCCGACTCTAACTGCCACCCTTAAAACGGATGGGCGAGGGAGCCAAAAAACAGTTTCATTTCCTTTTCATTCCCTCAAGCCCAAACCCCAATGTATTGTCTTCTGGATGTTGCAAGAGGTAATGTCACAAAAAAGGCACAGTATGTGGAAGGAGAAAGACTGAAAGGATGTAGCTGACCGTTCTTTTATACAAACGACATTCCACCCACAGAATGGCATCGTTTAATTCGTCAGCAAGGGTGATGGAATTGTGAACGGATTTCTTCGCGAGTTCAGCAAATCCCTATGTGACTAAAGTCAGAAGCAGAAGTGAAATACGAGGCCACTCAAAAACAAAGTTACCCTCTGACTCATGAACACAACATGCAATGGAATAGCTGAAAACTGGGATAACTGAGAAGGACATAATAATAATACAGCTCAAAAGAGGAAACAGGTAAGTTGGTTTCACTGCAAGCACATCCCTCACACAGCAAAACCTGGCATGATCACAAAGGAATGAGGGTTGAACAGGCTGGCAATGCAAGTTATGAGCATGTTAGCAAAAACCATGACTAGTTTAAAGTAGTTAAGACCACCAGTAGATTTCAGGTGCCTTATTGCAAATTTTACTTCTATTGACACATACATGGTAATCCCATGTTAATCGCTCCTTTTTTTCCAATTTATCTGGCATTCACTATGTCCCGCTTATTTGGGCAGTTAATCAGTTACTTGTCCGCATGGATTCTGCAATCTACTTCTTTTAAATTTTCTATTTTCCTTCCAGCATAAAAATCATGGCTAATATTTCCTGCCATTGGATGCTGCTGACATTGTCTGTTGTATCCAGATAACATTCTCTCCTCCTACCTCTACCCTCCCTAAAATCATGGAGTAGCTAGTTACCCCAATAATTCTGACTGTAAACTCCAAATCTTTTTAGGAAACAGATGTTTAAATACATTCATCTTCTCAAGGATACTTTCAATTCATCTGACCTTTGGTCAACTACAGTTACGCTCTTTTTTTCACTTGTCCAACTGTTCTCTGGCTGGATTTCCTACTGTAGAGAAGGAATTCCAAGAGTTCTGCACCGAATTTTTAGTCTCTCCAACCTCCACTCCAGCCTGAATTGTTCAATTTCTCCCCCATCCTTATTTCACCCTATTCTTTAACTGTTGGATCCTAAAAAACAAAATCATTCTTCACCATCTGTAAAACAATTTCAGAATGGAAATTTCTCTCTAGAGCTTTAGTTTGTATCTTTTCCCCGGCCAGCAATGAACACAGAGAGGATCTGTATCCCTTACTGTGAACCTGCCTTCACTTACGCCCATCCAAAGTTACTAACAAACTTTTAAAATATAGCTTCTGTTTGCTTTGCTATCCCAAGGGGACTGTTTCTCTGATAAACTATATTAGTATAAATTGTATTTTTAAAGGTTATCCCTAACCCACAATTCATCAGAACCCTGAGAGTAAACAACCCCAGAAGTGTTACTAATCTTTAGACTTTCAAGTAATGTTGTTCTGACTTACGTGCAAAACAGCTGAATACAGAACCTAGCCTGTGAAAAAATTTTAAAAATCATTCCTGAAAAAAATAAAATTGTTCAGAACCATCTGATCTGTACTAAAGGATTCTCAGGATTTCAGAGCTAGAAGGTACTTCACTGGCCACTTATTTACTGAGGAAGAAAAGTGGGCAAAGACATTCTCCACCTCCACAGGTAATGCGCATAAAAGACCACAAGTACCAAATATTCTCCAGATAACTTCCACTAAAACCTCTGACCTCCCACAGAGGTCATGGTGCGAGGGAAAAGAAAGAAAACCCCAATTTTTGAGTAGATGGGCCAGTATCCTAGACATCCCTCCACGGATGAGGCTGCCCTGGGGGATCTTCCGTTGGGACCAGGCTGGATGGGCGAAGTCCGAAAGCACCTTCCAGACCTAGCTCACCACAGTGCTACTCGGCACATCATAATCACATGCGGAGCTTTGATAAAAATGCCGATGCCTGGGCCCCACTTCTAGAGATTTGAATTTAATTGGTCCGGAAATGGGCGCCCTGGCATCATAATTCTTAAAAGTCATCCACTGATTGTGAAGCACTGCAGAGCCGAGAGCCTCTAGAACCAGTCCCCTCTCACAGTAAACCAGCTATCATTCAGGAACCTCATGGGCCTCTGGCCGCACCTTTTGCCGCGGGATGGTGATAATTATGACGACAATGTGACAGCCAAGCCCTCGGTTCTCCTGGCCTCAGAAAAAGCCAGGCCCCGGGGCCATGAGGCTCCTCCCTTAGTCCCCAAATAAAATCCAGTTGTCCCCTGAATCACCTCGTGGGCGCGCAGCTTGCGGATCCTGGGCGGTGGGCGAGCAGGGGCCTACTTTCGGGGAGGAGACTGAGAGGGCGTGAGTGGGAGGACCTGTTGCCGGGGCGACTAGAAGCGGACTTCTGGTACGGGCACGTGGCCACGGCGCGCCGGAAGTCCCGCCCGCGCCGCAAGTTCCGCCCGCGCCGCGGCTGACGTCACGTCCGCGCAGCGCTCTGCGTCACACTGGGAGACTGGCGCGGGATGAGCGCCCGCCTCTCGGGGCGGAGCTTGGCGGGTGGCGGGCTGGGAGATCGGGTTCGTCGCCTGGTTTGGGGTGCCGTGCTGGGACCCGGGTTTCCGCCCGGGTCGGGCGGTGACTTGCGCTCCGAAGGGTGTAGTGTGGCGGGAAGACGAGGGTCGTTTCTTCGCCGCCCGTGTCCGCAACAGTTCCTTGGTCTTTGATTTTCGCCCTTCTGCCAACTCTCTCATCCTCATCTCACTGTCTTTCCTTTGTTTTTTTTTTTTTTTAAAAGGTTTTTATTATTTTTTTTGTGAGAAAGATTGGCCCCGAGCTAAAACATCTGTTGCCAATCTTCCTCTCTCTTTTTTTTCTCCCCAAAGCCCCAGTACACAGTTGTATATCCTAGTTTTAAGTCCTAGTTCTTCTATGTGGCTACCAGCACAGCACAGCTTGATGAGCAGTTCGTAGGTCTGTACTCAGGATTGGAACCCGCGAACCCCAGGTCACCAAAGGGGAGCAGGGGAACTTAACCACTACGCCACCGGGGCAGCCCCTCCTTTTTTTAAAAACTAAAACGGAGGGTGGTCCTCCAGGGGGGAAGACCCAGGCCTTGGAAATAGACTCGCTCAGATCTGAGTTTGAGTGTGATTCTAGCGCTCCCTGAGCCCTGGGTTCTTGCCCATAAGGTGTGAATAATAGCTAGTGCACAGTGCCTGGGGCATTATAGCAGACAAAAATAGTACCTATTAACGTGAGAGTTATCACAGTCATTATCAGCAATACCTGCCCTGTTAGCGTTGAAGAAGTTTCATTAATAACGAAGCATAAACCACTTGAAGTCTAAGTGGCGTGGCTTTTCTGGGGTAATTTGGCAAAATGTGGCAAGAGCCCTAAAAGGGGGCATACTTTTCTCTTAGAATTTTCACTTCTGGGAATTTATTCCAAGGAAAAACACATAAACTGAATGTTCATTGCAGAATTATTTTAAAAAGTGAAAACTGGAAGCAAATGCTTAATAAGAGATGGCTATATCAATGGTGTGGACATTATTACCATGCTGTTCCTATGCTATAGAAGACTCAAATAGTATAGAAGGATATTAACTTTAACAAAGATGCACTGGATGCCTACTATGTGTCAATTATTCTTCTGTATCTGCACTGTCCATTG